>NC_136414.1:162095000-162706666 GCF_051521515.1 Lactuca serriola | reverse complement strand
CACACATACTAGATCTACGTAATCATAATTATATACCACCCTCGCGTATACACTAAAGAATAATAGGTGGGCTGTATTCGTCCATAGCCTCTATGCTCGAACTTGGTCTGCTGGAGAAGTGGTATTTCGTGACGGTCTGCTGACATCTGACGATAAGGCTTCGGAGGACAAAGTACTCTTCGCACGAGTACTTCGGGGGTTTTAGAATGCGAAAGATGAAATTTTTGATTCATGTCGTACTTTCGATACGAATGATGAAAGTTTCGAGAACTTGTCGATCGAGGCGATAGAAACATATGAACTAAGTATGGTGAGGACCACGCCAATTCATGACGAAAGAATACAACGGACTCTATACTAAACAAAGTTTTGGTCAAATGAAAGAAACGTCTGATAAACGACGATGTATCCTTGGTATGCTTGGTATTGTACTCCTAGTATGTTCACAATGTACTCCATGTTACTGTTCTCGTGTTTTCTGTTTTCTATTTGAAGTTTAACACTCCAATGTATCGTACCGCTAAGTGTGCATACATACAAACAAAAGTGCTTTATTAACTGAAGGGATACTTTTATACCACAATCCTCCTCGGTACCGCTACCATCGCCCGTCATATACAAGTTATGAATATTTCAGATGTACCAGGCAATTAACTGAGTAACTCTGCCTCAAATCCTCAAACAATTAAGGAAAAGGGGACCTAAGCGGAGTTACTTAATCTAATCCTACAACATCTTAGTTGCGCACAACCTTGATGTATATGGTGAGCCATAATAGCTTCTCTAAAGGATCTTTTAGTTCTCTTGAATATTGTGACCTATTTCAACGTGTGAGTTGTTATAGTTACTTTTAAGTGTTATCCCCAAGTTTTAATCTTATATGAATATAAATTAATTTTAAAAGTAATTACCATTTTGAAAACGTAGCACTACTCGTCGACGACTTTGATGGGTTTTGAGCATTCTAACACTTCCTAAGTGTACATGCAACCCTAATAAACCTTGGATCTATGTTTGTCTAAGATACATGCAAATAATTATTTTTCCAAGGCTTATATCCTAACTAGCATGGCATGGGGAACTTGAATTAAATAAAGCTAGTAGAAACACTTACCTTGTAGTTGTAGTTGATTCCTTGGAGTTTTAGAGCCTAGCACCAATAATGTGGATGCCTCAAATGTAAGTCACAAATCACCACAAACTTGGAACTTTGAGAGAATAGTCACACTTCTCTTGAAATCGGCCCTCACCTCAACATGTGTCAACTAGTGTGATTTCAAGAGCCAAAGCCTCCTTTATATAGTGTGGTGGATTAGGGTTACATCCATGTAAACCCTAATACCCATGTCTCTTCATTTCCATGAGATCCATGGGTTAAAGCTCCATGGAGTATCCATGGACTTCTCCATCCAAGCCTAGCCCATTCCAAATAAGCATAAGCCCACACTATCTAAATATAGAAGCCCATATTTAATTCGTAATATCTTTGATCACTAAATTAATCCTAGATTAATTATAGATCACTACTAATTAAATAATATGATCTTATATTAATATATTAGAACTTATAATATATTAATAAATCATAACTTGTACTATTCTCAAATATTATCCATAAATTGTTCGGGTGAAGTGCAACCCAAATGGACCATGTCGGGTCGGGTCAAGTACATACCAAATATAGTTATGGACTTAGACACTATATCCAACAGTCTCCCACTTGGATAAGTCTAGTAACTATATTTGCAAGTATAACTTCAGGAACCCATCAGCAATCGTAGCTCTTTAAACTCTGTTGAACTAGAACGCGCCATTTGGATAAGTGATCATATAATCCTCTGTTCTAGATATCAGCCAGACAAATACATGGAACATTGTCTTGCTTATTGTCCAGCATTTGTTTCCCGATTTCCGATTTGTTTGACATAGAAATCAACTGAACACATCAATTTAGTTCTGACCGGGCCCGGTACATAGGTCAAAACAAAATCATCGAGGGGCCCAGATATCAGCTTCTAATCCAAGAAGGAACAGATAAACTTCGACTCATATGTTTGTTCTACCACTCATTGAATTACACACAAAAGCACGTTTTATAACATCGAGTTACCAATGTGTTTACGTACAATTAATGCATAACCAACTCGTAAGTAACAAATCATATCTCTAGGTTTGAAGACTTATATGATATTACCGTCTCACGATCACTCGAGATAAAATTCCATGAAGTGATTCCAGTGAGCGTGGGTTGAGTCCAATGCTCAGAACTTATGAGCACTCATGATTGTTGTAGCCATGTCCAACACCTTAGACCTCTGCAACCAATCATGACAGTCTTGATTCATACCTACTTCCGACATATGACCGACTGTGGAGGTTTGAATAATATGATATACCAAACATAATTATTCTGGAAGTCAAAACATGCAAAAGAAATATAGTAAAAGATCGACAAGAGATAGCAACACTTTACTCATAAATAAAACACCTTTTATTCATCATCAAATGTCAATTACACTTTACAAATTTCTGGGTTATCTAACTACTAAAACTTATATCATCCTTCAGCCCTATGCACCGAGCATGCTGCAGATGCTTAACCCTACTCAGTCCCTTCGTGAGGGGATCTGTCGGGTTCTCATCCGATGATACCCTCTTCGCCATGAGGAGTCCTTCTTCAATTCGATGTCTGATAAAATGGTATTTTTTGTCGATGTGTCTGGATCTCCCGTGATCCCTTGGTTCCTTGGCTAAGGCAACCGCACTATTGCTATCACAAAAAATCTCCATTGGCTCTTTTATAGCTGGTACAACTCCAAGGTCTCCGATGAAGTTCTTTAGCCATATCCCCTCCTTTGCTGCCTCGCTTGCTGCTATATACTCTGATTCACAAGTGGAATCAGCCACTGTCTCCTACTTGGAACTCTTCCAAGAAATTGCTCCTCCGTTTAGGGTAAAGACCCAGCCTGACTGAGAGCGGAAATTATCCCTATCAGTCTGGAAGCTAGCATCACTATACCCTACAACTCTCAAGTCATCACTCCCACCGAAGGTAAGGACCCAGTCCTTAGTCCTTCACAGGTACTTGAGGATATTCTTTACCGCAGTCCAGTGTTCCTTGCCAGGGTTCACCTGATATTTGCTAACCATACTCAACGCAAAAGCTATATCAGGTCGAGTACACGTCATGGCATACATGATCGATCCTACAGCTGAAGCATAAGGAAATCGACTCATTTCTGCTATCTCAGCCTCACTACTAGGGCTTTGTGTCTTACTCAATCTGGCGTTACACTGAATGGATAACTCACCTTTCTTGGAGTTATGCATGTTGAATCTTTTCAACACTTTGTCCAAGTAGGTACTTTGGCTAAGTCCAATTAGCCTTTTACTCCTGTTTCTCAAAATCTTTATCCCTAGGATATAGGCACCTTCACCAAGGTCCTTCATAGCGAAACACTTCCCAAGCCAGGACTTTACTTCCTGCAGGGTTGGGATGTCATTTCCTATGAGTAGTATGTCATCCACATACAATACCAAAAAACTGACTATGCTCCCACTAGCCTTGATATAGACGCAAGGTTCATCTTCACTCCTCGAAAAGCCAAATTCCTTGACTTTCTCATCAAAGCAAAGATTCCACCTACGAGGTGCCTGTTTCAATCCATAAATGGATTTCTCGAGCTTACACACTCTATTAGGGTACTCATTGCTGACAAAACCCTCTGGCTGACTCATGTAAACATCTTCAGCCAACTTTCCATTAAGGAAAGCGGTTTTGACATCCATTTGCCATATTTCATAGTCATGAAATGCAGCTATGGCTAACAGAACCCGAATAGACTTAATCTTGGCTATTGTAGAAAAGGTCTCATCATAGTCCACTCCAGGAATTTGAGAGAAGCCCTTTGCAACTAGTCTAGATTTATAAGTGTGTACTTTACCATCCATGTCGGTCTTCTTCTTGAAGACCCATTTGCACCCTACAGTCTTACTACCAGGTACATTCTCAACCAAGTTCCAAACTTGATTGTCATACATGGATTGTATCTTGCTATCCATGGCCTCTTTCCATTTAGCAGCCTCAGGGCCTGCCATGGCTTCCGTGTAGCTGTTAGGTTCATCCAGACCTACTAGTGTCTCATCACTAATAAGTGTCTCACCTTCCGCAGTAATATGGAAACCATAGTAATGCTCAGGTGCATTCCTAACTCTCGTGGAACGCCTCAGAGGTACAGGCTCATCAACTGGCTCAACAGGAGTTTCCTCCTCAAGTTGAGGGCTAGTGTTTGAAGTTCCTTCACCGCTTGATTCTTGAATTTCTTCAAGATCAATTTGCCTCCCACTGTCTCCTTGGCTTATAAATTCACTCTCTCGAAAGACTCCTCTTCTTGCTACAAAAAACCACATTGTCACTAGGTTTGTAGAAGAGGTAACCAAAGGATTGCTGTGGGTAGCCGATGAAAATACACCTCTCGCTTCGAGGTTCGAGCTTATCATGAGTCTCGCGTCTCACGAAAGCCTCACAACCCCAAATCTTGATGTGGTCTAGCTTAGGTACTTTGCCAGTCCACATCTCGTGAGGAGTTTTGGCAACTTTCTTTGTAGGGACAAGATTAAGAATATGGGCGGCAGTCTCTAAGGCATACCCCCAGAATGCGATTGCTAGCGTAGCTCGACTCATCATGGAACTAACCATATCCAACAAGGTTCGATTACGCCTCTCAGCCACACCATTCAACTGTGGTGTCCTGGGAGGTGTCAATTGTGAGACAATCCCACATTCCCTAAGATAGTCGAGGAACTCTGAACTATGATACTCACCTCCTCGATCGGATCGAAGCATCTTAATGTTCCTGCCCAATTGATTCTTGACTTCCTGTTTAAATTCCTTAAACCTCTCGAAAGTCTCTGACTTATGCTTGATTAAGTAGACATATCCATATCTACGGTAATCATCAGTAAAAGTCAAATAATAACGATTAGCATCCCTTATGGCATGTTTGAATGGTCCACACACATCCGTGTGTATAAGGTCCAACAAACCTTCACCCCTCTCACACGAGCCTGTGAAGGGTGACTTTGTCATTTTTCCAAGTAAGCATGATTCGCAACTATCATCTGACTTTAGGTCAAATGACTCCAAGACTCCATCCTTTTGGAGTTGGCCTATGCGTTTCTTGCTTATATGTCCAAGACGACAATGCCATAATGATGCTTTATCCAAGTTATTATTATTAGTAGAATCAATACACAAAACATTATTTCCTAAGTTATCTACAATAGATACAACTTCATACACACCATCACAAGGTAATGCTTTAAAATAAAAGACATTATTATAGAAAACATCTATAGAACCAACTTCATTATTAAATGAAAAGGTAAACCGTTGTTTGTACAAAGCATGAAAGGAAATAATATTTCTTGCCATTCCTGGTGAATAACAACATTTATTCAAATCTAAATTAAACCCACTACTTAGCGATAAAGTATAAACTCCAATCTTGGTAACAGGTAAAGCTTTCCTATTCCCCATGATCAAGTTTATTCTTCCTTGCTCCACATTCTCACTTCTTAGTCCCTGCAAGTCACAACAAATATGAATACCACAACCGGTATCAAGGACTCAAGACTTAGAATGGGGTGAGTTATTAGAAATGATAGTGTAAGTACCTGCATGGTTGGGTTTGACTTTCCCATCCTTCACATCCTGCTGGTACTTTGGGAAGTTCCGCTTCCAATGAGACTTTTCATGGCAATAGAAGCATTCAGCCTCTTTTGGGTCAGAAGAAGGAGTGACGAAACCTTTCTTGGTTCCACTTGAAGAAGAGCCATCAAGGGTCCGAGCCTTGGTACCCTTCGAGGATCTCTTTCTCTTCCTCCATCGACTTTTCCCAATTGCCAAAACCGGAGTTGAGTTTGGAGTAGGAGTGATAGCAACCGACTTCCCCTTAAGACCTGATTCTGCGGTCTTGAGAAGTCCCTGAAGTTTGCTGAGTGTGACCTCTTCCTTATTCATGTGATATGTCATGTGGAATTGATCATAGCACGATGGTAAGGAGTGCAAAATGATATCTATTGCAAGATCCTCAGGGAAGTTCACATTAAGCTTCAGCAAACGATCCACATACCTTTGCATTTTCTGCATGTGGCTCGTGACGGATTCCCCGTCCTTCATCATGGTTGTTATCATGGAGCAGATGATTTCATACCTCTCTTGTCTTGCACTTTGATGGTATCTTTCCATCAAATCTTGGTGCATTTCATAAGGGTCGAAATCCTCATAAGACTTTTGGAGTTCCGCTGTCATCGTGGCCATCATGATGCAAGCCACTTTCGTAGCATCCCTTTCATGTGCCCGAAATTCAGCGATCTCCTGAGGAGTTGCAGTGGTCTCATCAATCTCCTTAAGCTCCTTGTCAAGGACATATTCTTTGTCCTCGTAGCGGGTAATCATCCTGATGTTTCTGATCCACTCATTGAAGTTGGATCCATCAAAGGTGACTTTCCCACACAAGTTCATAAGGGTAAAGGAGCCATTAGGATTAGAGCCAGAAGCAGCATTGTTTGAAGACATCTAAAAAGAAGAGAACAAGATTAGTTTAGATATAAGAGAGTCCTTAATAAAACACCCAAATGTAATATTAAGGCTAGGATCAAATCACAATATAATATAACTTAGAAGAGGTATGTCGTAATCTAAGCTATACCATATTTGAAAGGTAGGTGAATGACGATTCACCAATTTCCACCACGAAAACCGAAATATTTAAGTATTAGGTTTTTGATTGGTTCTTAGAAATTCCTAGATTCTTTGAGATTCAATGAACTTTTCAAAGGCATGTTTCAATCTCGAGTGTGCCCTCCAAATTTTGTGACTGGGATGCCGAGGATCACAAAACGAGGTGTGAAGTAACCATGCAAATCACTTGGTACCCTTTAAAGTTTATCACTCAATCGATGTGCCGGTAAAACACACACCTCCATCGATACTATAATAAACCTTTAAGTCACCCTTTACCTACCTTGTTAAGTCCAAGTTAGTGTGCCGGTTAACCACACACGCTCCACCAACGACTTAAACAAAGTGTAAAGTGTAATTTCATGGATTAGCACCTTATTCACATTTTTCCTAAAGTAACTAACATTGGGAATTTAATAAAACATTTAGTTACTTTATAATATTCATCATACTTTGAATGAGAATTTATAAGTCCTTGTCTTACCCGTTCGGATAACGACCCTCCACCAGTCAAGCAAGCGGTGGGTGAGAGTGGACACCCATTAAGTCACCATTTTATAGGCAACAACCTTGTACCCACCTTATAGACCGGCTTCGTGAATGAGGCGTACTAGCGGTAAGACGACTTTGTTCTTATACATATATATATATATATACATATATATATATATATATATATATATATAATTATTAAATCATAATAATATAAGTATAAGGGTTGAATTTTAACTTTTAAAATTCTAAGGGTTGGAACTAAAGTTTTAACTTGGCTTTACTTGTTCCAAAACTTGAGGGCAAATTTTGTAAACTTTCAAAACTTTTCATATCTTGTAACTTATGAGTTTTATAGAGTAATAAAATGAAGACTCTTCACTTTTCTAACTCTTATGTTCTTTTAATGGTTTTCAATCCAAGAGACTTTTGGTTTTCCATAACTTGAGGACAAGTTATGGACTCCATTAAATAACATTATGATCAAGAATTAATCTACCACATAGGTTACAAATAATTCCTATGATCATCTAAACATCATAAGAACAAGATCATGAACATGAACACTTTCATATATCAAAATCACACTTAATCTTTGTAATTTTGATAACTAGTTGTTGTAAATGAGTTAGAATAGACATTACACCTTCTAAAACAAGTTTTCAAGTACCAAAACAGTTTAGGGTAATGTTTCTAATCCATTTCCAGCAACTAAAGTCGAAAAACTACACTCTGTCGACCCTACTCGCCGAGTGCATGAACCTACTCGACGAGTAGGTTGAAGATACAAGTGGACTCGGCGAGTCCCCCCATGGACTCGGCGAGTCCATCAGTCAGACAGCAAGATTTCGACTTTTTCAAGCATATTGCAACAAGTATCAAACAAATAAGCCTAGGCTCTGATACCACTGATGGGTTTTGAGGATTCTAACACTTCTAAGTGTACATGCAACCCTAATAAACCTTGGATCTATGTTTGTCTAAGATACATGCAAATAATTATTTTTCCAAGGCTTATATCCTAACTAGCATGGCATGGGGAACTTGAATCAAATAAAGCTAGTAGAAACACTTACCTTGTAGTTGTAGTTGATTCCTTGGAGTTTTAGAGCCTAGCACCAATAATGTGGATGCCTCAAATGTAAGTCACAAATCACCACAAACTTGGAACTTTGAGAGAATAGTCACACTTCTCTTGAAATCGGCCCTCACCTCAACATGTGTCAACTAGTGTGATTTCAAGAGCCAAAGCCTCCTTTATATAGTGTGGTGGATTAGGGTTACATCCATGTAAACCCTAATACCCATGTCTCTTCATTTCCATGAGATCCATGGGTTAAAGCTCCATGGAGTATCCATGGACTTCTCCATCCAAGCCTAGCCCATTCCAAATAAGCATAAGCCCACACTATATAAATATAGAAGCCCATATTTAATTAGTAATATCTTTGATCACTAAATTAATCCTAGATTAATTATAGATCACTACTAATTAAATAATATGAACTTATATTAATATATTAGAACTTATAATATATTAATAAATCATAACTTGTACTATTCTCAAATATTATCCATAAATTGTTCGGGTGAAGTGCAACCCAAATGGACCATGCCGGGTCGGGTCAAGTACATACCAAATATAGTTATGGACTTAGACACTATATCCAACAGACTTTGGGGTAGATTCTCCTGTAGTGATCATCAGAATATGTCCATCCACGCCTGAGTTCCTGATTATCGGGCAGTCCCTCTGATTGTGTCCAGTCTCACTAAAGCCATAGCATGCTTGGTTTTCTGTAGCTCCGAGGGCTTGGGAGATCGGTTGAGTCGGTGCCCTGCAGTAACGGACTGTGTGTCCCTTTCTGTGGCAGTTTTGACACTGCATTTCCCGGCATACTCCGGTGTAGTGAAAGTTGCACTTTCCACATTTCCGAAGGTTTCCAGCATAACGACTGGTAGCTGCTGAAGCAGTAAGTGTCGTAGCGGCGTACATAGCACTCGCTCGTTGCTCTTGCGGGGTGTCTTGTGTTGTTTGCTTCTTCTTCCTCTTTATCCCCGACTTCTGATTATAGTCCTCTTCCCTCGATGACTTGGGAATAGGGACTTTTATGCTGTGGCGGACTCCATGATCAATGAGTCGCTGAGCCAAGCGTTTAGCACTATCGAATGTGGTTGGGTTAGAAAACAGCACACTTCCTTGGGTCGGAGCAGTCAGACCCCAAATGTACCTTTCTATCTTCTTGCTCTCCGAGGTAATTATCTCGGGGCATAGAGTTGCTAGTTTGCTGAACCGGTCCGTATAGGTCATTATGTCTGAGCCGACCATAGTGAGATCCCACAGCTCTTGTTCCAGTTTTTGAATCTCGTCTAACGGGCAACATTCTTCCCACATTAACTATTTTAGGCTTTCCCAACCTATTGAGTTTGCCACTGATAGGGTCAGTGACTTAACATGGTTGTTCCACCATGTTAGCGCCTTGCCGGAGAAGGTGTAGGCAGCAAACTTCACCTTGCTTCCTTCTTGATTCACCAATTTCCACCACGAAAACCGAAATATTTAAGTATTAGGTTTTTGATTGGTTCTTAGAAATTCCTAGATTCTTTGAGATTCAATGAACTTTTCAAAGGCATGTTTGAATCTCGAGTGTGCCCTCCAAATTTTGTGACTGGGATGCCGAGGATCACAAAACGAGGTGTGAAGTAACCATGCAAATCACTTGGTACCCTTTAAAGTTTATCACTCAATCGATGTGCCGGTAAAACACACACCTCCATCGATACTATAATAAACCTTTAAGTCACCCTTTACCTACCTTGTTAAGTCCAAGTTAGTGTGCCGGTTAACCACACACGCTCCACCAACGACTTAAACAAAGTGAAAGTGTAATTTCATGGATTAGCACCTTATTCACATTTTTCCTAAAGTAACTAAGATTGGGAATTTAATAAAACATTTAGTTACTTTATAATATTCATCATACTTTGAATGAGAATTTATAAGTCCTTGTCTTACCCGTTCGGATAACGACCCTCCACCAGTCAAGCAAGCGGTGGGTGAGAGTGGACACCCATTAAGTCACCATTTTATAGGCAACAACCTTGTACCCACCTTATAGACCGGCTTCGTGAATGAGGCGTACTAGCGGTAAGACGACTTTGTTCTTATACATATATATATATATATATATATATATATATATATATATATATATATATATATATATATATATAATTATTAAATCATAATAATATAAGTATAAGGGTTGAATTTTAACTTTTAAAATTCTAAGGGTTGGAACTAAAGTTTTAACTTGGCTTTACTTGTTCCAAAACTTGAGGGCAAGTTTTGTAAACTTTCAAAACTTTTCATATCTTGTAACTTATGAGTTTTATAGAGTAATAAAATGAAGACTCTTCACTTTTCTAACTCTTGTGTTCTTTTAATGGTTTTCAATCCAAGAGACTTTTGGTTTTCCATAACTTGAGGACAAGTTATGGACTCCATTAAATAACATTATGATCAAGAATTAATCTACCACATAGGTTACAAATAATTCCTATGATCATCTAAACATCATAAGAACAAGATCATGAACATGAACACTTTCATATATCAAAATCACACTTAATCTTTGTAATTTTGATAACTAGTTGTTGTAAATGAGTTAGAATAGACATTACACCTTCTAAAACAAGTTTTCAAGTACCAAAACAGTTTAGGGTAATGTTTCTAATCCATTTCCAGCAACTAAAGTCGAAAAACTACACTCTGTCGACCCTACTCGCCGAGTGCATGAACCTACTCGACGAGTAGGTTGAAGATACAAGTGGACTCGGCGAGTCCCCCCATGGACTCGGCGAGTCCATCAGTCAGACAGCAAGATTTCGACTTTTTCAAGCATATTGCAACAAGTATCAAACAAATAAGCCTAGGCTCTGATACCACTGATGGGTTTTGAGGATTCTAACACTTCTAAGTGTACATGCAACCCTAATAAACCTTGGATCTATGTTTGTCTAAGATACATGCAAATAATTATTTTTCCAAGGCTTATATCCTAACTAGCATGGCATGGGGAACTTGAATCAAACAAAGCTAGTAGAAACACTTACCTTGTAGTTGTAGTTGATTCCTTGGAGTTTTAGAGCCTAGCACCAATAATGTGGATGCCTCAAATGTAAGTCACAAATCACCACAAACTTGGAACTTTGAGAGAATAGTCACACTTCTCTTGAAATCGGCCCTCACCTCAACATGTGTCAACTAGTGTGATTTCAAGAGCCAAAGCCTCCTTTATATAGTGTGGTGGATTAGGGTTACATCCATGTAAACCCTAATACCCATGTCTCTTCATTTCCATGAGATCCATGGGTTAAAGCTCCATGGAGTATCCATGGACTTCTCCATCCAAGCCTAGCCCATTCCAAATAAGCATAAGCCCACACTATATAAATATAGAAGCCCATATTTAATTAGTAATATCTTTGATCACTAAATTAATCCTAGATTAATTATAGATCACTACTAATTAAATAATATGAACTTATATTAATATATTAGAACTTATAATATATTAATAAATCATAACTTGTACTATTCTCAAATATTATCCATAAATTGTTCGGGTGAAGTGCAACCCAAATGGACCATGCCGGGTCGGGTCAAGTACATACCAAATATAGTTATGGACTTAGACACTATATCCAACAGACTTTGGGGTAGATTCTCCTGTAGTGATCATCAGAATATGTCCATCCACGCCTGAGTTCCTGATTATCGGGCAGTCCCTCTGATTGTGTCCAGTCTCACTAAAGCCATAGCATGCTTGGTTTTCTGTAGCTCCGAGGGCTTGGGAGATCGGTTGAGTCGGTGCCCTGAAGTAACGGACTGTGTGTCCCTTTCTGTGGCAGTTTTGACACTGCATTTCCCGGCATACTCCGGTGTAGTGAAAGTTGCACTTTCCACATTTCCAAAGGTTTCCAGCATAACGACTGGTAGCTGCTGAAGCAGTAAGTGTCGTAGCGGCGTACATAGCACTCGCTCGTTGCTCTTGCGGGGTGTCTTGTGTTGTTTGCTTCTTCTTCCTCTTTATCCCCGACTTCTGATTATAGTCCTCTTCCCTCGATGACTTGGGAATAGGGACTTTTATGCTGTGGAGGACTCCATGATCAATGAGTCGCTGAGCCAAGAGTTTAGCACTATCGAATGTGGTTGGGTTAGAAAACAGCACACTTCCTTGGGTCGGAGCAGTCAGACCCCAAATGTACCTTTCTATCTTCTTGCTCTCCGAGGTAATTATCTCGGGGCATAGAGTTGCTAGTTTGCTGAACCGGTCCGTATAGGTCATTATGTCTGAGCCGACCATAGTGAGATCCCACAGCTCTTGTTCCAGTTTTTGAATCTCGTCTAACGGGCAACATTCTTCCCACATTAACTATTTTAGGCTTTCCCAACCTATTGAGTTTGCCACTGATAGGGTCAGTGACTTAACATGGCTGTTCCACCATGTTAGCGCCTTGCCGGAGAAGGTGTAGGCAGCAAACTTCACCTTGCTTCCTTCTGGGCATAAACAGATTTTGAAAACCGACTCAGTTTTCTTGAACCATTGCATGAGGGAAATGACTCCTTCAGTCCCATTAAAGGACAATGGCTGGCATCTGGTGAAGTCCTTGTAGGAGAACTCTCCCTGGCGCACAGGGACCTCACCTTGAGTAGAATCAGTATGCATTTCATCTCCACCTGTACTGATGGGGTGATATTGAACCATAGTTGTTGCCACATCCGCGGCCACTGTAGCGTTTAGAGTTGCTGCATCGATTTGTGGAGAAGGTATGGGAGTTATCGGGGTAGCGTGTCTGGGTGATCTGCGAGGAGGCATCTTTGCTAAAAAGAGAACGAAGATGAAACACAATAAGTTTATAAGAATTGACACAAGCCGAAAGCTGAAAATACAAGGTTATCCTAGTTCTGGACGTATCGGGTCTTGACTTCCACAGGGTTCTAGAAACAATTCATAAATGAGTCTATACCTAATAAACTCTATGAATTTGAATTAACTATCCTCGAATGAATATATGTTTCCTGAATAACTGTTACCAGCTGCATGTAAGAAAATAATCCTAACACATGTTCTGTGAGCAGTGTTTCCACTTGCTCGATAAATTATCATAATTAATATTTATTAGTGTGACGTCTAAGACGTTTTGGTTACTCCAACTGATCTTTCCTTGAAACTTCTCATGAACTTGTTCTTGATCCTCCTGAACTATTCTGTTGTATACTCTGAGGATATGGTTACATTCATTTGGGCTTGTTGTGCGAGAATGAAAGTGACTAAAGAAGCTATGAGCTTTAAGGTAACTTTATGGAGTGATCCTTACGGAATCCTCCTATAATTGTACAAGGTACTCAAGTTTGTATATAATTGAAGATCAAATAGACCTTCGAATAATTGATCCCACCTCAACAGTACTTCCTTAAGAGGAATGGATAGCGAAGCGTCAGTCACGGATTCTATGTCTATAAGATCTTGATTATATATAAAACTTTATGAATATACATTGTAAGATTATAGACCTATCCGCAAGGGTCTTTGAAGTTATCACATAAGTTATTTATCTGGACCAAAATACTCCTATAGTAATTTAACGTAATGTACTTGGTATGTTCTAAACTCGTTATCGCGCTATCGTATCATAGAATACTCCCATAGTACTCTAACTCTAACTGTACTTGTTCTGGCATTCTCTTGACTGGTGTTCAGGTAAGTTTTAACTCTGTTGCAACACCACATCATTCCCAAACACATGTCGGTCACATATCGAATGAATATAGTTGATCAGGCTATATTGATCCTAGCTATGATTACATAACTGTTTAGGTTGACGATACTGTCCAACCTTTAAATATTTTTTAGTTATGTTCTCCTGGTGACACTAGTTCTATTATGTACACGTATAAGCAAGTAGGTATATTTTTATAACTTGTAGTTATACTCTAAAATATATCATTATCCAGAGCACTTAAGCCCCATTGTACGTATAGCTGTATATCTTTTATCGGTTGATATACTTAGTTCACTATAAACATTGCTCTGATACCAATCTATCACACCCCAAAACCGGAATGGCGGAAATGTTCGGGGGTGGAGGACGTCATGTCAAGCATCACGAGATATGTATATGGTAAGCAAGTAATAAACAAACATTTCAATTCAAAATAAAGTTTTTACAATGTGTGTTCACCAAACATAGAATTCATACATAAATAACAAAACAAGACTTGAAGTTGTAACGCCTCATCTTCTAAATCCCCAGCACGAGCACCTGTCTAAGAGTCTCCTGAGAATACAAGTTATTTGAAAGAGTTGATCAGCAATTAAGCTGGTGAGTTCATAAGATTTTAGTGATGTGAGTAAGCTGTAAAATGTGGCTGAAAATACATATGTACAAGTGATGTAAGTTGTAAGATCTATTTTGAAAAGTTCGCATGTTTCTCTAGAAAATCCTATATTTCCTACTTGAATGAAAGTTAAGTAAAATGACACTATAATCATTTCTATGGGTACTAAGTAAGTACAAGTTATATATAACTCAGAGTAAACAAACAATTAATTGTGCACATCTGCCCTAACCTCACAACCCAATGGGGAATAGAAAGTAAGGCGGATAGCACCCATTCCATTGGTTGTGAGATAATTGTCATATATAACCCTGGTGCATTCACTCGTTACTCATGGAGTTATTTGTAATGGTTCCTTTATATCTAATGAAAGTTCTTTAAGAAAACCTATTTTTCTTATAGTAAAATAATGACTACATTGACTACTTTTATAATAGCTTTGTTTATACTGCTATATATAATCTGATATCGAGTAGAAAGTTAATTGGGTGAATCTGCCCTAAGCCCACAACCTAACGAGGACAAGAATTAAAGCGGAAAACACACATTTAACTATCTATTGGGTATTAGTTTTATATATAAACATGGTGTATAAACTAAGGTGTTATAAAGTTACTCACTTAAAGTCTCTAAAATTGTACTAACTTAATAAAATGGATTAAGCCCTTATCTGGGAAATCTCTAGTTTTGTATACCAAAAGTACTGACTTTGAAAAGTAAGTTTTGTACTAGAAAAATTGTGCTTCGACTTTGTGTCCTATAACCTGATCCATACCTAGTACCCTTATGATGACTTAATGTATACTAAGCATAAAGATATATAGAATCGGGTAGATAATAGATTGGGTGAACCCGTTCCAAGCCCACAACCCAACGAGGACAGGAAATGAATCGGAGATCACACGTTTAATTAGCTGTCGGAACCTATTAGTATATATGTATCCTATGGTGTATACATTACGAAATCATAAAGCTAGCATTATGATCCTAACTTTTCAAAGTAGCCTTCTACCAAGACCCGACTGTTTTGAAAGTAGCCTTCTACCAAGACCCGACTGCACGACTATTAATAATATTGAAACTAGAATTTTATATCCTTCTGTAATTGTCGTATTGACAGTGTAAGTACTGTAGTATTTGTAATAAGTGACTACCTTTAGTACTATCTTTCCTTAATTGAGGGTTAAGTCATAATGTGATGGCTAGATCCTATGCTAAACGCTCCCTTGTCACGAGATTTTAGGAACTACACGCGACCTCTGCATGAGTGCAAGCCGCGAACATCCACATTACTATGATCATGTATACCCAATATAACTATCACAATGTAGAAGTGATTCATTGGTATAGTTAGATCCTGAATACATTCGATGCTATAGCACCTTATTATGTTCTGTTCCGTTATCGAGTATTGATATCGTATTTATGTAAGCGTATCTACGTAAAAGTATTTAAGTGAATGCATTGCATTAGTATAGACCCATGAACTGAACTGACTCTTTGTGTGCTTCATTGTACTAGAAGTAATGAATAACATTCTCCTAAACTATACCTATAATAGTTTACTAATGTTCTACCTGGACTATTGTAAGTCCCTAATTTGCCTGTGTATCAATCAAATCCATTTGATGGTGCGGAATCCCAATCAAACGGATGATGTCAAATCAAGTAGAAGAGAAGGAGAAGAAGAATAATATGAATCTTGATTGAATTGATTAGAATGAAGTTCCTTTACAAGATTCACACAGAACACACACTTGTTCTTCTCTGGCCGTAAACTCTCTATTTTTCATCAATCTGTTCCTCACACCCTAACACCTATATTTAAACAAGGGGACATGGGCTTGGTGAACATGGGCCGTAAATGGGTTTACGGCAGTAAGGTGTTTACGGACGTAAACTCAACCGTAAACATGACCGTAAACTCCACAAATATTACAGAAAAATACAATTGCCCAGAAATGCAAAGTATAAACCATATTTTGACCCAAAAATCTCCCCCTTGGTTTATAGCTTTCTTTTCTTTTCTTAAATGACCCAACAAGCTCCCCCTAAAAAGTAGCTGGCTTTTCTTGTTAATCTTCATCGAGAACTTGGCTTCAACATTTATCTTCAATGAATGACTTCATCTTGAGCAGTTGGGCATTTCTTTAGAGTTTGGCTTCAATGCACGTCGGGTGAGGAGGCTTGACGTACTGATTCTTGAAAGATAATGCTTTCAGCTTGAGAATCTTCATAGAGAACAAATCTTCTAGATCACTTCAGCAGGTTTAAGATAGCAGCAGACTGATTGACGAGGCTTCAATGCAATCCATCACATATTCTTCAAGTCAGCTTGACCTTTCTTCTGGGGTTGAAGGATTGAATGTTGAAAGAATAATCTTCATTTCTTGATCCTTCGAATGCGAATTCTTCGATGCTCACGGACGAGGCTTTGGCTCAGAAATCTCCAACACAAACTTCATGAGTCTTATCTATACATGAAATCACTTTTCAAGACAAAACAAAACTAAAAGAAAACTTAGAACAAAAAGTAAAACAGAAATAACACTATTTTTTATTTTGATTTTTCTTAATTTAATTTTTTTGTTTTTTTTTAAATTTAATTCTCCCCTAATATTTAAATTAGAAGAACACTATGAACAAACTTAACAAAAAATAAAATGATATCTAACTTTAAGAATGATTTGGGATCAAAGTTTTTAGACAGCCTTTATCCACTTGTCGGTACCTTTCATATTCACATCTTTGTCTGGTCGATCGTCGATATTGTTGTCCACTTAAACACGAAAAATTGTGACAAATTTAGGACATACTATTTGTTACAAGACAGGTGAACTTAAGTTCCTAAAAAATTATATCTGATCCTAATTTCTTAGATATTATATCTTAAGGACCATTCATCTGACGACGACCAGGGATATTGTTGTCCACCTAAATTGAGTTGCGAGATCTATAGACAATCTGTATGAGTTCAATTTTAAGTGTACTGGAACGTGTTTCCCGCTTCCTGATATGCCCCAGCCATCAAGAACTTCCAGAGTACGCCTTACACCGGGTGAGCAGAAAACCATTCAGAGAGAGGAGAGATTCAGAATTCTATTACTTACTACTTCAGAGGGGTTGAGAAGAAGAAGGTTGCATATGATGTGTACCAGGTCGGATTAGAAGTCACACAAAGGAGACAACATACGGCTAACAGATAAGAAGTATTTCACATATATAGTCTGCAGAGAAATAGAGTTGCATATGTTGTGTACCAGGTCGGATTGGAAGTCACGCAAAGGAGACAACATATGACTAACAGACAGAAAGAAAGAAAATGATATTCTACAGACCTAATTTATCGGAATTTACCAGTCGCCCCATCCAACCGGAATTAAGGACAGAATCCGCACATCGAGGAAAAGTTAAACCACGGTTCCAAGTAGGGGTTCAATTAATGTGACGAGTAGATTCCCATATATATATATATCTCCCTGCTCAACCTATCCGAGCGTCGTATTGTCAGGCTGTATGGATCTAACTAGGTCAAGATTTGTCAAGTCTATAAATTTCCTAAGTTCAAATCTCCCAAGTCAAGTCCATTTAAATTTTTTCATGCCTACCGACGCATCAAACCAGAGCATAGACCCTTCAACTTTGGGTACGTTACGCAGACTTAGGTTGCCTGTTATCACTTGATAATATCACTTCCCAAAACATCTCCCTCAAGCACATTTCATTTACACCATATTTTTTTTGGATTTTCTGATTTTGTAAGGTTTTTGGATTTTTTTAAAATTTTCTAATTTTTGTTTTGTTTTTATTTCTCCCCCTAAATTTGTGCATAGGAGAGAAACGAAAGTAAATTCTCAAATTTAAACTATCCTAAAACAAAAATTAGTCTTTAAAGCGAATCAGCTTAAGAAAAACACAGGAGTATAGAGAAGAAAACGCAAACCGTAATTCACCGATTGAATCTGCATTCATAAGGTCTGAGAACAGTAAGCATAATCTCAGAACAAATCCGAAAATTCTTCATGTCATTAAGCACTAACCCCATGTGATCCCTTCTTTTCTTCCTTTCCCGCAAAAGGACACATACTCTCAAACAAAGGTCTGAATGTTGTACAGTTGAGAGATGTCCTCTATGATGTGCCTGGAACAGCCACTACCAACAAACCGAAGTTTGATGATATGCCTGCATAGCAGCTCCGACACAGAGCGGGATTAGTTGGTCTTTGGAACCCAGTCATCCTTGCACGTTACTCTCTCCCATGACATGTCCTGTTTATCATAAACAGAAGACATAGAAATATTAGAATTCTTAGTTGATTTGGGAGATTGAGCCTTCGGAACCCATTGGTAGTTGGGTTTAACCCATTTCTTTTTCGATCCGATGGGTGGCTCAGTACTTGCTTTTGAACTTGATGTCGGCCGTTGAGATGACTTTGATTTTGGCTTCACGGGAGCATCTCTTGGATTGGACTTCTTGGCCGACATTCCCTTCTTGCCCTTGGGATTCGGATTCTTGGCCTTTGGAGTTTGATTCTTGGCCTTGGGAGTTGAATTCTTGGCCTTGGCAGTTATATTCTTGGCCTTCTTGGCATTCCAGTCATCAATGTCTGATCGTGATCTTGAGGGGTATTTTTTGGAGTATCTCCCTCTTGGCGCGTTCTGCCAGCCTTGTGCGTAGTAAGGAACGTATGCGCGATTTGGACAATTTCGGGCAATGTGACCAGGTGTTCCATAGTGAAAACAAGTCTTTTTCTTCATTGGGAAATTGTTTCTTCCTGCCCCTGGTGGCATATCTTTGACTTGTCTCTTGTTGTTCCCACATGCACACTTGCAACAAGAACTCTGTTGCATTGGAATTGGTGGCCTGTATTTCTCAATGGCACGTTGATCAGAAGCAGTTAAGTTCGAAGCAACAGATTTAGAGTTCAAGGAGATGTTGGTTTGTTCAATGGTGCTCTCCTTGTTCTCATCTTCTACTACTTTACCTACACATGAAGTAGAAACATTAGTATTTTCAACATTAATAACTCCTCCTGACACAAATCCAGCTCGTTTGCCATATCGAAGATGTGGCTCCCTGTCAGTTTCGTCCTTTATCATAGGGATGGATGTGTAGTTATGATTATAAGGAGGAGGTACACTATCATACTGTAGACCCTTGTTTTGATTTTCTTTGAATTTTAATTGGGTTTGATATAAGGACTCGACTGTCTGACTTGATGCAGTATAATTTTTAAAACTAACGTCTGCTTTTCCACACTTAATTTTCAAGGCATCAAGTTCTTCAGTTACAGCAGCAAGTTGTCTCTTAATATAGTTATAATTTTCACACTTGTTGCTATACTCTTCTTGAAGTTTCCTAAAGTCTTTGGTTTTTGCTTCTAATTCAGCCTTCAAGGGTTTCTGTCCTTTCCTGAGTTGATATCCTTTATATCTCAGGTCGTCAACTTCCCTTTTTAATAAATCAATTTGTTCCTGAAGAAATTTAATCGTATCTTCGCTAGATAGCGTACATGAAACTTTACATGATTAAGAACATGAAAATTCATTGACCGGGAGGTTTGTGGAACTCACTTTTTTTCGACAATTCAAAGCGTTAAGTTCTTCAATTATATCAGCCAGACTAAGACAATTGAGATCTTTTGTCTTTTTTATGTCAGCCACGTTCATATCCCACGATTTCGGAAGTGAATTCAGTAGCTTTTTGTTTATCTTAGATTTGGACAAGAATATCCCATCTATATTCATCTCAGTAGTAAGTGTAGTAAATCGCTGCAACTGAGTTTCGAGGGTTTCTCCAGGGATATAATCAAAAATGTTGAAATTTTGTCTTAACATATCGTGACGACTCTCTTTCATGTTTTCAACTCCCTCGTAGACCTTAAAATCAATTAAAAGCACAACTAGAAGCTAAAATAAAACTTAAAAGTCAAACCCTTTGATTATAAACCTCAAAAGTCAACCTTAAAAGTCAAATTAAAAAGTTAAACTCAAAAGTCAAACTTGAAAAGTCAAACTTAAAAGTCAAATTTAAAAAGTTAAACTTAAAAGTCAAATTTAAAAAATTAAACTCAAAAGTCAAATTTAAAAAGTCAAACTTAAAATTCAAACCGAAAAGCTAAATTTGAAAGTTTAAAAGTCAAACGAGAAAGTCAAAGTTTAAAGTCAAAGGTCAAACTTGGAAGTCAAAGTCAAAATTTAAGGTCAAAAGTTAAAAATAAATAAATAAATAAATAAAAGTAAAAAAATTAAAATATAATTTTATTTGTTAATTTTAATTTTATTTATTTATTATTATTATTATTATTATTAATAATTTTTTTTATGAAAAAGGAATTTAAAATTAAAAAAATTTAATTTTGGGCTAAAAATGACAATTGTGCGAAACTTGGAACCGAAAAGGAGTCTTTTTGAATTAATTTTCGAAGTTTTATTCCATCTAGTAATCTAGATCAGCTGGTAAAGCGCCTGGTTTGGGAACTTGAGGTCCTTTGTTCGATTCCCGGTAACTCCACTGCGCGTCTTGTTTTTAATGCGAGGTGAGAAGCTGCTTGCGAGGACGAGGTTGCTGAGCGAAGCTGCTGCTTCCGAGGCCGAGGTGCAAGGCCGAGAACTCAGAAGCCGGAAACCTGCGAGACCGAGCCGCAAACTGTTGAGCCGTATACTCCTAGCCGAGGCCGCATGCCCGAGCCGCAAACCTCGGGCCGTGAACTCCTCGGAAACCCTAGCTGCTGGCCGCCACCCCCTCGCAGGTTACGACCAAAAACAATGATTTTTGCCCTTTTTTGCTCCAAAACTCGATCAAAAACCCTTTTTTATGAAAAACACGAAGAACAAACCCCCCCCCCCTAAATTTTCAGAGATCTATCCAAAAACGCAAGAATATTTCGAAAATAAGATCAAATAATGCTCCAAATCTAACAAAACTGACTGATACAACTTGACTCTGATACCAATTGTAAGTCCCTAATTTGCATGTGTATCAATCAAATCCGTTTGATGGTGTGGAATCCCAATCAAACGAATGATGTTAGATCAAGTAGAAGAGAAGGAGAAGAAGAATACTATGAATCTTGATTGAATTGATTAGAATGAAGTTCCCTTACAAGATTCACACACAACACACACTTGTTCTTCTCTGGCCGTAAACTCTCTATTTTTCATCAATCTGTTCCTCACACCCTAACACCTATATTTATACAAGCGGACATGGGTTTGGTGAACATGGGCCATAAATGGGTTTACAGCCGTAATGTGTTTACGGTCGTAAACTCCACAAATATTACAGAAAAATACAATTGCCCAGAAAAGCAAAGTATAAACCATATTTTGACCCAACAACGGTTACTGAAAAGACTCATTTATCCACTAAGTTATGCTTGTACTTTAAAAACGGAGTTTTGTATCACTATAAAGTAACATAACCTTTAAAAGAGTTTTGAAATGTTTTGACAACTAATAAATAACATAAGTAACATTTTGAAAGATGTTTATAACAAACATTTACACAATTATCATTGTGTTCAACTTGTACTCCCACCCTTAAAACAATTAGAATAGTTAAAAGATTCATTACGGGGTATGAACTCAGCTTATGTGGGTGATTCAAACGGGTATGCACGTACGGATTAGAAGTTCCATGAATGAATTCCCATGACACAATAAGTCCTAAATGACATGTAAGGACACATATTGACATGAATATAGTGTTTATAAACAACTATATGAAAGAAAACACCTTCCGGGACTAGGAAACACCTTGGTTAAGTGTTGGAATCACATGTGATACAACAAAGGGAAGTGAAAAGGCACTAAATGGTGTTTACGGTTTTGGGACCAACTCCAATTGAGTTTATGGTCGTAAACCCATGAGTTTACGGCCGTAAACTCATGTCCTTTTGACCATTTTGTGCCTTGAAGTCCTAGAAATCATTTTGAAGCATCCTAACTTCACCTCTTAGCCTTAGGAAGTGTTTGTGGCAACATGTCACCCCTTTTTGGGGTTTACGGTTTTTTGGACCATTTATCTTTGGGTTTACGGTCGTAAACCCAAATGTTTATGGTCAAATGATGTCCTCAAGTCTTAAACACTTTAAGGTAAAGGTCTAAGCTAGTTTCTAGGCTTAAGGAAAGAATTTGGGGCATCAAAACATGCATTTGGGGTGTTTACGGTTTTGGGAGGTTCCCAAACCGTAAACACACATAAATGGGGTATTTTGGTGACTTTTAGGTGTTAAGCACATCAAGTGAAGGTTCTAGGTTTGATCCCAAGGTTTATAGGGACATAGGGCACACCTTTGGCCACATATTTAGTCTTTACGGTCGAAGAGGATCTTGGGCCGTAAACACCTTTTCCTTGAGATATTTTGATGATTCCAATGATATCTAGGCATGTAATACACTTTAATACACTCTAGGTTTGAAGTACTTACAATTAGGGGCGAACGATTGAAGATCCTTGGGAGAGAAATCGGACTTTCTCTAGTTGGAAATGGATGAAATGAACCAAAATGGCTATGTCTTACTTATATAGCCTTGAGGGTTTACGGTCCCAATACCATCTTGGACCGTAAACTGCAAACTCTTGAAGTTTTGGGCACTTATTGCTACATAACAAATCCTAGGGTATCCTCTCTCCTGATATCTTCTAAAGCACTAACTTTAAAACACTCAAGCTTATTCCAAAAAGCTTGAACGTTAGCAGGCACAGTTTTGACTTCTGTTGAAGTGAGTGGTTGTATAGAAAAGAAATTTTTGGGTTGTCACAATTCGTCTGAATGACGAATTTGATCGAAGGGACTCGCCGAGTCCATGGCCTGACTCGACGAGTCGATGAGGGTTTGTCCTGATGAGTCTGATTGTGCAATAACTCGGCAAGTTGGAGGTCAACTCGACAAGTTGAGCTGGACTTTCTTTAGACTTCTGAGGAAACGAGGGGACTTGAAGACTCACAAGAGTGCACTTGACGAGTCGGGTCAAACTTGGACTCTTGACTTGAGTTTGACTTCTGTTAACTTTAGGGTTTGGTCAACATGAGTAATGGAGACCATGGAGGGGTAAAATGGTATTTTAACCAATTCACGAGTTTACAGAAAAGATTAAATATGGTTACTTAGAGTCGAGAATCGAGTATTAATTAGATATGTTTACCATATGTGTTAGGCAGTGCCTAGTTCAAGATTCGAGTTCGAGGATAATTGCTTGCTACTAGCAAGGTGAGTTTTCTCACTATACTTGTAACACCGTAAATTTTCAAAATAATTTTTCTTTTTCAAAATCACATGATGTATCACATCACAAATCAAAATCCATAATAAATATTGTTTTCAAAAACAAATCCCAAGATCTCTACACATAATAAACTCCATTGGTGTGTGTGTGTACGTGTCAATCCGTCGCCTTCCCACGGTCCTTGCTGGTACCTGAGACATCAAACACAACAACTGTAAGCATAAAGCTTAGTGAGTTCCCCAAAATACCATATACCACAAATATGCCACTCGAGGCTAACCCGACCCTCCGGTCAAGATGTCTCAGCGGGACCCTTTAGCCCCGCAGCTCGTCGGACCCTCCGGTCCAGTCATAGCCCATTGGGCCCTCTAGCCCGGTCTGAATCGTTGGACCCTCTGGTCCGGTCTATATAGTCATACAGCATACAAATAACACATAGCATGTAATCTCAATATAACACATAATCTCATACATAACACATAAGACCCTCTAGTCAACTCAGAATACCACTCAAGGTAACGTATAGTGAGAAGACTCACCCCGCGCGTCTCGGTAACTCGTAAATCTCTCAACCACTAGTGCTCGATCTCCTGAGCTATCGACCTCCTACAACACAAGTGTATTTCTACTTAATACTACTTGACTCTGGCTGACTAATACCACGAAGTCAAACCAGTCAACACTGGTCAACGGTCAATGGTCAACCCGACTCGCCGAGTCTGGCGTGGACACGCCGAGTTCCTACGGAAACCCGATCCCTCTGAATCTCTTCTGACTCACCGAGTCACTCACCCGACTCGGTTACTCAACCCCTGGTTCATAATCATTGAACAACCCGCACCAACTCGCCGAGTCTGGGGAATGGACTCGGCGAGTGCATTCCATGCACAACCCCAAATGACCTTCTGAGGTCAGATCCGCTTCACTAATTCATAGATCCAGTCTCCTTCAGCTTATTGACCACGTAAAGTCCAAGTCTTGATGCTCATCAAGCATTGAATAGCTCATGAATGGTGTTTTAGCCTCAAATACCTTGATCCCAAGCCAAAACCTCCATGGATGCATATAAAGCTTTGGCAATGAGGTGCTCTGGACCTCTATGGGTCCAGATCCAAGACCTTAACTCGTTAAGGGACCATGAGGGCACTAGATCTAGCCACAAATGGGTTCAAAAGCCCTAAATCTACATGAACATCACAATAACAGAGAATGATTCGAGATTGTACCTCAGTTGTGATGTTCTGGACCTCAAATCTTCAAGAATCCACCCCTCTCTTGCTTCCTCTTGGCTAGATCTCCTCTTTCTTTTCTAGAAAACAACTCCAAGATCAATAATGGCTCCTTCCCTCACTTGAATCGCTCAAACACTCTAGGGTTTCTCTCTGGGGACTGATGAGTGCAAATGACGGCCATAAGGCCCTTTAAATACGCATCAAACCCGAGAAATTAGGGTTTCGTTAAACAGCGTGGACTCACCGAGTCCACTCTTGGACTCGCCGAATCCAGACGTGAACCCGCGTCCAAATCCGCAATTATACTCAGTGAGTCTAGGCTCCAACTCGCCGAGTCTCCTCACAAAGTACCAAAATAAATAAATAAATAATACCTGGGAATACGGCCTGTTACGATTCTCCCCCACTAGAACTAGACTTCGCCCTCGAAGTCTCGCTCTACAAATAACTCCGGATGCTGCTCACGCATCTCACGCTCCGGTTCCTAAGTCATCTCGGACCCCTTCCGATGTTGCCACCAAACCAAAACCAAGGGCACCTCCTTGTTCCGCAGAACCTTGATCTTTCGATCCTCAATCGCAACTGGTCTCTCCACGTAATTCAGGCTCGCATCCACCTGAATGTCCCCTAACGGCACTACCGCCGACTCGTCGGCTATACACTTCCTCAACTGAGACACATGGAAGGTATTATGAATCCGCTCCAATTCCGCGGGTAGCTCCAAGCGATATGCTACCCTGCCCAACCTCTCGATCACCCGAAACGGTCCAATATATCGGGGTCCTAGCTTGTCCCTCTTCCTAAATTGGATCACTCCTTTCCAAGGATATACCTTCAGGAGAACATAATCACTGACCTGGAACTCGAGTTCGGTTCGACGTCTATCTGCATAACTCTTCTGGCGACTCTGAGCGGTCAACAACCTCTACCTGACCTGCTGGATCTGCTCGGTCGTATGAAGCACAATCTCCGTACTACCCATCATGCGTTGCCCTACATCACCCCAAAAAATAGGGGTACGACATCTCCTCCCATACAACTCTGCCAACCTCTCAGCAGAAGAGCTCTCACTAATAGCAAGAAAATGAGCGCTCTTCATCAACCTGTCCACGATCACCCAAATTGCATCGACTCCTCTCGCAGTCCTTGGCAATTTGGTGATGAAATCCATGGTAATCTATTCCCACTTCCACTCGGGAATCTCCAACGGTTGAAGCTTACCATGCTTACGTTGGTGCTCGGCCTTAACTTGGCGACAAGTTAGGCACCTCTCGACGAACCAAGCAACATCCCTCTTCATACAGGGCCACCAATACTCCTTCTTTAGGTCTAAATACATCTTGGTAGCCCCAGGATGGATCGAGAACTTCAATCGATGTGCCTCCTCCATCAAAATGGTACGCGTCCCGCCCACAAACAGTACCCAAATCCGACCCTGAAATGTCATAAGTCCCCGACTATCGGTAATGAATTCCGATAACTGACCAACCACCCGCTCTGTTTTCTAATTTTCTGATCTCGCAGCCTCAGCCTGAGCCCCTCGGATGGTGTCCAAAATCGGGGTCATCATCGTCAACCTCAAACAGATGTCTCGCAATGGGGCACTCTCTACCCTACGACGCAGGGCGTCGGCTACCACATTAGACTTGGCCGGGTGGTACAGGATCTCGCAATCATAATCCTTTACCACATCCAACCATCTCCTCTGCCGCATATTCAGATTTGGCTGATCCATCAAGTACTTCAAGCTCTTGTGGTCCGTGTATATCGTACACCGAACCCCATACAGATAGTGACGCCAGATCTTGAGGGCGAAAACCACAGCCCCCAACTCCAAATCATGGGTGGGATATCTCGTCTCATGAGGCTTTAACTGCCTTGACGCGTACGCGATCACATGCCCTCTCTGCATCAACACCGCTCCCAACCCCGATATCGATGCATCACAGTACACCACAAAATCCTCCATCCCTTCTGGCAATGCAAGCACGGGAGCTTCGCACAATCTCTGGCGAAGGGTCTCTAATGAGGTCTACTACTCCAGACCCCATGAGAAAGTAACACCCTTCCGGGTTAACTTGGTAAGTGGCACAACAATTTTGGAGAAGTCCCTGATAAATCTCCGATAGTAGCTTGCCAGCCCCAAGAAGCTCCGGATCTCCGTAGGTGACCTCGGCACTTCCCAACTCATCACAGCCTCGATCTTGGCTGGGTAAACCAATATCCCATTCTGGTTAACGAGATGTCCTAAGAACTGGACCTCCCGTAACCAAAAATCACACTTGGAGAATTTGGAGAATAGCCTCTCCGATCTCAGAACTCCGAGGAGCTCCCTCAAATGCTCCTCATGCTGCTCTCTGGTCCTCGAATACACCAGGATGTCATCAATGAATACAATTACCGATCGATCCAACATCGGCCTACATACCCTATTCATGAGGTCCATGAAAGTCGCGGGTGCATTGGTGAGCCCGAATTGCATCACCACGAACTCGTAATGCCCGTAACGAGTCCTAAACGCCGTCTTCTGGATATCCTCATCCCGAACCCTCATCTGGTGATATCCCGACCTCAGGTCTATCTTGGAGAACCAAGACGCCCCCTGCAACTGATCAAATAGATCATCGATCCTCGGTAATGGATAACGGATCTTGACCGTCAACTAGTTCAACTCCCGGTAATCAATGCACATCCGGTGTGAACCATCCTTTTTCTTGACAAAAAGGATCGGCGCTCCCCAGGGAGAGCTACTGGGACGGATGAACCCTTTCCCCGAAAGCTCTTGCAGCTGTGAGGATAACTCCTGCATCTCTGGTGGTGCTAGCCGATATCGTGCCTTAGTGATAGGCGCAGCCCCGGGAATCAAATCGATACGAAACTCCACCTGCCTCTCGGGAGGCACACCCGGCAACTCCTCAGGAAACATGTCCGGAAACTCACGCACTATCGGCACCTCATCCACTGAAATTGGCCTCCCAGCTGCCTCTCGTACATCCGACACATAGGCTACGAACCCCTTGCAGCCTTGCTGCAAACTCCGCCTCGCTCTAGCGGCCGAACAGAACACCGAACCACCACGAGTCCCCTCGCCATAAACGGTCAGCGCTCCCCCACTAGGATCTCGGATCATCACCAATTGATGCTCGCAATCTATGACAGCCCCGAAACGGCTCAACCAATCCATGCCTACTATGACACAAACATCCCCCATAGCAATCGGAATCAAATCAATCGGAAACTCCACCCCGAAGATCTCCAGTACGCATCCACGTATCACCTCGGTAGCACATACTTCATGCTCATCTGATATGGAAACCCGCAGAGGTCGACTCAACACCTCTCTCGGAAGACTAATGTGCCGACTAAAAGTCATAGATATAAAAGACCGACTCGCACCCGAGTCGAATAAAGCTAATGCAGGTACAGAACTCACAAGAAAAGTACCTACGCATAACATATAGCAATCACAATAGCATAAACTCAATATAAAATAGATAAAGATTACATACCCGCCACGACGTCAGGTGCTGCGCGGACCTCCTCCACAGTCAGCTGGAAGGCTCTCCCCCTAGCCTTCGGTGCTTTGGCCTTCACTGGCTGGGTCTCAGCAGCTCGAACCACAGGTGCAGATCCCTGCGCTGACCTCTGAAGCTGGGGGCACTCGGCCTTCCGATGGCCGGTCTGCTTGCAATGGAAGCAAACCGAGAACCCCTTCGGACAGTCCCTCGCAAAATGTCCTTCCTTCCTGCATTTGTAGCATACCCCAGTCTTGCATGGCCCGTCATGGCTCTTGCCGCACTTCCCACAAGTGCGGCCCCTCGAACTGCCCGACCTCGAATCAGCGGGCTTTGCCCGCTTGGCGGCCGGCTACGACTGTGCCAGTCGCCGATCACCCCTCTACAACTCAGTCTCCTCTCTCGCCTGTGTCTCAAGCTCGATCTCCCTCTTCCTGACATTTGCCTGGAGCTCGGCAAATGTCTGATAAGTCGAGTTCGCCACGAACTCACAGATGTCCCTTCTCAAAATACTCAAATAATGGCTCATGCGAGCCTGCTCAGTGGAGACCAACTCCGGGCAAAACAGCGCCCGCTCATGAAACATCCTCGTAATCACTGTCACCGACTCGGTCCCCTGCTTGAGGGTCAGAAAATCCTGAGCTAAACGTTCCCTCTCCACCTGGGGAACATACTCGTCACGAAACATTGCGGTAAACCTCTCCCAGGTCACTGCAGTCAGCTCAGCTGTAGAATAGCTCGCGGCCACGAATTTCCACCGGTCCTTCGCCCCCAAGCGAAGCTGGTTGAGTGCGAATCGCACCCTCAAGTGCTCCGGACACGAGAACGTATAGAAACACCCCTCCACGTCTGAGATCCACCTCATAGCGGCGATCGGATCCTGTGTACCATCGAACTCCAGTGGTTTCGTTTTGCTGAAGTCTCGGTACAGCAACGAATCACCACCCTGGGGTCTCGCAGCAGCAACAGCTGCGGTGGCTACAGCAACAGCAGCATCAGTCAAAGCAGCGTAACACTCGTCAAATGTTTCGATCAGTGTGGTCTTAATAGACCCAAACATCTCCGGAATCTCGGCTCTGATGGCAGCAACCACCTCCTCATGGATGATCCGACGGATCTCCTCATCGCTCACCCCACTGCTCTCGGGGTTATGGCGTGTCCCGACCATGATCAACCTCTGAAATACAACATAAAAATATCAGGGATACTCTCGAGTATACTCACACTCGATAACTCAAACATCCTCTCTCCTGGTACCCCAAGGATTCTTACTTGGACTGCGCACCAATTCGGTGTTTTCAATAGTATGGGCCCAATACTATTGTCCACATCGAATCAATATACAATCCAACTCCTCCTCCTAGGATCCCAATTCGCAAATACTCTACTCTCGCTATGCACTGGCTACCCTCAATAGCCCTCTCCTGAGCTCCTCACTGCTACCTACTCACTCTCAAAGTATCTCATAGCAGCAGCAACCTCCTAAGCTAAGGCATCACAAATCAGGCCCACTCTAGTCCTAATAGGAATACCTAGCCTCTCTAACATGCACAACATAATATCTCATAACTCATAACATATAATGTAAGGGTATTTTAGGGATTCACCGTTCGGGCGCTGGCTGACCGTACACACCATCCACTCTGCTCGTTTCCAAAACTTCTTTTTCTTTTTAGAAAATTTGCAGTTTTGGTTGTAAAATTTCTCAAATCCTCGGTTTGATTTCAAATACGCCCGAAGGTGCATCCGAATCCCTCAAACCAAGGCTCTGATACCAACTTATAACACCGTAGATTTTCAAAATAATTTTTCTTTTTCAAAATCACATAATGTATCACATCACAAATCAAAATCCATAATAAATACGGCTTTCAAAAACAAATCCCAAGATCTCTACACATAATAAACTCCATCGGTGTGTGTGTGTGTACGTGTCAAGCCGTCGCCTTCCCAGGGTCTTCGCTGGTACCTGAGACATCAAACACAACAACTGTAAGCATAAAGCTTAGTGAGTTCCCCAAAATACCATATACCACAAATATGCCACTCGAGGCTAACCCGACCCTCCGGTCAAGATGTCTCAGCAGGACCCTCTAGCCCCGCAGCTCGTCGGACCCTCCGGTCCAGTCATAGCTCATTGGGCCCTCTGGCCCGGTCTGAATCGTTGGACCCTCCGGTCCGGTCTATATAGTCATACAGCATACAAATAACACATAGCATGTAATCTCAATATAACACATAATCTCATACATAACACATAAGACCCTCTGGTCAACTCATAATACCACTCAAGGTAACGTATAATGAGAAGACTCACCTCGCACGTCTCGGTAACTCGTAAATCTCTCAACCACTAGTGCTCGATCTCCCGAGCTATCGACCTCCTACAACACAAGTGTATTTCTATTTAATACTACTTGACTCTGGCTGACTAATACCACGAAGTCAAACCAGTCAACACTGGTCAATGGTCAACGGTCAACGGTCAACGGTCAACGGTCAACGGTCAACCCGACTCGCCGAGTTCCTATGGAAACCTGATCCCTCTGAATCTCTTCCGACTCACCGAGTCACTCACCCGACTCGGTTACTCAACCCCTGGTTCATAATCATTGAACAACCCGCACCAACTCGCCGAGTCTGGGGAATGGACTCGGCGAGTGCATTCCATGCACAATCCCACACGACCTTCTGAGGTCAGATCCGCTTCACTAATTCATAGATCTCGTCTCCTTAAGCTTATTGACCACGTAAAGTCCAAGTCTTGATGCTTATCAAGCATTGAATAGCTCATGAATGGTGTTTTAGCCTCAAATACCTTGATCCCAAGCCAAAACCTCCATCGATGCATTTAAAGCTTTGGCAATGAGGTGCTCTGGACCTCTATGGGTACAGATCCAGGACCTTAACTCGCTAAGGGACCATGAGGACACTAGATCTAGCCACAAATGGGTTCAAAGGCCCTAAATCTACATGAACATCACAATAACAGAGAATGATTTGAGATTGTACCTCAGTTGTGATGTTCTGGACCTCAAATCTTCAAGAATCCACCCCTTTCTTGCTTCCTCTTGGCTAGATCTCCTCTTTCCTTGCTAGACAACAACTCCAAGATCAATAATGGCTCCTTCCCTCACTTGAATCAGTCAAACGCTCTAGGGTTGCTCTCTGGGGACTGATGAGTGCAAATAACGGCCATAAGGCCCTTTAAATACGCCTCAAACCCGAGAAATTAGGGTTTCATTAAACAACGTGGACTCGCCAAGTCCGGACGCGAACCCGCGTCCAAATCCGCGATTATACTCGGCGAGTCTAGGCTCCAACTCGCCAAGTCTCCTCACAAAGTACCAAAATAAATAAATAAATAATACCTGGGAATCCGAGCTGTTACAATACTTTACCTAGAGTGGTACTTATGTGTGACCAGAGGGTCTTATGTGCTTACATTCAGTATTATGTTATCCTGCCTTATGTTTTATTTTGTGCATTATGTATTTGTGATTTATGCTATGCGGAACTTTACAAATCGGACCAGAGGGTCCAACGAACCGTAGGACTGGAGGGACCAACTAAGACACATTGATCGGATGGTCTTACAGTGATATAGCCTCGAGTGTCTAACGAGCTATGTGTGTAGTATTTTGGGGAACTCACTAAGCTTCGTGCTTAATGTCTTATGTGTTATGTGTTTCAGGTTTTTCTCAGGATCGCGGGAAATCACCGGCTTGATTGTGTACAACAGTAAAAGAGTTATGTTTGAAGATCTTGGATTTTAATCACACAATTATGGAGTTACGATTTATAAATTAAATAAATGAAATTTTTGTGAAATGTGTAATGCGAATTATGCTATTTTAAATGAAAATTTTATTTGAAAATTTACGGTGTTACAATCTTATTGAAAACCCAAGTGATCTTCATGCTCTTAAGTTTGTTGAAGTTCAAGACTATCGAATTCAATGTGATGTTCTTGATGTTGTTGAAGTTCATGAGAAGAATATTCAAGTTGATTCTCATGAAGATGAATTTTGTTTTTTCTCAATTGGAATTCAAATCAATAATATTTTGTCTTTTTGTGATTCGTTTGAAGGAATGATTCCATATCGAAAACCATCAATCCAAGAAATTCATAAGTATCAAACTCCAAAAGATTTGATCCAAACTTGTAATGTTGAAGTTGTCAAGAATGAAGTTGCTCTTGAAATCAAATCTTCAAGATCCAAGAATCTGAAAAGGAAGAAAAAGAAGAACAAGATCAAAAATAAGAATAAGTGGGTTTATTCAAAAAAAATCTTCAAATGTTGTTGTGAAGCCAAAATCTATGAAGCAAATCTGGGTTCCAAGGCAACAATCTCCAAGTGATGGAATGAAATTGATTTCAAAACCCAAAAGTGGTGATGGTTCTTATGAAGATGATGGTAGATCATTGAAGAACACAAAGAATGAGTTGTACAACACTCATCGTGGGTGGTACAATGTTCAAATTGGTGATTTTCTTGTTCCAAGAAAGGAACCAAGATCTTCAAAATTTGATTCGTTCATTGCAAATGGAACTCGGATCATCAAAAACGTATCTCAACTTCTCATATGAATTCCAAAATGTTCATGATTACGACTCGTGCTTTGCGTTTTTCATTTTTGATCATTTTGATTCATTCGATCTATTTTATTTCAAACCACATTGTTGATCCAATTATCTTTTGTTTAGGTTAATGCAAAAATCAAAATCATATTCTTACAATTTCTCTTTAATTTTGAAATCAAAGTTTTTGTTAATTGTTCGAAATTTTTACTGATCATTGAAAATTCAAACCAAATAATTGATATGTTCATTGAGCCCAAAATACAATTCATTTACTATTCATTAATAAAGTGTTTTTAGCCAAAATCCATTTTGATCTATCATTTTGATATCTCTATTTAATAATACATTTACTTCATTTGACTGATTTCGTTTTCTCTCATCTCACATCGTATCGAATTATTTTTCAGTCTCCAACTTGATCGATCGATTCTATATTTACACTATGATTTACGTGTTGTTCTGATTCATCGTTGCTGAAATCCAATTATGACTATATTTGTCGAATTTTAGGTGTGACTGGATTAAGATTCATTGAGTTGAAGTTGATGTGATTTCGAGAAAACTTGAACTAGAAATTGGATTTGAAGGTTGTTGCTTGCGGTGGTTTCGAATTACTAATTGATTGTATGGGTATTCGATTTGGAATTATCAAATTTCCAAAGTCTCATGTTGGGGGTCGAATGTGCATCAAAGTCAAAGCGAAAAGTCAAAATCAGATTTTAGATTGAGGGATGATGAAAATCGAAGGTTGGAGTTTCATTGAGAAGACAATGATGACACCGGATGTTGGATAAAGTTTTGATTCACAAAATTTTGTCTAAATAGACGGGTAGGAAATTGAAGTTTTGATTTGCTTTCAGTGGATATTATAATGTATTAATGGAGAAGAAAGAAGTTTGAAGTTTAATTCCGATTATCGATTTCGTTTTCGATTTTTTAGGAAGAAGAAAGCGATATTGACTGATGTTGTATTTTATATCAATTCGAATGGGATAGAACAATCGAAATTGAGGTTATTACCTGGTATCATGTTAGAAGGCTCGAGTGCCTAATCGACATTTGATAACTCTTGATGGAATGATTATCAGGGTCGAGGGTTGACATGATATTGTAGATGGAGGTCGATAGTTAATGGGGTTCGAATGATGAGTTGGATTCGAACTGGAAATTGATTTGGAGTCAAACGTCTTGATGTCGAGGGTGCATAATCAACATATGGTTAATGGAATCGAACTCTAATGGTTCGAAATGGGTCAAGTGGGATTGTATGAGAAGTTTAAAAATTGAAGGTTGCGCAATGGGACTATGTATGTATTCGACATGCGTTGACATGTTAAGTTCGCAACATGAATGATTTCGCTTTGGTTAATCAACTTCGTACCTAAGGTCACGGTTAATTGCTTGGGGTGTCGAACACGATTTCAAAAGAACGTGATTTTGACGTATGGATCATGAGTCTAATATGTGAAGGTTGATTGTTTCCATTGGTGAATTGGGGAAGGAAGAAAACAAAAATTTTCATTTGAATCCCTTACCGTTCACCATTTTGGAAAAATTCACCCACATTCGAAATGGGGAAAATTTGTGAAGAGTGAAGGATTTTAATTTCGGATCCCTGAAGTTTCGAAGTATTGGCAGAATTTATCCAGTTTTGCAATTGGGTTGACAACTCTGAGTAATTGAGGTATTTACGTATCAAGTCCATGCAATTTATGCGAATTTACAATTTATGCCTAGTTTTGCATTTGGGGTAAAGTTTCGCATCTTAAGCTGTTTTTGACGCAACGGGTCCCTGTAGAATTCAGATATTAGCAGTTTTTCCCAGATTTCCAAAATTCTTGCAACTCTCACCAAAAAGTTGAAAATTTTCAAAAAAATTGGAAAATTTTCAAGAATTTTTCTTGATTGTTTTTTCATGGTTTCATTTTTGGCACACATCGAGGGGGAGATTTGTGAAGTTTATTCCTCGGGCGCTTCTCAGCCTTAGTGGGTTTTATAATCACTTTTTGATTATAAAACGGGGAGAATGTAGAGTGGGTAATCGAAGCTTTTCGGTATTCATTAGCGGATTTGATGACTAATATTATTTCGAGGGGGAGTTTGATCTTGATTGCGCGAGCTCATTTGGAAACTGAAGCCGAGACATCCAATCCTAACTTCAAAGAGGAGAGTATTAGGGTGCAAAGTCGTTCTTTGATGTCATTTGTGCTTACCCTTTTTGTATGTGTGTAATGAGTTGTCTTTCCTTTATGAGGAAGTGAGTGACACTTATTTATAAGAAAGAAGAACTTGTGAGAGAATTAGTTTAGAGAGAGAAATATTGCAAATCCACTAGTACCCTTTATGGACTAATGAGAGTTAAACCCATATTTATTTACTCTTGTGTTCTTCATGTTCATGATTCATGTATGGTTCACTATATCAATTCGTATTCCGCATTAGTCATCATAATTAGGATCACTACAACAACATCTTTCCAAAAAATGAACTCTCGTCATTGTCACACCCATAAGGTACAATCGTTAGTGATGGGTTTTTTAGGTTATAAACAAAAATTTACATGTGGTAGAAAAAAACACTTAAACCCTTAAGTTCACATGCAACCTAGTATGGATCTATATTTTATCTATTGATAGCAACTAACTATGAATATCAAGAAAACCCTAAGAGAGAGACTATGAAATCGAAATTCATACAGAAAATTAAGGTTACATACCTTTTGATTATTAATGTAAATAATCAAAGTAGAATCCTTCTTCTAGATCTTGGAAAGCTAACACCAAAGGAATGCATGCCTCTTATGGCTTGTACCCAAAACTATAGTAGCAAGAAGACTTGAGGAGAGAGGAGACTAGAGCATGAATTCGGCTCTAAGAAAACAAGTAAAGGTGTGGAAAATATTGCATCAATGGTGTCCTATTTATACTTTCTTAAGGAAACTCCCTTGGAAACCAATGAGTCCTTTGAATGATTAATGCTAATTAATCATACAATTAAATCCAAATCAATTCTAGTTAATTAATTAATTAATCATAACAATTTCCAATTAATATATTAATCATATAATATATTAGTAAATTATATATTTCAATTTCCAATTAGTTTATTGTTCATATAATAAACTAACAAATTATCCTCTACCTCCAACAATCATTCTAATTAGTTACTAGTTTTGAGGGAAACCCAAAAAGGATTTCGCTGCTAATTTAATAATATACCAATTTAGTTATTGGCTTAGACACCGTAATCCAAAAGTCTCCCACTTGGATAAGTCTGTAACTACAATTTCAAGTATAGACCTTAAAATAAACAGCAAACAGTGCTTTCCAAAGCCACTGTATAACTCTCATTCAAATTAGTTATTGGCCCTATGATAAGTGATCAACAGTTCCTTCGTTGTTGAAAATATAATATGATCCCGATTTGTAAAGACCTGATTTGACTTCAAATTGAACACATCAATTAATCCTGGCTGGACCCAACACTACAAATTCAACGTCAAATCATCGAGGAGCCTAATAATATTGCTTTTCCTGTTAGGGAAAAAGGAACGAATTACATTGACCACATAGTCATACAATTCACACATTAAATCAAACATGTAACTACCCTTTATAACATCCAGTTACGAGATGCATTTGAGTAAACCAATGCATAACTAGTCTGTAAATAATGAACTATATATCTCTTCTTTAAGAATTGAAGATATTATCATCTTAGAATTACTCATGACAACATCCATGAAGTAATCTCTAAATGTGTGTTTATTCAATACTTAAAATCTTTATTTTCAAAGTACTCATAATATTGTAGCAATTCAAATTTCAATATATTAACCTCAATCAATAGTGTCACACCCCAAAACCAAGAACGGCGGAAGCGTTCTGGGAGGAGGACGTCATGTACAGTATCACAACAATGAAAAGTAGTAAAAAAGCAACAACATCATCCATTGCATTAATAATAAAATTTTAATACAAGTGTTCTATCAAATTATAATAGACACTAAAGTATAAACAAAATGAAAGATGAGTCTTGAACGAGCTTCATCTTCACTAAACCTTGCATCGATACCTGTCTATGGTTGACCTGAGGATACAAGTTATTTTGAAAGAGAGTATCAGCTTTAAAGCTGGTAAGATTATAAGTATTTTAGTGTCTTAATTTGTATGTAAGTATTCGTATGTATATGAACTGTAAGTATTGAAAATGTATATGAACTGTAAGTATGAAAATGTTTTGTATGATCCTACGAAGCCCTATGTTTCCTACTAATCGTATCCTTCTACCAAGGCATCTAGTGTTTGTGTGTGTGGCTCTTGTATGAGTGTGTATTTTCCCAAGTCTGACTATCATTAACCAAAAATATAGTTTCTACATTACCGTGCATCGTGTGAATGTTCACAAAGTGAATGTAATGGGAAAATGAAATAGTACTATGGTGTAGTGTCGAACTACAACTATACCAATTACCTTAAGTCTAGGGTAATTCTTCTAAGTACTGTAGTATTCGTAATAAATAACAACTTCTGTACTCCTATTGTCTTATTGGAGGGATAAGGTATAATGTGATGGCTAGATCCCAGGCTAAACGCTCCCCTGTCAAAGGGATTTTGAGACCTGTACACGCCCATGCATATATGCCCGCCGTGAACATCCACATTACTATGATCATATATACTCGATATAACAATCACAATGCGTTGCATTCATCGGTATAGTTAGATCCTGAACTTGTTCTGTGCTATAGCACCTAGTGATGTCTGTCCTATCATCATATATGTAAACGTGCTCATGTAAGTGTAATCATGTAAACATATCTATGTAATAGTATAGTAATGTACTGTACTGTTCTACATGTGCTAGTTGTAGTGTGTGTTCTCTCTCTATCTAGCATGTATAGTAATGTACTTTAATGTTCTACGTGTGCTACCTGTAATGTGTGTTCTCTCTCTATCTAGCATGTATAGTAATGTACAGTGTGTACTAGCCGTAATGTGTGTTCTCTCTCTATCTATCAAGTACTGACTCATGAATGAACTGACTTATTGTATGATATCGTGTTCTAGTAATAGTTCTAGTATTTTCCTAAACTACCCCTATGGTAGCTTACTAGTAATGTAACTGATACGTATGAACATGGATGTATACCCTTGCTACCCAAGGGTATTAAATCAACTGGAAGAACCTTTACGACTATATATGTACACATGATATATAACTAATATTCAAACGCCCTTCGGACGGGTACCCGATATCCCACCAGACCACATCTCAAGCACGAAAAGGAAATAGGGTGGATAGCCTTCCTAAGTCTTTTAAACATTCCTCATATATCTATACATATATAGGCATGCAATTTATAATATAAAAGCATAAAGTAAGTTTTGTAAAACCTTTGAACATAATTATTATCTAAGAAAAGATTGACTTAATGTCAATCTATAAAACGGTTGGAAAGCATGGGTTCGATAAAAGCGTTTAAGTATAAAGAAACATTTGTTTGAAACAAAATTGTAAATGAATTTGAAATGAAACATACGGAGTAAAATGTACAGTTTAATAAGGAGTTTCAAAATATAAAGTGTTTATGAAAAACATTTGAAGGAAACTGTTTGGTAAAACAGATAATGAGTAGCCAATCATTTGAATGCTGCTGATTAATCACATGTGATTGATATAATAAGTATCATGATTCTACTTGTATCCCCCCATAAAGTATTTAAAAACATTTAAAAGATTGATTAAGGGGTATGAACTCACCTGTTGTGGGTGATACGGATGAACTGAAGAGGTAGGACTGCTAGGTGCCAAGTGCAGACTTTAGACACACACAATGGTCCTAATAACATATGAAGACATATGTATATAAACAATTAGTGATTATATCACTAACTGAACATGTATAAACATCCTAATGCAAGGAAAACACTTTGGTCATGTTATAGGAGGCTAATGGGTTGCAACAAAGGAGTGCAAGACCTCATACGAGAGTTTATGGTCTAAATACCATGTGTGTTGGAGTTTACGGCCCAGGGGAGTAAACTCCTGGCTGTAAACTCTCTATTGGGGCACTAAATGAAGCTCAAAGCTATTACAACTTAAGTGGTGAAGTGCTTCAATGCTTAAACAAGTGTTTGGGTGGGTTTAAGGCCCTAAAATGGCCTTGCTTAATGTTCACGGACTTGGGACCAAACCCCTTGGAGATTACGGTCGTAATCTCCCATGGAAGGGTGTTTTTGGTGATTTTAAGTCCCTAATATAACTAAGAATAAATCAAGGCAATTGTCCAAGGCTTTAGGAGTGATTAAAGCACCTTTTGGCCCTATTGTTTGGAGTTCACGTCCCTAGAACTTCTTGGGCCGTGAACACCTTACTCTTGGTGTTCTCATGGTGTTTGCTAGTCCTAAACTCATTAGGGTACATGTCTAAACTAGTCTCTTGGCTTAAGGAAGGCTTTTAGGGTGATTTGGCATCTAAAAATGGAGTTCACGGCCCAAGAATATCCTTGGCTGTGAACTCACTTCTAGCCTTTGTTTCTTAAAAGAGTTTACTCCCCATGGTGTTCTTGGGCGGTAAACTCTCAGATCTTAGTGTTTTCTTATGATTTCTAGTGTACTAAGCATATAAGAAGCTTTAAAACAACACTAGATAGAAGTACTCACTTTCCGGAACAAAAGTCCGAAGATCCTTGAGAGAGAATTTGGCTTTTCTCTAGATGGAAATGTAACTAATGAATAAATATGGTTCAGAATCCTATATATAGTCCTGGGATTTTTGGTAGAAAATATTTTATTCGTGAAATGAACTCTAGTATCGTAGGGTTTTGAAATAATAGTGTTGAACAAAACCCTAGTGCATCCACTCTCCTGATATCTCCTTAAGTGTAAATCTTGAAATACTCAAACTTATACCCAAAAGTCTGGAAATTCTCTGTAACTGTTCTAATCTTCTACTGACTTGATATGGTTTGTATAGAATGGAAATTTCGGGTTCTCACATCATCCCCCTGTTAAAGGGAATTTCGTCCTGAAATTAGAGTTTAGGTAAGAAGGTAGGTATGAATGATCGATTCATAAGGTGGAAACTTCCTAATCGATTGGTTCTCGCGCTCCTAAGTGAAATCGGGTCCTCGGTTGGTATCCCGACGAACCTTCACTAACGGGCGATGATATTGCTTCGTCCGCTTGACCTCTCGGTCGAGGGTCACTACGGTTCTAATACGAAGGCAAGGATCTCGACGAGTGGACTTACAAGAGTCCTAACGGAAAGGTATGGTTTCACGATCGAGACGCGAAGGGTAAAATGTAGGTTACTAAGTTCGCGGAGTAGGTCTAGTTTGTGAGGTACAGGACCAATTCTGGCGAGAATCTCGGAGGTCCTGACTATCTTGGATTTTGCGTTCCGTGCGTTGCGAAGCGCATTAAGCATTCCCAGAGTGATTTTTCCTAAAGAATTTGGTCTCTCACTTGGAATTTCCAAGGTTTCTTTTTCTTGTTTAACCTCCCAGTCAAGGGCCACCCCCTGTTGGGTCAAAGCCGTAAAGGTTTCTGTGATTTGCGAGGAGTTATGGATGAACTGTGACAGTAGGTCTGTAAGACCTAGAATTTGGCGAATGTCTATCGGCGTCTCTGGTGTCGACAAATTCTCAACGGTTTTGACAAATTGAAAGAGTACTCAAAATTTCCCACGTCACTAATAGTGTGTCATAGGAAATTTGACTCTTCAATTTCAAAACTCGTGCTTAGAGAAATTCACGTAAGTTCCTCCGAAGGTAATGTCTCCATGGGTTCCTTCCTACTACAAGGGTCGATAAGTAAGTCATTACATGGAGAAATGACGAACTGATCCAAGTAAGAAAGACGCACCCTACCCATTTAGCTCATGAATACTATGGGCGTATTGGTCCTACCCGAAGGGTATCACTATGGACTCGAAGTGTCCGCATCGAGTTCGAAAGGTAGTCTTCCGTACATATTTCCCTATCACTCGAAACTGCTGATATTCGGATCTCGGTCCATTTCTGAAAGGTAACTCGTTCCTTTCGTTTTCTCAACTTATTCATCTATGCGAGGTAGAGATAACGATTTCTAATGAAAAATATTGACGGAGTCCTCGATAGCCGAGGCACATACGATGCAATTCGTTGATCTCTGGAAGAATAAGACCGGAGTTCTCCAGGGTGAGAAGTCTAGTCTTACAATTCTATTTTTGTGTAGTTCGGTAAGTTGTCTGGGCTGTTCTTGTATCTCCATAGGTGTTTAGGCTATAGGCCGATCTGTTTACAGGAGTCATACTGGGTTCTAGGTTCGTTCACATGAGGATGCAATTACTCGTAGTCTTGGGCAGTTCTCCGTCCTGAAGTTCATTTTAGAATCCATACTTGGTTCAACGATCACCATCTCATGTATACGAGTCGTATATAATTAAGATTGAAAACATAGTCGAATAACTGATTCTTCTTTAAGCTCACATCCTATCGAGGAAAAGAAGTTAAAGCGGAATCATCAATTCTAAACGTATAGAACCTTGATTATATATCGCCACTATGTATACATTCTTCAGCAACAAATCAACAATATGGATCTTTGGATTGAACTTGACCTACTGTATGAGTGGTACTTCGGGGATTTGTTCAGCAAGGAAAAGAACTAGGAGGTACTCCATGCATGAGTACTTCGGTGTTCTGATAAGACTGTTTCGCTGGAAATGCGATTTCAAAGAAAGAGATGTACTTATGAAGCTGGTATGGTGTGGATCAAATTGAATCTAGTTGTACGATAATGTCAAAATCATACAGAAACTTAAAGACATTAGATTTGAACATAAGACGTTTACAGACAAAACACAACCGTGCAACCATGAACAGAGTTATAGTGCTTTAGATTTACTACAAGACTATTGTTGCGAATAAGGTATACTACAAAAGAAAAGTATACGCAGCACGAGCATCCCTATACAGACAGGATCTCGCAAAAGGAAAGACTCTAGTTGCACTAGTTTTGGATGGGTTATAATTATGTTACAACGAAAAGCCTAAATTACATTAACGCGGGTTCGACGTAGTTTCTCCTGCAGCTGTGATCCTGAGAACACTACCATCAGCACCTGAGTTCTTCGCTATCGGGCAATCCTTCTTGAGGTGTCTAATTTCACTGCATTGGTGACATATCTGGACAACACCAACATTTGTGGTGGAAGTGAGGTGTTTAGCCAGTGTTATGTGGACACGAGTGCCTTCCTCATTACTCCACCTAGGAAATAGCTTCCTAAAGCGTTCTGCTTTATCACTACTTTTGTGTGTAGGTTTGGTCCCAATGATAGGGACTTGAGTGATGGGTCTTGCCAGTGCTCCACAGCTACGAGCATGGTGCCCTATTTTTAGGCAATTGCAACATTGCATCTCATGGCAAGCCCCATGATGATGGAAACTACACTTATCACACTTCGGGAGTTTTCCCTCGTATGGCCTGCTCGGTACGGGGATGGCAGGTGTTTCCACTTGTTGTTGTTGCATGGTAAGTTTTTGGGATTTCTTGCATTCTTTCTAGGCTTGGCGCTTTCGTTTCTTGTTCTCTATTTTTCGGCTTTGCGAGCCTATGGCTGTTACCGTTTGATGACTTCCTGGATGGATACCCTTATTGGAAACTTCAACCCCATCATCAAAATTGATTGTGCTGATAGCGCTATGGTGTGCAAGGGCATCTGTCACGGCAGCCATCATGATAGTTGTAACTGCGGTTTGAAAGGTAGCGGCGTCCATAGGAAAAGCGGAGGTTTCGTTGTTCGACTGATTGCTTCCGGATGACGACTTGATTCTGTAACACGAAAAATAAGGATTTTGTGAGCAATTCTGGCTGACCCTAGATGTAGTTAGATGGTTCAAGTAAAAAGTAAGAATATGTTCTCGAAAGGTTGACCTACATCCCTATGATGCAGTCCTAGCACGGAATGGAAGTGTGTTTGTAGAATGGTCTCAAGGCGTTTGTCGTTCAAGCCGAGGTATCTTTGGTTGGTGCACAACATGATCCAACCACTGAAAGAGACTTGGAAATGTCTCCGGAGTTAAATTCCTATAGTCCAATGACTTGACTAAAGCATGTTTCAGATAGACTCCAATGAAAGTATGATGAAAGTACTTGAGTAACGAAGGACACGGAAGTTAGCCAACTGTCAAAATCTTTGATATTCATGACGTAAAAGTTCGGGAAAATGACCTTGCAAAAGGTCTTATATCATATCTAGAGAAGATAGTTCTTGACAGGATAAAGACCTAACCAAAAGTACTTACAGTACAAAATAGTTTCATAGAAAATGCCACATCGGGCATAGACAGAAAAACGATTCCTTTTAAAAGGGAAAATAAAGTAAAGCCTCCACTACTGGCGAAGGTCATCCCTTTGGTGAACTCTCAGTTCGGCCAGTTGACATTCCACATCTAGTAGGTGTATTTCATACACCCTTTGGCGTACGCGAAGTTCTAGGACTTCGGCTCGTGATTCAGCTAGTGCTTGCAGTAGAGTTTCATGGTTTCTCTCAGGTCTCTCATGAGTATCTTCTAGACGAATGGTGCGGAGGGTATGCATTCTCGCATCGGCGACAACTTATGTGATCTGATGTAGGGCTGTCCTGCGTTGAATCTCATTTAGGGCCACTCTGCGGACCAAGATTGGCAAGCTTCTGTCTGCTGAGCCCCCATTGCTCAGGTCATAGAAGCTTCGGTCACCATTAAATGGCTTGGGCTGATCTTGTCCTTGGCTCCATGTCTCCAAACATTGCACCCACTCTGGCGTCGGGCCATGAAAAGTCGGACGAGGGTTAGGAATTGGAAAGGGAGCTGCTTGGGGTAAGTTCTCAACCTCGGGTTCGGAATTAGCATCGCCCGAAAGTTCTTCATCATAGTGATCATTCAAAGGGATAGGATGATCATTCTCTGTTTCTTCTCCAAACCAACCAGCTATGACTTCGTTCGGAAGATACTGGTTGCCGTGGGGATGGAGTCCAGCCATGTTATCTACGTGAGAATTGGGGTAAGAAAATAATTATTAGACGAACTATATAGATAATTATTTTGAAAATCTTCATTAGTTACATCACTATTTGTGAAGTGCATACTAGTTATATGTAATCGAAACAGGATAGGCCTTCGAATATGTGACCTTAACTCCAAATTCACATAGAATAGGGGTAAAGTAAAATTTTCACATATTCTAAGTCTATAACATCATAATTACATATAGCCTTAGTGTATCCACTTAGCAACTATCAACTTAGTAATGAAGATCCCGTTTCAGTTCTCAAGTATAAAGTACTTATAGTAACACCAAATACCCCTATAGTATTTTAAGTTTAATGTCATGTTCTACTGTTCTCATTATGGTATTGTTGGTAAGATTTTAGAATTGTTGCAACCACACAACTACACTTAGGCACATGCTAGTCAACCCTCGGATAATATAGGTGATCTGGCTATATCTTCCCAGTTTTGACCATATGTCTCTAAGTCCACCTGTGTTGCCCGACCAACAATCGTAATTCTTTTGTACTATCCTAGTGACACTGATTTTAGTATGAATGCAGGCACATATATATAATTAAATATTTTATTATTTAAAGTATAAACTCTTGTCCAGAGTATTTTTAATCCTTATGTATTTATAGTCTGTATATCTTTTATCGGTTGATATACTTAATTCACTATAAAAAATGCTCTAATACCAATCTGTCACACCCCAAAACCAAGAACGGCGGAAAAGTTCGGGGGCGGAGTACGTCATGTATAGTATCACAACAATGAAAAGTAGTAAACAAGCAACAACATCATCCATTGCATTAATAATAAAATTTTAGTACAAGTGTTCTGTCAAATTATAATAGACAATAAAGTATAAACAAAATGAAAGATGAGACTTGAACAAGCTTCATCCTCACTAAACCTTGCATCGGTACCTGTCTATGGTTGACCTGAGGATACAAGTTATTTTGAAAGAGAGTATCAGCTTTAAAGCTGGTGAGATCATAAGTATTTTAGTGTCTTAATTTGTATGTAAGTATTCGTATGTATATGAATTGTAAGTATTGAAAATGTATATGAATTGTAAGTATTCAAAATGTATATGAATTGTAAGTATGAAAATGTTTTGTATGATCCTAGGAAGCCCTATGTTTCCTACTAATCGTATCCTTCTACCATGGCATCTAGTGTCTGTGTGTGTGGCTCTTGTAAGAGTGTGTATTTTCCCAAGTCTGACTATCATTAACCAGAAATATAGTTTATACATTACCGTGCGTCGTGTGAATGTTCACGAAGTGAATGTAATGGAAAAATGAAATAGTACTATGGTGTAGTGTCGAACTACAACTGTACCAATTACCTTAAGTATAGGGTAATTCTTCTAAGTACTATAGTATTGGTAATAAATAACTACTTATGTACTCCCATTGCCTTATTTGAGGGATAAGGTATAATGTGATGGCTAGATCCCATGCTAGACGCTCCCCTGTCAAAGGGATTTTGAAACCTTTACACGCCCATGCATATATGCACACCGTGAACATCCACTTTACTATGATCACGAATACCCGATATAACAATCACAATGCGTTGCGATTCATCGGTATAGTTAGTTCCTGAACTCGTTCTATGCTATAGCACCTAGTGATCTCTGTCCTATCATCGTATATGTAAACGTACTCATGTAGGTGTAATAATGTAAACATATCTATGTAATAGTATAGTAATGTACTGTACGGTTCTACGTGTGCTAGCTGTAATGTGTGTTCTCTCTCTATCTAGCATGTATAGAAATGTACTGTAATGTTCTATGTGTGCTAGCTGTAATGTGTGTTCTCTCTCTATCTAGCATGTATAGTAATGCACGGTGTGTATTAGCTGTAATGTGTGTTCTCTCTCTATCAAGTAAGTATTGACTCATGAATGAACTGACTCATTGTATGATATCGTGTTCTAGTAATAGTTCTAGTATTTTCCTAAACTACCCCTATGGTAGCTTACTAGTAATGTAACTGATACGTATGAACATGGATGTATACCCATGCTACCCAAGGGTATTGAATGAACTGGAAGAAACTTTATGACTATATATGTACACATTATATATAACTAATATTTAAACGACCTTCGGACGGGTACCCGATATCCCACCAGACCACATCTCAAGCGCGAAAAGGAAATAGGGTGGATAGCCTTCCTAAGTCTTTTAAACATTCCTCATATATCTATACATATATAGGCATGCAATTTATAATATAAAATCATAAATTAAGTTTTATAAAACCTTTGAACATAATTATTATCTAAGAAAAGATTGACTTGATGTCAATCTATAAAACGGTATGAAAGCATGGGTTCGATAAAACAGTTTAAGTATAAAGAAACATTTTTTTGAAACACAATTGTAAATGAATTTTAAATGAAACATACGGAGTAAAATGTACAGTTTAATAAGGAGTTTTAACATATAAGTTGTTTATGAAAAACATTTGAAGGAAACTGTTTGGTAAAACGGCTAATGAGTAGCCAATCATTTGAATGCTGCTTATTAATCACATGTGATTGATATAATAAGTAGCATGATTCAAGTTGTATCGCCCCATAAAGTATTTAAAAACATTTAAAAGATTGATTAAGGGGTATGAACTCACCTGTTGTGGGTGATACGGATGAACTGAAGAGGTAGGACTGTTAGGTGTCAAGTGAAGACTTTATACACACACAATGGTCCTAATAACATATGAAGACATATGTATATAAACAATTAGTGATTATATCACTAACTGAACATGTATAAACATCCTAATGCAAGGAAAACACTTTGGTCATGTTATAGGAGGCTAATGGGTTGCAACAAAGGAGTGCAAGACCTCATACGGGAGTTTATGGTCTAAAGACCATGTGTGTTGGAGTTTACGGCCCAGGGGAGTAAAATCCTGGCCGTAAACTCTCTATTGGGGCACTAAATGAAGCTCAAAGCTATTACAACTTAAGTGGTGAAGTGCTTCAATGCTTAAACAAGTGTTTGGGTGGGTTTAAGGCCCTAAAATGGCCTTGCTTAATGTTCACGTCCTTAGGACCAAACACCTTGGAGATTATGGCCGTAATCTCCCATGGAAGGGTGTTTTTGGTGATTTTAAGTCCCTATTATAACTAATAATAAATCAAGGCAATTATCCAAGGCTTTAGGAGTGATTAAAGCACCTTTTGGCCCTATTGTTTGGAGTTCACGTCCCTGGAACTTCTTGGGCCGTGAACACCTTACTCTCTATAATCTAATTGTGTTTTCTTGTCCTAAACTCATTAGGGTACATGTCTAATCTAGTCTCTTGGCTTAAGGAAGGCTTTTAGGGTGTTTTGGCACCTAAAAATGGAGTTCACGGCCCAAGAACATCCTTGTCCGTGAACTCACTTCTAGCCTTTGTTTCTTAATGATTTTGTGGTCTAAACATGTCATGGTAGTTTCTAGGTTGAGTTCCAAGGCTTGGAGGGACATTGGGCACACTTTCGTCCTTATAAAAGAGTTTACTCCCCAAGGTCTTCTTGGGCGGTAAACTCTCAGATCTTTGTGTTTTCCTATGATTTCTAGTGTATTAAGCATATAAGAAGCTTTAAAACAACACTAGATAGAAGTACTCACTTTCTGGAACGAAAGTCCGAAGATCCTTGAGAGAGAATTCGGCTTTTCTCTAGTTGGAAATGTAACTAATGAATAAATATGGTTTAGAATCCTATATATAGTCCTGGGATTTTTGGCAGAAAATATTTTATTCACGAAATGAACTCTAATATCATAGGGTTTTGAAATAATAGTGTTGCACAAAACCCTAGTGCATTCACTCTCATGATATTTCCTTAAGTGTAAATCCTGAAATACTCAAACTTATACCCAAAAGTCTGGAAATTCTATGTAACTGTTCTAATCTTCTACTGACTTGATATGGTTTGTATAGAAGGGAAATTTCGGGTTGTCACAAATAGTCTATAATCAATTCTTTACAATCTTAATTCACTACTTACTTCTATAAGTATGATCGACTGTGGAAGTTTGAATAATTTAAATTACGCAGGAAGTGTAAACATGCAAAAGGAAACACAGGAATAAATAATTGAATAAGACAGTACGATACTCATAAATAATTCTCAATTATTCATTTTCCTAATCAATTACATTTTTTACAAGTTTCAAATACATAATCCAACTACTAAAGCTAATATCGTCTCTGAGGCCTATGCTCCTAGCATGCTGATAGTGTTTGACCCTGCTGAGAGCCTTTGTACATGAAAGGATATGCAACAATATATTTTGATGATACTCTCTTCAACAGAAGATGTCCTTGTTCTACCCGATGCTGAATGTAATGGTACTTTTTGTCGATACGCTTGGATCTACCATGATTCTTTGGTTCTTTTGTCAAATCAACCGCGCCTTCATTATCACAGAATAGTTCCATTGGTTTATGAATAGTTAGAACAACTCCGAGATCTCCGATAAAGTTCTTCAGCCAAGCCCTTTCCTTCGATGCTTCACTCGCTGCAATGTACTCAGACTCACATGTGGAATCAGCCATTGTGTCTTGCTTGGAACTTTTCCAAGTAACCACTCCTCCATTCAATAAAAATACCCAACCAGACTGTGAACAGAAGTTGTCATGATCTGTTTGAAAACTAGCATCACTATAACCACTCACTCTTAACGTATCGTTGCCGCCAATAACAAGGAACACGTCATTTGTTCTTCATATATATTTAAGAATATTCTTCGCCACAATCCAATAGGCTCTGCCAGGATTTCCTTGAAATCGAATAACCATGCTCAAATCATAAGACACATCAAGGTGAATACATTTCATTGCATACATGATCGATCCTACAGCTGAAGCATATGGGATGCGACTCATATCAGCTATCTCTTCATCAGTACCTGGACTTTTAGTCTTATTCAACTTAATAGTACTATGAATAGGCAATTCCCTTTTCTTTGAATTCTCCATACTGAAAAGCTTCGGAATTATATCTAAATATGTACTCTGTCTGAGACCAATAAGATGATTCTTTCTATCCCAATAAATCCTTATTCCTAGATTATAGGATGCTTCCCTTAGATCCTTCATAGCGAAACACTTCTCAAGCCAAGACTTAACTTCTTGCAAGGTTGGAATGTTGTTTCCTATAAGGAGTATGTCGCCAACATACAAGACTAAGAATGTCACTATTCTCCCACTAGTTTTAACATATACACAAGACTCATCATTACTTCTAGAGAACCCAAACTATTTGATGCTCTCATGGAAGCAAAGAATCCAACTACGAGATGCTTGTTTTAATCCATAAATAGATTTCTCAAGCTTACACACCATATCAGGAAACTTGACATGGATAAAACCCTCTGGATGACTCATGTACACGTCCTCAAATAGCTTCCCATTAAGGAAGGTAGTTTTAACTTCCATCTGCCAAATACGATAATCATGAAATGTAGTTATAGCAAGCAGAATCCTGATAGATTTTATCTTAGCTACTGGTGAAAAAGTCTCATCATAGTCAACCCCTTTTGTTTGAGTAAATCCCTTTGCAACCAGCCTAGCTTTATAGGCATGTACATTCTCATCCATGTCAATCTTCTTTTTGAAAATTTATTTGCACCCAAACTGTCTTTCGACCAGGCACATGATCAACCAATTTCTATGCTTGGTTATCATAAATGGATTGAATCTCAATGTCCATTTCCTCCTTCCATTTAGCAGCCTCAGGGCATTCCATTGCTTCCTTTTAGTTAGTAGGTTCATCAAAAATTTCCAGTGTACGATCACTGACAAACGTGTCACCATCTGTAATAATATGGAAACCATAGAACTTAGGTGGCATGCTAACCCTACTGGAACGATGAATGGGTAATGATTTTTCAACTGGCTTAACTGGAACCTCTTCCTCATGTCCAGTTCTTGTTTTGTCATAGGTTCCTTCATTGGATAACTCCTGAATGTCTTCAAGATCAATAACACTCCCACTGTCCTCTTTGAATATTAGCTCTTTCTCATGAAAAACTTCTCTTCGAGCTACAAAGACCACATGTGCTTCAAAACCCTAGACCTTGTTATGTGAAAGTAAGGGAGCTTTACCTGTCCATATCTCATGAGGTGTTTTGGCAACCTTCATTGTTGGAACAATACTCATAATATGGGCACCTATCTTTAAGGCATAACCCTAGAAATGAATAAGAAGAGAAGCTCGACTCATCATGGAAAGAACCATGTCAGGTAAGGTTCGATTACGCCTCTCAGCCACACCATTAAGCTATGGTGTTCTGGGAGGAGTCAATTGTGAAATAATTCCACATTCCCTAAGATAGTCATGAAAATTAATACTAAGATACTCACCACCTCTGTCATATATGAGCATCTTTATCTTCCTGTCTAATTGATTCTCAACCTCATGCTTAAACTCTTTGAACTTTTCAAAGGTTTCCGATTTATGTTTGATTAAGTAGATATAACCATATCCTCTATAATCATCTGTAAATGTCACGTAGTATCGATTGGCATCTCTTATGGTAGATCTGAAAGGGCCACATACATACGTATCGATTAGGTCCAACAATCCTTCACTTCTTTCACATTATCCAATGAAAGTTGATTTTGTCATCTTACCCAAGAGACAGGATTCGCATTCATCATTTCTCCTAAGATCAAATGATTCCAACACTCCATCCTTTTGGAGTTTGGCGATGCGTTTCTTGTTTAGTTGCCCAAGAAAACAATTCCACAAACATGCTTTGTCCACACCATTGGATGAATCAATATGAAACACAACATTTCCCAGGTTATCATTACAAGTCACAGTTTCATACACATCATTACAAGGTAAAGCTTCAAACATAAAAACACCATTATGATAAGCAGAAATAGAGCAAACTTCATTATCAAATGAACATGTAAAACCTTGTCTAAATTGTGCACGAAATGAAATAATGTTTCGCGTCATATTTTTTGAATAACAACAATTAATCAAATTAACCCTAACACCACTACTAAGCATAAGCCTATATGTTCCCATATTGGTAACAGTTGAAGATTGCCTATTCCCCATGATTAGATTGGTCTTCCCATGCTCCACCTCCTCACTTTCGCTTAGTCCCTCCAAATCTAAAAAAAAATGTGGAAACCACATCCTGTGTCAAGTACCCAAGAATCAGAAAGTTGTGTGTAATTAACTTGAATAGTGTAAATACTTGAAGAGGACGCATTGATCTTACCATCTTTCAAGTCCTGAAGGTACCTAGGGCAGCTTCTTCTCCAATGACACTTTTCACCAAAACGGAAGCAAGTGGCCTCCTTTGGATCATTGACCATGGGGACATCAAAGTTGGGCTTCTATTTTGACCTAAATCTAGACCCTCCAGCATGGGCCTTCCCTTTCATGGAAAATTGGGTAGGATACTTCCTTTCTTCATCCCGGACTCAACTGTTTGCAACAAACTATGAAACTCAGTCAATGTCATCTCCGTATTGTTAAAATGATAGGTCAGAATGAACAAATCATAAGTAGGAGGTAATGATTTAAGGACCATATAAATAGAAAACTCATCATCAAACGACACATTGAGCTTATGGAGTTGCTTGACGTATCTTTGCATCTTTTGTACGTGAGGGAAAACAGACTCTCCTTCCTTGAGCTTGCATGCCAAGAAAGCTTTGACCACTTCAAAACACTCTTGTCTCGCCTTCTTGTGGAACTTTCCTGCAAGGTCGAGAGCCACCTCGTCTGGCTATTACTCCTCATAGAACTTGGCGTGCTCAGGTGCCATAATGTCAACCATGATGCAAGCGACCTTTATGGCATCATCAAAGTATTTGTTGAATGAATCAATCTCCTCAGAAGTAGCGGTGGATATATTGATTTTGACAATAGGATTTTCGAGGACATATTCCTTTCCTTCATAAAAAAGATTCATCTTCAAGTTCCTCGTCCAACCCATGTAGTTGGGACCAGTGAGCTTCTCTTTCGACAAAATCGATAGTAGAGAGAAATTTGAGTTCACCATTTCCAGACATCTTTTAAAGATACATAGTTTTACTTAGTGATATAAATCCTTAATGTTTTAACACGAAATAAATATTTAAAGCTGGGATCCAAAATACAATTGACAACAAAGAAGAGAGATGTCGTAATGTAATTGTAAATTTATTAAGGTATGTAATACAAATTTACCAATTTCAATCTAGCATGAAACTCCTAGATCGTTTGGAATTTATTGAATCTTATCAGTGTCATGTTCAATCTCGGATTATGCTCTTCAATTTTGTGACTGGGATACCGAGGATCACAAATAAGATGTGAATAACCATGCAAACCCACTTGACAACCTTGATGTCATTTATCATCTCAAATTAATGTGCCGGTAAGCTACACACGCTCCATTAATAATAATAAATTTTGACTTGTCCATCACTCAACTTTATAGTCCCAAATTAGTGTGACGGTTAACCACGCATGCTCCACTAACAATTTATAACGAGTTATGTGCGTTTTCATGGTCTAGCATAGACTTCATATTTTTTTCTAAAGTAACTAGAATTGTGATTTATTAAAAAGTGATTAGTTACTTTTTAGTATCATGCTTTTAAGAGGTTATTTCCTATCAAATCTGTTCGGCTAACGACCCACCACCATACAAGGGAGCGGTGGGTGAGAGTGGACATCATTCAACGATCATTTTATAGGCCACTTCCTTATACCCCCTTCAAAGTATGGTTTTGTGAATGAGGTGTACAAGCAATTTGACGAACTTATCTTGTACATATAATATATTAAACTTTTAATCTTTTATCTTAAATAAACAATTAACTAAATAAATTTAAATCATACTATTTACCAATTAAAAAATTAATTAAATATTTTAATTTCATGGATTAAATAATTATTTACCGATTAAACAATTAATTTAAATAATTCAAATTTAATCCTAATCCCTTATACTTCTTTTGATCAATTCATTTTTAGTGCACAATTAAATAGAAAATCTATGGCTCTGATACCACTGATGGGTTTTCTAGGTTATAAACAAAAATTACATGTGGAGGAAAAAACACTTAAACCCTTAAGTTCACATGCAACCTATAATGGATCTATGTTTTTTCTATTGATAGCAACTAACTAGGAATATCAAGACTAATTAAATAATATTTTTAATTCTTTGATCAACCTCATATATTTAATTAGTCTCTTTTTAATCACTTAATTAATTCCAATTTAATTCTTTCAATACTAATTAAATAATATTTTTAATATATTAGAACTATAATATATTAATAATCCTTAAGTGTCTTTTCTCTCATTTAGTCTATCCAAGTGTTGCAATGCCATGCAACCCAAATGGACCATGCTAATCGGTTCAAGTACATTCCATAAATAGTTATGAACTTAGACACCTAATCCAACAGTCTCCCACTTGATAATAGCCATTGAAAATGGACTAGCATAACCATTACACCATCTAAAGCAAATTTTATAAGACCAAAACAGTTTGGGGTAATATTTCTAGTCCATTTCCATAAACAAAACATGAAAAAATGCACTCTGGGCATTCTACTCGTTGAGTGCATGAACCTAATCGACGAGTAGGACGATTTTAGGCATGGACTCGTCGAGTCTCCCCATGGACTAGGCGATTTCACCCAGCAGATTACATATTTTTTGACTATTTCAACAATTTGCATCAAGTATCAAATAAACAAGCCTAGGATCTGATACCACTGAAGGGTTTTGAGCATTCTAACACTCCTAAGGTGTACATGCAATCCAAGAAACCTTGGATCTATGTTTTACTAATATACATGCAAATTCTTTTTTCGAAGGTTCTTAACCTATCTAGCATAGCATGGGGAACTTTTAAACATAAATGCTAGAAGAAGAACATACCTTTTGTTGTTTGGATTCCTTGAGAACCTTGTGAGCCTAGCACCTCAAGTGTGATGCCTCAAATGTCTCACACAACACCACAACACTTGGAATAACCTTGTGAGAATTTCAGTAAAACTCAAAATTCGGCTAGCCCTCTTATTCTTGCTTGTAGTGCCGATTTTTGCTAGTCAAGGGGTCTTTATATAGTTGTGACACAAGTAGGGTTACACCATGTAATCCCTAATTTCCATGTCTTTCCATATTCCATGATACATAGGTTTGTAACATCCATGGACTATCCATGGAGCACCTTATGGGTTTTAGCCCAATCCATACAAACCATGGATCATTAGCCCACTATACAAGAATAGATGATTTACATAATCAACCCAATATATTTAATTAGTCTCTTTTTGATCACTTAATTAATTCCAAATTAATTCTTTGATCAATACTAATTAAATAATATTATTAATATATTAAAACTTATAATATAATAATAATCCTTAAGTGTCCTTTCTCTCATTTAGTCTATCCAAGTGTTGCAATGCCAATGCCATGCAACCCAACTGGACCATGCTAATTGGTTCAAGTACATTCCAGAAATAGTTATGAACTTAGACACCTAACCCAACAAAACCTTCTAAATATTGGTGATTTATAGACATGCATGTCCGATGCATGCACTAAACTCAAGATGGATCAAAATGGTGAGAATGGGACCAAAATCCAATGCATAGATTCAAAATTGCACCAAACTCTAAATCTAAAGAATATAATCTACAAAGGATATCAACGATCCATAAAGTTGCCAACTTTATGGAATCCTTGAACCCAAACTAGCTCATATTTGAAGAAGAGAAGACAAAACCCTAGATCTAGTAACATTGAACAATAAATCTTGGGTCTTGAACACTTATAAAGGTCCAGAGATGCCCAAATGAAGTCTCAAAGTTGGCCAAGATGCTCTTTTCAAGACTAAGGTATTCTTCTTCCTTTAAGAACCACAACAAACACCAAGATGAGCTCAAAAATAGAGGAGAATGATTAAGGTTTCTCTAAGGGTGGGTTTTGGAGGTGCTGGAGGCTGAGGGTGGAGAAAAACCTAGTCTTTACTTCCATTAAATGGGGCTTAAGACCTAAAATTAGGGTTTACTCCTGATAAAATGTTACGGCGTGACACCTAAACAAGAAACATGCCTCAAATAGCCATGCCATGTTGTGATGATGCCTTCGTCACGTTGTGTCCAACACAAAACCTCATAATTTAGTTTCTACCGCATACCTCGAGGATCCGGATCTTACAATCATATGTACAAAAAAGAGTGATAGGTTAATCTTAATTTTTTGATTCTAACTCAACTAAAGATAGTTTGGATAAATCGTGTCTATGGCATTCTTGACGTGGTTATATGAACAAAAAGTGAGTCACCTAACTCCATTTAGATGTGATCTTGGAATATTTGAACTTAGTGTAAGATGTTGTATGCAAGTTTTGTTTACTTGGAAATATGACAAAGGCACCATTCACATTTAACTGTGAAATAGGAAAAGATTTGTTAGACCTCATTCACACGGACGTGTATGGATAATTTATATCTACGATATGATATAGCGAGAGATATTTCGTAACAATTACTAATGATTTTAGTAGGTATGTATATGTTTATATGATTAAACATAAGTCTTATACCTTTGAGTTGCTCAAGACATTTCAGAAGGAAGTGGAGAATCAACTAACTAAGATGATTAAGATTCTCTAATATGATAGAATTAGAGTGTATCTTAGTTATGAGTTTTACTATTATCCTAGAAGTGGTAGAATTGTTCCGCATCATAATGTTATGCATGAGAGAAGAAATCGAATATTGCTTCCTATGGTTTGATCAATGATAATTCATGCTATGGTTCCGATAAGTTTTGGGGTAATGCTTATGTACTAAACCTTTTACCAACTAATAAGGTTTCAAAGACACATTCTGAAATGTGGAGTGGAATTCGTCCATCACTAGCATGTATAAAAAGTCTAGGTTGTGAGGCTTTCGTTTATCGTGAAGAAATTGACAAGCATGATCCCAGATCAGAGAAGTGATACTTCATTGGGTAGATTGGTAAGTCCATTGTTGCTTGGGAGATAGATTGATCATGATGAAATTCAAAAATCAACCAATAAAGAACGTGAGTTTGACACTAACACTTAACCAGGGATTGAATGACCTTTTGAGGAATACCTCCACCTCCTCCTAATAGATCTGATAGAGAGTGTCATGCTCTTGAATTGCATGTTTCCAGTTTACTAAGAGCGCCGACACACAAAGATGAGAAAAGTAGTTATCAGAAAGCCATGGCCAGCCCATAGGCCGCAAAATGGAAAAAGGAAATGGAGACCAAGGTTCAGTCGATGTGCATAAACCAAGTTGGGAACTTTGTTGATCGCACACTTGGCCTTAAAACATTAGTCATAAATAGTTATTCAAGAAGATGACCAACATAGATTGGAATGTACATACATTCAAAGCTTGAAAGGTTGTGAAGGGTTACAATTAGACTCAAGGAATTTACTATAAAGAAACCTTATTGCCTATGGTGATGATTAATTCTATATGATACTACATGCAATAATATAATTTTATGATTATGAAATATGAAAAATGGATGTAAAGACCACTTTCCTTAATGTAAAACTTACACATGATATATATATATATATATATATATATATATATATATATATATATATATATATATATGGAACAACTAAAAGGTTTTTATATAATCCAAGTAGCAATAGAGAGTGTTAGCTTGAGAGGTCCATTTATGGATTCGAACAATCGTCTTGCATCTGAAATCTTTTACTTTAAACTCATTATGCTTCTTCTAAAAAACTTTTTACTTGTATTACCAACAACTTGTTTAGATTCTCCTCCTTAAAATATAAATATGAAAATATTAGTTGGTAAAGATCTAACGTCTCTTTAATAAATCTTACTAGTTGGACATCATTCAACTAAACCAAAATGTAGAAATTTCATTAACCAAAATTTCAAAAAGAATTAGAAACAAAGTCCCTTAGGCAATCTACTGTATCTTTTAACAATATTTTTACCCTTATGAACTCTCTCCACTCCTCCACTCTCACTGACCCTCTCAATCTTGGAACCCATTTCTTCTTCTCCATTTAGCTTTTTTAAAGATTTCTCCTAGGGCTCTGGGTCCCAAGATGTAATCTCACTATCTTTGAAGTTTTTGAACATCTTCAACCTTTCTTCTTGCACCAACTTGGCAGTAAAATCTTGAGCCTCCCTAGTGACCTCTTCAATCCTCCCTTCTAAATCCTTGTTCTTATCTCTCAACTCCTCAATAATCTACTCCTTCTTCAGACGCTCGCATTCCTTTATAAATAACTCCTACTCCTTCTTCTCCAATTGAGGTTCCATTGACAATAGGCTTTGCTCCCTTAGCCTCTTTGAAGTGTCAATTTCTTTCTTGATATCCTATGTACCCTTCAAGATAAGACAGGTTGCCTGCAAAATAGAAAACAAAAAATTATTTGACAATTACCAATGTATATACTTTAAACTAACAATTTACTTTGTTGTTGTGTAAGTTTATCAACTTTTTATTGACCTCAACTGGGGATAATCCAAGAAAAAAATCTTGGCTTGAAATCTGGGGAAGCTTCATTTTCTTTGAATTATGACTAATGTCGTTCACCACATCCTTTTTAAGAAATGATGGAGGCAACTTGTCAGTCTTCCTGGGAGACTGGCTTGAAAGGAACTCATCAACATTAAAATTTGGGAAGAAAGAAGAGGAACGGGTAACTCTTCAACCTATTAAAAATATGACTAAAACATTAATGAAGAACTAAGATGAAAATAGAGCAAGAATGAGAATCCTTCTAGTTGACATCCTGGGATCTTAAGAAATAAAAGACATATTTCCTTAAATGAGATTGAAAAATATTTTCTCAGAAGACAGTCTCAAGAACTCTTGAATTCTCTCTTCTATATATTTTCTCGGTGGGAACAAATCTTCAAATTTAGGAATTGTGAAAAAAAGCACGAGTTAGTATTATTTTTCCATGCATAATAGAAGTCATAAGAAAGAAAACTAAGAACCTACCCGAACTAACCCACTCAACAGGTAAAGTATAACCATCAATCAGAGAATTTCTATTGAAAAAAAAAAGTATTTATTTTTCCATCCAATACTATAGCAAGAAGTGTTTACAACTAAATGGTTTTTCTCAGGATTTCTTTTCAAAACAATATGGGAAGAAACAAAAGTTCTAAGTTCACATACACTAGTAATCTCAAACAAACTAAGATCAATATTCTCGGATTTGTTGAGATGGTCTATCCATAGCAAAACACGCCAAACCATGGGCATGATTTGGACAAAAGGGAAATGTGTCATCTCAAAGAATATAGAAATAAGAGATGGAAAAGGAAAAGAAATCCAAAGATGGAAAGGAAGGTATTAGAAACAAACCATGGATGCAGATATGAAATAGAGTCTCAACCTCATGTCATATGACCTGTAAATTGTCTATCAAGGGAAAAATCTTTTAGTCCTAAGTGATTCGATTCTAGTTTTTGAGCAAGTGTTTGTTAATTTCTTACTTTTAGGAATCCCTAAATTTATTAAGTCTTCATTGATAAAACTCTCATTGTCATTTTTCAAGGCAGCAATGGTTTTATCCATGATTTTAGAAGAATCATAAGAAATGTAGAAGCTTACCTAAGGAATGGACTTGATGACACAGAAAGACGAAAGAATGTAATGGACAATTTATAGATCAACAAATTGGTTTCAGTTCAAAGTTGCTGGGAAATTCAAGAGGCATTATGACTTTCCAGCAGATAACAGCTAAATTATTCAAATCTAGGATTTTAGAAATCTCCAATCGCCTGGGAAATTGGATTGAAGATTTATGGAGGCGATTATTATGGTTAGAACTTTTTGCTTACTATTCTTTAACTTGAACTAACATCTCCGGCATTCCCAAGATCTTAGACTTATTCAACATCTTGGACTGTCGTTGTTTCTCTTTTGAAATCTTATGCACGGACTTAATACATAACGAAAAAGAATTAGACCAAGTTAATGACACATGGTAAACAATTAAAGAATGTTCAAGACCCTCAAGAAAGTCGGGTCAATCGAAGATCAAGGAGAATCCCAAGATTTTCATAATATTAGTTATAATTGTTATGTATAGAAGACTAGCTGATCAATGCACTCACACAATCACTTTTTCTTTGAAACTTTTGACACTTGAGCACAAACACATTCTTTCTAAAATCAACTAGCTCGTATAAAATTTATTTACTATTTAATATAAGTTCTAAGGGAGGTGAATTTATCACCTACCGATGTTTTATGTCGTAGATCCAAAAGGATTGAGGGCTTTGCTGGTATATCACGATATTCTTTCTTTGATATCATTCATTTGTGTTTGCTTGTTTGATTTCAACACTTCTTACTCTGGAGTGTAAACGCAATGAGGTAATGATATTGGATTTCAAGCCTGGATCTTTTACGATGAAGAATTATATAAAAAATGCAATCAAGAAAAAAAAAACATGAAATTCAGACTTAAAACAATTGTTTTTATGTTAAGCTAAAAATGGCAATTTATGTTATTTTATGTCATACTTTGGAATGTAAAAGCAATTAGGTAATGATATCGGATTTCAAACCCGGATCTTTTAAGATGAATAACTATGTAAAAACAACATAATCAAGAAGAAAAAACATGAAATTCATACTTAAAACCATTGTTTTTTGGTAGGCTAAAAAAGACAATTTATGTTATTTTATGTCGGTTTTAACAGCACTCAACCTACTTTGGAGTGTAAAATAAATGAGGTAACGATATCGGATTTCAAACCTAGCTCTTTTATGAAAAATAACTATGTAAAAACAATGTAATCAAGAAAAATAACATGAAATTCCGACTTAAAACCACTGGTTTTTGGTAGGCTAAAAATGACATAATACTAAGAAACGCTAAATACACTATTTAATAAAATACTCATAAAGAAGAAACATAAATTCAAATTCGATTACATATTACATAACAATTTTCCACTTTAATCTAATGCAGTTGTTCCCAGAATTGCATGTCGCTTTTTTTCATTCTATGACCCGGTCCCGGAATTGCATGTCACTTTTTTTCCTTCCCTACATCCGCTAACAGTATTCGTACCTATGCAGTCGTTCCTTGTGTGTACGAATTGCCTACATAGAGAACATTCTTGTTGTATAGTACATTCACCTTGCGATGAAATACGACCCTTGTTTCTTGGCCTACCGGACTGATGTCTCTCCATTATGGCTGGCTTAGTAATCATGAAATCATCGGGGATCTGCCCCTCAGATGGACATGGAAAAGGGTTCACACACTCATAAGTTCCCTTAGTGTCTCTATGTGTTAAGCTTTTAAAGAAAATTGTGAATAGTCTTCATGACGATTCATTGTTAGCCATAAATTTTTAGCACTTTTATGGCATGGCCACAAGGTATGCCATCTATTTGCCACCACCTACATCTATAGGTTCTTTGATGGAAATCAACAATGACACTTTTCTGAGTTGAACTTTTAACTTCCAATCTAGTATTTGAGATCGGGTACACCATCTATTTATTACAAGCAATTTTATTTGCTTCTACAATCTCGTCGACACATGGAGTCAGTGCTGTTTTTGCAACCGCTAAAAAAATAGAAAATTTCATACAACTAATATAAAACATTTCAATTACTATTAAATATAAAAGAGTGGTACCTGCAAGATTCCGCTTTTCAAAACTCCACTGTTGCATTGTTGCACGCAAAAACTCAATCAACATCAATATTGGCATCTTCCTTGGACTATTATGAAATCTACACTATTTGATGTCATAAGAAAATAGTGATTTCAAAGAAAATGTAACCTCGCCTATTTTTTTGGATTTATGTTTCGTAGATTTTCCCATACACCAACATTTATCCTTCTTATTTTTTCATACCATTATCAAATTTTTCAACAGTATACACGTTGAGAGTCTCCCAAAACAATCTATTTATCGTATCCTTGCATCCAAATTTAGTTGCAATGTTGAAATACAAATTGATACCATATATTCCATGATAGGCTTGAGGAAATATATTTGCAATTGATGTCACTATGGATGGAGCCCTATCAGCTATGAATTTAAGGTACTCCACATTACGTATACATTCATGTAGGTTTTAAAGGAACCATGAACATGTCTTTGTACATTCACTTTTGCACATAGCATAAGCAAAAAACATTATTTCGTTCTATATATCCATCATCACTACAAGCAACATCGTACCCTTGAATTCACCCTATAGGTGGCCAACATTGATTATTTGGGTCGGCCTATAATATTTGAGGAAAGCCCGTACCTACAATAATTTATAATTGCATTGAAAAATAATAATATGATTCATGTGTATATTTTTTATAAAAAAATATATTACTACTTACCGAGCAACCCAACACGATATACATGAACTCAAGCCGATCATCATCATTTGTTTTAATTTTAGTAACCGTTCCTGGATTATGCTTGACCAAGTTGTGCGTGTACGCTAGGAGTTTGGTAAATGGATCTTCTTTGGTACCTATTAATATCAACAACGCATATTGTTTTGTCATCCAGGCTTGTTGGTATGTGATATTAATTGGAAATTTTGAATTGATGTCCTTGACAATTTCATTACCCCAACAAAAACTCTTTTATAATCTATGGCCGATACCTTAGCGATAAAGTGTCTGGGAACCTTTTTCTTTGATTGTTGATGATTAGACTGCATGTTTGTTACAAAACTTGTGTGCTGGTCAACAAGTTTTGTGACTTGGAAAGCACTAGTCAATTTGATTCCCCTTTCCCTAATCATCCAAGAAAAATTTTCAACCAGAAAAACCACCTCAAACCTTTCTTTACATGATCTAGTAATCCTATACTGCTTACCCTCTTCCATGCATTTTTTTCCAATTGCAAGCTTAAGCTACTCTTTGTTATCAAAAATATCTAGAACGTTGATCTCTTGACTTATATCCAGCCTCTAAGATGGAATGTTTACATCAACATTTACGAGACACGAAGGCAATGTGGGCATACCATGAAATATGGTATCTAAATACATAAGTTTAGGTTCATCATCCAATTCATCTCCAATAGAATCACTGTCTAGGTCGAATATATCCAACTTGTCACAATTCGAAAACTCCCAATATCCTTTTAGTTCACCATTATTCAAAAAAGGAACTTCTTGTTTTCTTGATTCATTACTGACCACATTGACCACGTATAGTGGTTTATACTTAAAGTAATGATGTGTAACCACATCACTAACATATGTAGCAAGATCATCATCACCGATATACTTATAATTCTCTGGTTGAACATACATAATCGGTTCTGGAACTACATTTACATTTTCAGTAACACTATGATAGTGAATTTTACTTGGGGTTGTAAAATCAGCTATCAAGGTGTTGCTCCTTTTCTGCTAGACAAGTTAGATATGGATGTCTTTCCTCTCTCAGCAACTTCATTACCACCAACACCTTCTTCAACCACTACATACACAGACACAGGTTTACCTACGACATTATTCATTACCTTGATCAACTTTCTAATATCATGATCATCAAGAATACAAGTCCTGCTTTTCAACAAATAAAAAATCCAGTGAATGTGGTGGTCTTGTAAAATTCAACACCATAATAAAACATTCTCAGAATGTATCTCGGTGGCCATACATAATGTAACACCCTGTTTGGGATCATTTTGTAATTCAGGATCGTAGGACGGGAATTCAATTGTGTAAAGGCTTTGGTTCTTAAGGAAGCAATGTATAGACCTGTTAGAAGAAGGCAATGATGGATGTAAACCTTTAAATTGTGTTTTGGAATCAAAAGGTAAAACGAGAATGTCATATGTTGGGTTCTTGCAAGAAATATGGATTTTTGTTCGAGAAGTTTTTATTCTAATATATTACGATTATATTTTAGAGCTCCTCAATACCTTTCTGTGGATATAAAGAACGTCAAAATCAGAGTTAGAACGAAGAAGTTATGCCCGTTTGAAGTTTGGTCGGTTTTGGGTTATACTAATTACGTTAGGCGTACAGAGGGGCATACGTTGGGCGTACTGAGGAACCCTGAGTATGTTGGGCATACCAAGAGTACACTAGGCGTACATGATATGTGCTAAAACACTATTTTCGTGGTTTGAGCCCTATTTAAGCTCCTTAGCTCCCCCAAAGCCACTTCATTCTCAGCCTCCACCCCTCCAATACCCCTTCCATGAAATCTTAACCCTATTTGTGCCTTTTGTGCTAAAATAAGGTGTTTTTGAGTGTTTTGTAGTATGCACGGTGCACCATGGAGAAGAAGGAACTTCTTGGAGAAGTGTTGGTTGCTTTGGAGCTTGTAGATCTGGACTTTGTTCACCTTCATCTATCTTCTAGAGGTACAAAGTTTGAATCTTGATGATGTATTTGTTAGATCTAGCTAGTTTTGCATGTTATGAACTTTTTGTCATTTTAGTGCATAAAGTTTAGATATTGAAATTTTGTGACCTTGTTATGAATAAAGTTAGAAACATTATCCATCATAAACATCATTTCGATTCAAATCCGAAAGTTGGAGACTTGTACATAATGGATTAAGTTGCAAAAGATGATCTTTTGGGTCCCTTTGACGCTTAAAGACTAGATCTTTTTTGTTGGGACCATTATAATGGATAAAGTTGGAAACTTTATCCATTTTAAAGCTATTATGAACTATAAAAATGTGATATTGGCTCTTCTTTCCCTTCCATATAAGAGTTGTGATGTCTTATTGGGCTAAGAACTTACGGTTTTCTTGATTATAGTTGTATCCTAATAATATTGATACACATAATATCATATATAAATTAGATAAGCTAATGAATTAAAGTCTTAATTTACACTAGATTGGTGTATATAAATCATAATATGATCCTTACCAAGTTCCTCTATAATCACTTAGTGTATACAAATCGTATATAGTTATGATTGAGAAGACAGTCGACTGAGTAACTCTGCCCTAAATCCACAATCAAACTAGAAACAAGAAGTAAGGCGGAATCACTCACTCTAAGCTTGTAAAATCATAACTACATATGACTCTAATGTTACACTAAGCCATCATAGCTCACCTGTAAGGATTTCTTAGTTTTTATACGAATGATGCGTTGATTTATGATTTTAGTTTTAATGGTCAAAAACTTTTGTGAAAATTCGATGCTTAATTATTGGTATTTGGAAAATGTACAAAAAATATCCCAGTAGGTTTCCTCGTTGCACCTTTATGTCCTGTCGTTAAACTCCTCCCGCTCCCCCGTTATTTCTCTCGGTTGGACAGTCTCTCTTGAAATGTCCCATTTCACCACATAAATGGCATATTGGACTTACTCCGACATTGGTGGTTGAAGCGATGTGTTCAACTGGAGTCCTACAAAAGCGAGCGGTGTGCCCTTTCATGTTGCTCCTATTGCAATACAACTCCCGACAGAGTCCATAATGATGGTAGTTGCACCTGTTGCAGTGTGGGAGGTTTCCTAAATACGGTGTTGTCGGTGTTGAGGTAGTAGGGTTAGTGGGAGTATGGGCTACCCTAGCTTGTTGCTTTTTGTTGGGTCCTTGAGTTGAACTGCTTCTTTCCTCATTCTCAAACCTTCGTTTCATGCTCTTAGGTTTGGGGTTTAGGGTGTCCTTGCAGGTAGACATTCGTTGGTTTCCTTGGTTGTTACTATGGTTTGAATTTTTTTTAAACCATTTCCATTTTCACTAGGGTTATTTGCATTGAGTTGTGCCATGATGATTGTCATAGCGGTTATGACCGCAGCTTGAAAAGTAGCAGAATTTATCTACACAAATGACGTTTCGTCGGTTGGCTGGTTATTTGCATGTGAAGACATGATTCTGTGCATGATGTGAAACGAGATCGTAAGTAACTAAGGTCATTGCTAGTTGTACTTTATCTATTTATGTATAAATATAAATTTCTCGTTTTGTTGTGCGATTCTCAATGTTTTGATCTATGTCTCTATGATGTATTCATGGTAGAGAATAGAAATAGGTTTTAGAAGGAAGTATCTATCTTGATTTTACTGTTACTAGTCGTGACGAAAAGTATGGTAAACCTAACACATAGTGTGAGTAGTGTAATCACAAACTCACTAAGTTATGTTAGTTTATATATGATTAGTGTGACGCATAAGGTGCTCTCTAGTTTGCTCCTGATAGGGTAAGGTTTGTTAATGATCTCACTAGTGCTTTTAACTTCGTTCGGTCCTTTCTCAGATTTCTCCTCATGAACCCTCTTTTGGTGCTTCCTCAACTCCCATGATGGCTATTGTAACAGAGTGGTTTCATCTACCTATGTTGTTTGTGCGAGAATTAGAATGTCTAAAGAATCTACGAGATTAATAAAACATTTCTGTTAAAATAAGTTTTTACGAGGATGATCCTTACCGGGTCTTTCTATAATCACGTAGTGTATACAGATTATATATAACCAAGATCTAATAGACCTTCGAAATAGTGATCCTACTCTAAGACCACAACCAAACAAGGAACAGGAAGTAGAGTGAAAATCACAAATTCTAAGTCTATAAAATCTCACTTATATATAATTTTAACGTATACACTTAGTAATTATATACCTACCAGTAAAGTGCTTTTATTTTTCACATAAGTTCGTTATTTATAGTATCTAAAATACTCCTATAGTACTTTTATTGCATATTTGATTCTAGAGCTTCTTGGTATACGAAGTTGATAAGTTTTTAAACTTTTTGTTATTGTATAGTATTATAAAATACTCCTATAGTTTTTTAAACTTTATGTTTGGTTCTACTATTACTTTGTATATAGGGTTGGTAAGTTTTAGGCTTGTTGAAACACTACTATCACTCCCAGACACATGTTGCGCGTATCTCAAATAAATATAGTTTACCAGGCTATATTTATCGCATATATGATTACATAACTATTTAGGTTTGACTGTAATGTCTAACATCTAAATACTTTTCTTTTTTTCTTCTTGTGATACTTGTTCTAGTATATATATATATATATATATATATATGCATGTATCTATACTTTCATAAGAATATTAATACATTTTAAAAGTATAATTCTTGGTCAGAGTGTTTTAGTCCCATTGTATTTATAGTTGCATATCTTTTATTGGTTGATATACTTAGTTCACTGTAAACAATGCTCTGATACCAATCTGTCACTCCCCCAAACAGGAACAGCGAAAGCGTTCGGGGGCGGAGGACGTCATGTAAAGTATCACAACAATTGTAAAATAGTAATCAAAGCAACAACAACCATTGAATTAATAACATCTTATTTACATTGTGTTCAAAACATTACTTGTATAACATTATAACTATAGCAGTAGATAAGGCGTAATGCTACTATGCTCCATCTTCATAATGCCCCGGAGAGTACCTACTACTAACTTTCCTGAGAATACAAGTGGTTTGAAAAGAGAGTATCAACATTTGAGTTGGTGAGTTCATAAGTATTTTGGTGGAAAAGATCTGTTCTTTGTTATTAACAACATTAATGTGTTCTTCCAGAAAATCCAATATTTTTTAATAAACATATCGTAATCTTAGTACTTTGAGACTAAAAAGTATAAATTTCTTATGTTTATAACATGTGATTCAATATTATGATTCATGTACTTAGTATGACTCGTCCCGTTACCACCTATGATTACTTAGTGTATAATAATTATATATAATAAAAATCGAACAGATAGTCGATTGGATGAATCTATTTGTACCATATCTGCCCTAAGCCCACAACTAAAAAAGGAACCGGAACAAAGGCGGATATTACACATTCCACTGTTTATCGGATCTTCATTATATAATATTGTAATTTATATACCAAGTAATCATAGACTTTAATAAAAAGAATACTCGTTATATGTTTTTCTGAACTTCTATTTGTACCATATAGTCTTATTATTTAAATAAAACCTAAAATCTGAATGTATGGTTAATAATTCGTGTGCAAACCTAAAATTTATTACTTACAAATAATGTAATATAGTCTTATTATTTAAATAAAACCTTTGAAAGTACATTTGCCCTGAAATCTGAATGTATGGTTAATAATCAAATAAAACTATTTGATAACATACCATTTGTAAATAAGTGTTAAATTCTTTGTAAACGTATTCTAAGTTATACCCGCTTTACTGTAAAACATTGATTTCGATAAGCAGTTGTGTTTGTTTTCATAAAGTCGATCTATAAACTATTCACCTGTAAAATAATGATATTGATCCTGGAAAAATATTATATTTTCCATAATACGTATTTGTGGTTTTAAACTTTCCAAAACCAAAAATATATAGGTATAATTGTCTTAATTAATTTCATGATATGTAGTTTTATTCATAAGTAAAACTAACTGAAGGTGAATTTGGCATGTAAAATAGATATGATTTAAATACCTTGTTTTACTGCTTTAAAAGAAGTATATTACTATGTAACATAATCGTTGTTTTCTCCATGTGAGTTCTTATAACCATACGATATGACCGAGATGCCTGGTGCGACGTTCTTTAGGCGTCAGAATGTTATGACATTTGTCACCTAAGGTCTGCCGACCTAACTGTAGCGAACAGTTAAGGTGCGGGATTGTCAGTCTCGTATAGATCTATACACAAATTCACGCTCTCCCTCTAGGAGATTCTGGTTAATAAGTTAGGACTTAAGGTCGTACTTAGGTAAGTACACCATGAAGTGTCTCACAAATTTTTTGTTTCAACGAGATTACGAGTAATACAGTGGAAAAACTTTTTAACAAATAAAGATGAAATTTTTCCATATATAAGTTTAAGATGATTGATATTGTCAATTTATCCATAAATTATACCTATTATAATTTATATGTGTTTTTCATATCGTTTCCCTTACTTGGTAAAATAGTCCATAAGTTCCATAAACTATTCCTATTATAGTTTATATGCATCTAAATTTCGTAATATGAACCTTTTGTATTTTAACAACCTTGAGAGTTTATAAGTTTCGTGAAAAAAACGTTTAGTTAGTATTTTTACGTACAATATTTATAAAGTATATAAAAAAGAGAAATAAATAATTTGTATTTTAAACACAATATTACTTCTGCTCCTCTTTGTTCTTGCCATCTCAGGTGCTCAATCAATCAAACTTCTTTAGGGACATAAATTTATTTATGTTTTCTCAACAAATAAATAATAATTTCAAGTTATATAAATAATGATAATTGTGTGCCCTTTGCATGAACAGAAATTGGTATAATGAATTGAAAATTATGTGAAAAGGTGAGCCAAACTTGGTTCGGAAAGTGTGACTCCAAAAAGTGTGATGAAAATGTGCATAGAATGGGAGAAGGTAGTCCATGGAGCTTTTCACAAGCATGAAGGAAAAGGTTGTTGCTTCTGCTACTTTGACTGTGACAAGAAACCTCCAAAAGATGCAAAACCAGTTCCATGTGATGTCGTACCACCTCGTCCAAAAGATGGTTCTCCTCCAAAAGATGTGCCTCCTGCTAAAGGCGGTGGTTCCCCTCCTCTGGCTGATGGTAGTTCCACTCCTCCTCCTGCTCCTTCCCGACACTAAAAGCCTATTATTGGGATAATAATTATATTTTGGGTTAGAAGTGTCAACTTGTTAAAGTTGAGGATAAAATTAGTAATTATTGTAATATACAGTTACAATTGTTAGAACTGTTTCTAGTTTTATTGTTGATGATTCTCTTTGTATAAAATAGAAGGTAGAAATGTAGCAGATGATTAATGAGAAAATAATGATTCTTCTCTCAATTTTATTACACAATATACTATCAGAGATAATTTTTCTGCATTTTTATTCAATTGGTGATTTCTCTTGTTTAGAGATCATTTTCTTTCTTTGATTCACATTGATGATTTCATTGTTTTGAAATCATCATGTTTCTATTTCGTTTTTCTTTGATTTATTTGATGACACTATAGTTTCAAAATCATCCTTTCATCTTTGATTGTTCAAATTCGTCAATTCTTTTCTCGATATTTTTTATTCTTCTTGTTCATTTAACTGGCAAATCCAAATAATTCGCCGAATAATGGAAATCTTGAACAAACATCTTCAAACCATCCATATTACATCCATCATCCGGATAATCCTGGATCAATTCTTGTATCACAAGTCCTTACAGGATAGAATTACGCCTCTTGGACTCGTTCAATGGAAATCGCTTTATTAGCTAAGAACAAATTTGTCACACCGCAAAACCGGAACGGCGGAAACGTTCGGGGGTGGAGGACTTCATGTTTAGTATCACAAGACATGCATCATAGTAATCAAAGTAATAAAAAAACATTTCATTAGAAAGAAAGTGTTTACAATGTGTATGTTCACAAAACATAGAATACATATGTAAATAACAAAACAAGACTTGGAGCTATACTGCTCCATCTTCTGAATTCCTAGTGCGAGTTACTGTCTACTAGCTTCCTGAGAATACAAGTTATTTTGAAAGAGTTGATCAGCAATTAAGCTGGTGAGTTCATAAGATTTTAGTGATGTAAGTAAGTTGTAGAAAGTTGTAGTAAGTTGTAAGTTCTGTTTAGAAAAGTTCGCATGTTCCTCCAGAAAATCTTATATTTCCTGCTTTGATGAAAGATAAGTAAAAATGACTCTACAATCCTTTCTATGAGTACTAAATGGATACAAGTTATATAGAAGTCAGAGTAAACAAACAATCAATTGTGTGTATCTGCCCTAAGACCACAACCCAACAAGGAACAGGAAATGAGGCGGAAGGCACACATCCCATTATTTGTTAGATCGTCGTTGTATATAACCCTGGCATATTCATTTGGTACTCACGGAGTTAACTGTAATAGTTCATTTATATTTGATGAAAAGATTCTTTTAGAAAACCCTTATTTCTTATAGTAAAAATGGTTAACATAGTGTTTCCTTCTATAATCACTTAGTTTATACTAGCTATATATAATCTAATATCGAATAGATAGTTAATTGTGTGAATCTGCCCTAAGCCCACAACCAAACAAAGAACAAGAAATGAGGCGGAAAGCACACATCCAACTACCTATCAGGTATTAATTATATATATATAACCCTGATGTATAAACTAAGGTATTATATAATTAACCACCTAAGGTCCCTTAAGTTTACACCGGTTTAATAAAACGGATTAAACCCTTTATTGGTAAGTTTCTATTTTTGTTTACCAAAACTTCTGATTTGAAAAGTATGTTTTGTACTAGAAAACTATGCATTTCATTAGTGTCCTATGACTTGACTCATACCTGGTACCCCTTATGATGTCTTAATGTATATGGAACATATATATATATATATATATATATATATATATATATATATATATATATATATATATAACTAAAATCGAATGGATAATAGGCTAGGTGAATCCGCTCTAAGCCCACAACCAAACAAGGAACAGGAAACGAAGCAGAAAACACACATCCTATTACCTATTGGATCCTATTAATATATATCCCTTGATGTATACATTAAGGAATCATATGGTTAGCATTATAGGTTCCTTTCTACAGAATGCACTAGACCCGACTGTTCTGTTTGTCGTTGGAAAAGATGTAAGTTTTCCCTAGTTTATAACTATCTTGACTCGAAAATAGTTTGCATTAACTTTCAAGTGGTACTGTCACTTTATGAAAGTAATGGGAATTAAGGTCATAATGTGAAGGCTAGTATCCATACTGTACGCTCCTTGTGTCAAGAGATTTTGGGAACCAAACGCGACTTTAGCAAACCAGTTACTAGGACATGTAATCCACATTAAAGTTATGTGATCATGTATACCTAATTGAACTATCACCTTTTGTTAAGAAAAATGAGTTAGTGATTCATTGGTATAATTAGATCCTGTAGTTGTTCTATGCTATAGAATCTTAGTAAGTTCGTTCTGTTATAGTATCTTAGTATGTTTCTTCTGTTATCGTGTATTGTATCTTCCTCCCTATTTCTCTTTATAGTATGTTCTAGCATCTAGTATGAATTGGAAACCTAAACTATACCTACTATAGTTTACTTGAGCTGTTATTGAAAAGACTCATTTATCTACTAAGTGATGAGAGTACTTTAAAAATGGAGTTTTGTTAAACTATAAAGTAACATAACTTTAAAAGAGTTTTTGAAATGTTTTGATTACTTATAAAAGACATAAGCAATCTTTGGAAAGATGTTTATAACAAACATTTACACAATTATCATTTTGTTCATCTTGTATCCTCCCCTTTAAAAGCATTTAAAACAATTTAAAAGATTCTTTACGGGGTATGAACTCACCTTATGTGGGTAATTCTAACGAATATGAACGTAAGGATGAGAAGTTCCACGAATGAAGTCCCGGGACTTAACGAGTCCAAAATGAAATATAATGGCATATACTGACGTAAATATAGTGTTTAGAAGCAACCAAATGCAAGGAAACACCTCACGGGACTATGAAACACTCTGACCAAGTGTTGGAATCACATGTGATTGAACTAAAGGGAGTGTACGGCCAATATGAAGAGTGTACGGCCATGGGTGTACGGCCAGGGAGTGTACAGCTATACACTCATGGCGAAAAATGTATAAAAACCTTTTCCAAGGGTAGGAATGCTTGTGGGACAATTGCTCTTCAAGTGGTGAAGCTAGAAATGCATTTTGAAAGCCCTTTAGGGGTGTTTTGAGGAGTGTACGGCCACACATGGGTGTACGGTCATACACACCTCATGTTCATGAGTTCTGGGAATTTTTGAGGTGTTAATATAGTGTTCTAACAAGATTCAAACATTAGGAAAGAGTACTTACGATTTGGAGGCTCAAAAGGGCTCAAAATCACCAAGAATAAGTGTGTGTTCTTGGTGAGATTTGAAGATCTAGTCAAAAGATGATTTCCATGGATGAAATCAAACAATGTAACTAGGAGAATAAGTGTAACAACAAATCAAGGAAAGAACACATACAACTTTTGAAGATCAAGGATGAAATTTGGGATGATAGTTGAGAGAAAACTCAAGTTTTCTTTAGGTGAAATGCAAGAATGAAGGAAAAATGAAGGGATAACATACTTAGGGAGGGGGTGTACGACCCAACATGGGTGTACGGCCATACACTCCCTCAAATGGAGTGTAGGGCTTGATTTTTGATGTTATAAGTGTACGCGACCCAATCCTATACTCAATGCTTGAATGTACTGAGCTTTAAACCTTTGAACGGACTCTAATCAAGGCTAAATGATAGCAGAAACGAGTCTGACACTCAGTTGAGTTGACTGGCTGGGCTTTATAAGGCAAGAAATTTCGGTTTGTCACAAAATTTGAGTTTGTTGATGATACAATTCCACGACCAGATGCTATTGATCCTGACAAATTGAAGTTATGGGTACGCAACAACAACATCATCATTTCATGGATACTTAACACAATTTCTAATGAAATTTTTGCATCGATTATATATATCTGGAGACAGCTTTGTCTATCTGGAAGGAACTGCATGAAAGGATTCAACAAAGCAATGGACCTTGTATATTTTAGTTAAAAAGGAATCTCATGAATCTTACTTAAGGTAATGATTCTATTAGCATTTACTATACTAAACTCAAGATGATTTGGGAAGAACTATCCAAATACATTATTCAATTTACCTGCAATGTCGCTAGAGATCTTGATCAAACAATGAGCTTTCTAATAGGGCTTAATGATAGTTATGCTCAGATTAGGGGTCAAATCCTGTTAATGGAACCGATTCTATCTGTTAATAGAATCTTTTCTTTACTAATTCAAGAAGAAAGACAAAGAGATGTGAATGTAGGTCAACATGAATCTATTATGGCCTTCAATGTATGATCAAATATTAATCTCACTCAAAATTGCACAAAAGTTCAGACTCCAAATCGTAATCCTATTAAAACAATTATAAAAGTCATAATTCTCCTTATTGTACTCATTGTAAATGCACTGGACACACTCAAGAAAAGTCTTATCATCTTCATGGTTGCCCACCTGGTTATTGTACCAATTTTCAAGTTTAAAGTTCAAAGATCAATGATGCCACTATTGATACTGGAGGAAGTCAAGTTCAAAATCAAAAATGGTTCTCAAAACAATGATGTTATGACTGGATCGACAAATAAACGATGTTAACAAATCATTGCAATGTTATGAGGTAAACTTGCATCTGTTAATGTTGTTTCTTTCGAAAATACCTCTACATGTAATCATTTCATTCTTACATTGAATGAAGGTATATTTAAATCTAATGTATGGATTCTTGACTTTTAACAGATGCAATAACAAAGACATGTTTCATAATATGAGATATGCTACAAATACCATATTAGATTACCAAATCAACTTCTTATTCATGTTGAAATGGTTGGAAGTATTAAATTGAATGATCAATTGGTATTACAAGATGTATTGTTTGTTACTCAATTTGAGTTGAACTTGGTATTTGTAAGTTCTTTAATAGCTCACAACAAGGATTTAATGGTGAATTTGTATCATGATCATGCTATCATCAAGCAGATTTTCAAGAAGAGTGTGATTGGCTAGGGTTAAGTATTACCTGGGCTGTACATGTTGAAAGTGGAGGAAGTTCAAGCTTTTGCAAATGCTGCAACTACACAAAGATGACATCAACGTTTGGGTCATCCTTCTTTCAATAAAATCAAATGTTTAGACAATGTGTTGAATTATGGAAACCATTGTACTTCAAATCTTTGTACTGTTTGTCCTATTGCAAAATCGAAAAGGTTACCTTTCATTTCAGAAAATAATATCTCAAATACACCTTTTGAATTAATTCATTGCGACATATGAGGATCATATTATATTAACTCACATCGAGGTCATTGATATTTTATAAACATTGTAAATGATTACATAAGGTATACCAGGATTTATTTGATAAGGAATAAAAGTGAAGCACAAACAATTATTCCGCAATTTTTTTGCATGATACATAAACAATTTGGTATAAATATTAAATCCTTCAGATTTGATAATGAAAAGGAGTTGCTTTTTACTAAATTTTTTTAAGAACGAAGGAGTCTTACATCATTTCTCATGTGTTGAAAGACCATAGCAAAATTCACTAGTTGAGAGAAAACACCAACATATATTGAATATGGCAAGTGCTTTGTTCTATCAAGCTCATGTTCCTTCTATATACTAGTCTGAATGTGTTCTTATTATGACTTTTCTTATTAATAGAACTTCATCAAGGTCTATTGGGTATATTTCTCCTTATCAAAAGTTACATGGTAAATTACCGTATTAGCCTTCTCTAAGGACTTTTGGATGTTTGGTGTTTGCCTTTACTCTAATCTCTTATAGACAAAGGTTTCAACCAAGGGCACATGGATCAGTTTTTATTGGTTATCCTATGGGTATGAAGGCTTATAAGTTGTTGGATTTAGAAACTAAACATATATACAACTCGAGGGATGTTATCTTTCATGAAGACATTTACCCTTTTCAACATTCCACAAATCAACCAAATCATAATTTTTTCATAATTCACACTTTACCAAAACCTGCTGCACCAATTGTTGATCCATCCATTCAACAATCTCAAATCTCACAAAATGACCAAAATAACCTTCCTGATGAACCTCCTCCAGTTTCTCAAAATCAAAGGCCTACAAATAAAAATACCTTCTAATTATGCTAAATACCCACTTTCTGATGCTCTTTCTTATGATAAGGTGTCTATGGATTATAACAAATATGTTTGTGCCCTTTCCACACAACTAGAACCCACAAGTTATAAAGAAGCTGCTAAATTCCTGAATGGATTCAAGCCATGAATGAGGAATTACAAGCTTTGGAAATGAATAACACTTGGCACATTATTACTTTACCAAAAGCAAGGTTCTAAATGGCGTGAGGTGTGGCGTGGCGGCAAAGCCAAGCCTCAAGCTTAACGAGCCATGGCGAGCCACGGCATTTTTCAAGGCGTGATGTAAGGCGGCGATTTTGTATTAATTTAAAATTATATTGACACATAAATATAAATTCATATTAAATATAATTAGTTATTAGAAGTGTTAGATCAATAACTAATAACAAAAAGTTAACAAAAACCACAATACTTGTATCTCCGATTTGAAAAGACATAATAAAGCGAAAAAAAACTGTGTCTCAAACGAAAAAACACGCGCCATAACACGCCATAACGTGCCATGGCGCGCCATATCACGCCTTACCACGCGTTACGCCTAACAGCAACGTTATGGAGCTTTTCGTAACGGCGAAGCCACGCCTCACACCATGACGCGCCTTTTAGAACACTGACCAAAAGACAGAAAACCTGTAGGATGCAAATGGGTCTTTAAGATCAAAAGGAAAGCAGACGGTTCTATAGAGAGACACAAGACAAGGTTAGTTGCCAAAGGCTTCAATCAACAAGAAGGTGTTGATTTTCATGATACTTACTCTCATCTTGCAAAATTGGTCATTGTGAAAATGCTTTTAACAATTGCAACCCATCTTGAGGGGGGATATGGGGACAATAATTATATTCTAGGTTAGAAGTGTCAACTTGTTAAATTTGAGGATATAATTAGTAATTATTGTAATGTACAGTTAGAATTGTTAAATTGTTTCGTAGCTTCGTTCTTGATGATTCTCTTTATATAAAATAGAAGGTAGAGATGTAGTAGATGATTAATGAGAAAATAATGAGTCTTCTCTCAATCTTATTACACAACTAGGTATAAGACCCATGTATCACATGGATTAATTAAAAAAATTGAATATAAAGGTCTAAATATTTAAAAACTTTGGATTTATAAAAAAAAATAAGAAAAATAATAAATTATTAAAATTGATTTTTTAATCTTTTAAATTTAAATAAATAAACAAAATAAACTAATGAGCTTTAGTTTTGGAATTTTGAAATAAGAAGTTAAGTCTATTAATGAAATTGATATTCATTTATTTACATTTATTGTAATTATGACATTAAAATATTATATGTAATTTATCAAAATAGAAAAAACCCAAAAATGATATTCGGAAAAAAAAAATTAATTTAAAATAACCACAAAATAACATTTGTTAGATTGAATGAGAGTGTAACATGTGGCAAAAAAAAGACTTTTATTTATTAGAATAGATACTTGTTGATGATAAAAAGCAAAAAGGCTCGACAGGGACTAGGTTGAAGCCAAGAAAGAGCCACATGTTGAGCATTCGGTCATTGATAGCAAGCCATAAATATTTATGAATAAAGGAGAATTGGACTTAATTTTTCGGTTTGTTCGCATATGGGTAACTATCATTTTTTTGTATACATCTAGGTAACGAACTTTTTAGAAGTGTTCGCATATGACCATTATGACCGGCTGTAACAGATTACATCCGATCATAACCGGTCATAATGGTAATATGTGAAAAATTCCAAAAAGTTTGTTACCTAGATGTGTATAAAAAAAAATAGTTATCTAGATGTAAACAAACCGAAAAGGTAAGAATAAATTACACGAATGGTCCCTGTAGTTTGGCTAATTTGTGCGTTTGATCCCTAACTTATTTTTTTAACTTGGATCACTACTAGAAAAAGGTGGAGTTTCCTACAAAAATTTCCTAGGACTAAAAATTTCTCGCTACTTCTTACACATTACCGATGAATTTCCGAGGAAAACGTCTTTTTGGCATTTCCTTAGAAGTTCCTCGGTAATAAGTAGGAAATATTGAGGAAATTTTCTTCCTCGGAAATCCTTCGGAAGTTCCTACGCTTTTTCTAGAAAATGAATATATATTCAACGTTCCTAGGTAGTTCCTTAGTAGTTTTTTTATTACCATTTTATTATTACAAACAATCCATATCATTTTTTTCAAGTATGCCAAAGAGATTCACATTTACGTTATAAGTGTTTCGCTTAAGTGGTTCCTAGGAAGTTTCTCAGAACTTCTGAGGGATTTCCTAGGAAATTTTCGAACCAAGGTATCTCACTAAACATGTCAAACATTTACACTTTGTCCTAGAAAGACCCTTAGAAGTTCCTACACATTTCCTACGAAATAAATATATATTTAAAGTTCCTAGGAAGTCTCTCAGAAGTTCCTACGCTTTTCCTATGAAATAAATATATGTTAAACGTTCTTAGGTAGCCCATTCGTAGTTTTTTTATTACCATTTTAATATTAAACAAATCATATCATTTTTTTAGTATGCCAAAGAGCTTCACATTGACTTGGAAGTGTTTCGCTTATGTGGTTCCTAGGAAGTTTCTCGGAAGTTCCTACGCTTTTCCTAGGAAACAAAGAAGAATTTAATTCTTATTATCATATCTTATTAATTATTATCATAAACATTCTTATTATTATTATTACTATTATTGTTATTGTTATTATTAACAAGGTTATTCTTTACATTATATATATATATATATATATATATATATATATATATATATAGGGTAAAGTGAATATACCTAACAATCTTATATAAGCTTAGGTACCTAACCTCATCAAACTACGTCATTTTGCATTAAATTTTCATTGCAATCATCCAAGGTTCTTAAACTTCATCCCTAAACTTGATTTACTTCAAAAAAAATTGGAAATTCATCATTATATTTTTCCTACATCCTTTCATATGTAGCGATAGGATATGAAGCCCATCAGGTGGTATTCGATAGAAAGACGTGATGTAAAAGAAAGATATTGGTGAAAGCCCAAAGATTTTGGAAGTAATCAAGTTATGAGGTTGAAGTTTAAGAACCTTATGCAATTACAATGTAAATATGATACGAACCGATGTAGTATTATGGAGTTAGGTACCTAAGCTTATATAAGGTTGTTAGGTATATTAACTTTACCCATATATATATATATATATATATATATATATATATATATATATATATATAATTTAATTATATGGTATTGTTCAGGCTTTTATTACAATTTCCATCTACAATATCAAACAAAATATATTAATGAAAATATGTATAAAATACTAAGGGATTTTCTACACAATACAAAATTTGTCACTAATCCATTGGAAATGTGTAGGTACTTCCAAGAGATTTTCTAGGACCAAAACGCGTTTTCTTATTTTTTCAAGGTTCAAACGTTGTTTATTTTTCATTTCATATTTTTTACAACTTTGTTATACATTAAATATTTTTATCTTACCAAGTTACACATATTATACACATACACATACATATAGATTTATAATGCTAAACGGATGTTTTGAGTAATGGGTTGTTATCGTGTACATGTATATATGTATGTATATATCATATATAACTTGTTAAATAAAAATAATTCATGTATAATGAAGTTGAAAAGATATAGAAAAAAAGTAACGACGTTTGAACATAAAAAAATGAAAAACATATTGTGTTCCTAGGAAATCGCTTGGAAATGTGTATGAAACACCGAGGGATTTCCAACACAATACCAAATTTCTCACTAATGCCTTGGAAGTATGTAGGGATATCCTAGGGATTTCCTAAGACCAAAACTCGTTATTTTTGTTTTTTTAGGTTTTAAACATTTTTCTTCGTTCCATAATTTTGTACAACTTTGTTATACATTAGATACTTTTATCTTACAAATTTATACATATTATACACATACACAACCACACATGTGTACACATACATATAGATTTACAATGATAAACAAATGTTTTATGTAAATGATTTCTGATGGAGTGCACACATGTATGTATGTATATATCATGTATAAATTGATCAAATAAAAGTAATTTATGTATAATGAAGTCGAACAAAATATAGAACGAAAAAACATGGTTTGAACATCAAAAAGTTAAAAACGAATTATGTTCCTAGGAAATCTCTTGGAAATACCTAGGAAATACCGAGGGATTTCCTACACAATTCAAAATTTATCATTAATCCATTGGAAATGTGTAGTTATTTCCAAGGAATTTCCTAGGAACAAAACCCGTTTTTTATTTTTTTCGAGGTTCAAACGTTGTTTTTTTGGTTTCATATTTCGTACAACTCAGTTATACAATAAATACTTTTATCATACCAAGTTATACATATTATACACATACACATACATATAGATTTATAATGGTAAACAAATATTTTGAGTAATGGGTTCTGATGGTGTACACACATGTATCTATGTATATATCATATATAACTTGTCGAAATAAAAGTAATTCATGTATAATAACGTTGAAAAAATATAGAGCGAAAAAACGACGTTTGAACATAAAAATATGAAAAACGGATTATGTTCTTAGGAAATCACTTGGAAATGCCTAGGAAATACCGAGGTATTTCCTACACAACATAAAATTTATTACTAATTCTTTGGAAATACGTTGGTGTTTCCAAGAGATTTCCTAGGACCAAACTCGTTTTTTTTTTGTTTTTTTTAGGATTTAAACGTTGTTTTTTCGATCCATATTTTGTACATGTTTGTTATACATTAAATATTTTTATCTTTCTCAAAGTGATATTAAATACATACATACATTTTTCACCTTCATAACATTTTTTATTTGATATTTATATTTGCTTGTGTATGTGGATAATAAGTATAACTTGGTAAGCTAAGAGTATTTTGTGTATACCAAAGTTGTACATAAAAGGAAACTATAAAAAACTGGCATTTGAAGCCCGAAAACTAAAAAAAAAAATTATGTTCGTAGGAAATCCCTCGGAAGTTCCTATGCATTTCCGAGGAAACTGAATATTATTTGTTATTTTTCTTTGAACATATATTTGGATATGAAATTGTTATTATTATTATTATTAACATTGTTGTTAATAACAAAAACTATAATAATAATAATAGTAAACATGGAAATATATAGTTTTTTTTGATTTTGGTCCTCGGAAACACGTCGGAACTTCCGAGGAAATGAATATATATATATATATATATATATATATATATATATATATATATATATATATATATATATATATATATTATTATTATTATTAAGAACATTTTTGTTAATAACAAAATCTATAATTGTAAATATGGAAATATATAGTTTTTTTTTTGGTTTGGTCCTCGGAAACGCGTCCGAGGAAGTGAATATATATATAAACATATGATCTGATTTTTAGGTTTTGTCTCTTTCCTTTTTCTTTGAGACGCCGACACAAGACAATCGGAAAATCGAAATCAACGGCGTCAGTTCTACACGACTTCATGCTTCTGTCTCACGGCTTGCGGCTTCACTTCTTCGTCTTCACAAACTCTCTACAAATCGAACGACGACCGAAGTCTGAAATCGGGACCATCATGCCTCTCTCTAGCAATCGAACGACGGGAACCTGTAATCGACCATTGCCTTCACCCCCTGTTCCGTTTCGCCTGCTCCGTCCGCCTGCTGTCGTCTGACTGCCGACGACCTGATTTCAGATCCACAGCTCCACCTCCGGTAATCTAGACTTCTAATTTCTGCTTGATATATGTTTTTAATAATCAATTTAGACTTCCGATTTTTGTTGTTGTTGATATGCAATGTGTATCATATTTTTGATTGGTCTATGTTTTTTTATTTATTTTGAGTAATCTAGACTACTGAAAGAGGGTATTTAGTTGATAATATGATGTTCTGGTTTGATGTTGTTGCTGAAATCGGATTCCTTTGCTGATTTTCCGTCTCTCTTCGTTCTCCTCTCTTGTTTCTCAGGCAAGTAGCAATTCCTCAGTGTTGTTTCTTTCGTTTTTGCTTAGATATTTTAGGTTCTCATCTCTCAAAGATCATTGCTTTTAAAGAAAATTTCAAAAGTTTTACCTGCGATAGTTTAACACGTTTGAGATAGTAGGATTTTTGTACATTTTAGGTTTTAAATTCCTTTAGTTCCTATCATTTTCAATTCTGTTTTTTGGTGGGGGAGGGGGAAAAAGATTAAATTTATATAATAAAGAGGGAGAGAAAGAAATTTAACTAAAACCAAGATCATGTAATGTTTTCTTGCATGTGTACTATTTTCCCAATGTATATTATTTCACAATTTCTAGTTTAAGATCTTTGTTAAGGGAAAACAAGTTATAAAGTCAAAGAGAATAATTAGCATAGCATGTCATTATTGGATCTTGAATTCATAATCACTCAAAACATGGAAGTAATGTCATCAATAATTGATAACCTTCAAGTTAAAATACTTATCTATTTATAAGTGGCTACATTCAATTGATATTTGCTTATGAGAGAACACTGATTAAGCTTTAAGCATAAGTGTATAACCATCTGATTTACTTATTGTGTTAACACTTTATATATATATATATATATATATATATATATATATATATATATATATATATATATATATATATATATAAACAAACTGTAGCAATCCATTAATAGTTGATTTTCATAGTACTAGAGATATTAACTGTTGGTAGATTACTCATCAAAACTATATTAATCTCACATTTTATTTGTATTTGTGTAAATACAGCCAATAAAATAGGTTTATTATAAGTAAAAGTAAGAAAGAGGAGGCATGAAAGACATGAGTATCTTTTTAAAGAAAGAAGTAAGAGGCATGAAAGACTTAGTTTAGGACTTTAGGGTGTAGATCTGTTGCTATATAATATATAAAAATGTTAATATATATTGTGTTACTTTTTATGTGTTTACTAATGTATGTATTAATGTACGTATGTTTCTTTTAACATTTGTTTAGGTTCGGGAGTTGGAACAACGTCATGCCGAAACTGAAAGAAAAATGGCGGAAATTGTCGAATTTATGAGACGACATGACTGTAATAACCCTCCCGACAATCTACATGACGCTCCTTAGGTTATTTGTTGTAAACGTTTGTATGTTTTTAGACATTTATATTATGTTTGTGGTTTAGATGGATGTTAAAATTTGTAACCGAATGCTTATGTATTACTTTTATTTTTATTGTGTTTGTGTAAGAATTTGTAACAAAATTTTGTTATTTTTATTAGATTTTTTTTTTGCAATTTAAGCAGAAAAAATTGGTTTTTTTATATATTTAATTATTTTTAAAGCTTCCTCGGAACTTCATAGGAATTTTCTGTCACGAAAAGTGTCACCAAAACTGTCAACAAAAGCTATAAAAAGGGTACAGTCCTAGGAAATTTCTCGGAATATTTCCTACGAAATTCGTCGGAAATATATTTCCTAAGAAATTTCTTGGAAATGTATATCCTAGAAAATTCCTCGGAAAATTATTTCCTAAGAAATTCCTTAGAAATATATTTCCTAGGAAACTTCTCGAAAAAATATAGTCTCGGAAATTCCTCGGAACTACCAACAAACATATCTCCTCGGAAATGCCTCGTAAATTTCCTCGGAAATCCCTTACAAAAAGTTTCCTATGAGGGTTTTACCTATGCACAACTTTTCCTCGATATTTCCTTGGGAATGCCGTTTTCCTAGGAATTTCCGAGGAAATTGTCCCTAGGAAAAGGCATGTTTTTTTAGTAGTGGATGATCCCTACAGTTTATTTTTGGTGTGTGTTTGGTCCTTGTCTTACATCAAAAGACTACTCTGTCATTTTTTAATTAATTTTTTTATCTATGTATTTATTTTTTATATATTTTAAAAAATTAATAGACCCCACATATTTGTATCTCCTCACGTTAAACCTGAAATCATATTCGAGAAATTTAAGTTTGATCCCACCAATCACCATTCTATTTGTCTTCCTCCTCAACTTCTTTTTCATTTCCATCTTTAATAATATCAACGTTTTCACCATCTCTTCTTTTTTTGGTCTTTCAACTCCAGCGAATCACCACCGTCACCCTTCTATCGGGTTGTGATGGTGGAAAATTCAATGAAAAGACAGTGGGTTGTGGATTAGTTCGTCGAAGATAAATATGCTCTTACTTTTGTTATTACAACATTTGTTCTTGGAGAAGATGGAGGAAATCAAGCATGGCATGTAATGGTGCCAGATAAACCTTTTTGCTTCCATCTCATGGGGACGTCACTTTTATCAAAGAATATGATACATGGCATCTCATTTTCATTTTCATTTTCAGGGGACGTGTCAATATTGATTTTCATTTTATTTAAGCTACTTATTATGAAAAACAAAGATTTGATTAAATTATAAATAAAAAAAAAAATTATAACTCGACTTAATAAATACATATACGCGTTTGGTAAAAGGATGGCATGTAAGTGGCATATGGCTTGGATCATAAAATAAATCATGCAAAATTTTACTTGTATCTCATGTATTAAACAAAATACGTCCTTGACATGAGAAAATTTAGATTTATACAAAATTGACTTGTGTTTGAGAGAATGGTCTCTCTCTCTCTCTCTCTCTCTCTCTCTCTCTCTCTCTCTCTCTCTCTCTCTCTCTCTCTCTCTCTCTCTCTCTCTCTCTCTCTCTCTCTCTCTCTCTCTCTCTCTCAAATAGAATGTCATTTCATTTTGAGCAGCTCGGCATGGCACCATGAGTTGGTGTATGCCGAGTTTGTCATACTAGTTTTCTTCAAGCCACTCCCTTATGTTTGAGAAATATTCAACCGTTATTTACGCTTTATCACGAAATTCCATTTAGGATAACAAAAAAATATCAAACTGGAATTACATTTCTATTATATATCTATTACAAAGAATTATCTTGCAATTGATTGTGTTCTAACGATCGAGACAAATATGCAAAAAAGGTTTTTGCCTATGTTATTTGTCTTCTCAACCTTCATTGATCCAAAACCCCACCATTAAAAATGGGGAGTATAAATTACAAACTACATATTAGATTTTAGGTTTCAATTACCAATGTAAATACATAAGATAATTCAATGATCTTTTACAAAAAAAGATTCGACCATTAAAGACGGTGTATCTTGAAATCCGATTTCAGATACTAAAAAAATCAATTTCAAATTATAGGTCTTACAAATCCTCTAACATAGAATTATGCTGGAATTCATTTTGTTCCGACCAGACAAAAATGCAAAAAGAAGTAGTTTTCCTATGCTTATAGACACATCTATATGATTTCCAAAGTTCAGGTCAGTGGGAATATTTCTCAAACATAAGAGAGTGGCTCCAAAAAATAGTGTCGCAAAGTCGGCATACAAGATCCCACGGGGCCATGCCGAGATGCTCAAAGTTAAATGACTTTTTATTTGAGAGAGAGAGAGAGAGAGAGAGAGAGAGAGAGAGAGAGAGAGAGAGAGAGAGAGAGAGAGAGAGAGAGAGAGAGAGAGAGAGAGAGAGAGAGAGAGAGAGAGAGAGAGAGAGAGAGAGAGAGAGAGAGAGAGAGAGAGAGAGAGAGAGAGAGAGAGAGAGAGAGAGAGAGAGAGAGAGAGAGAGAGAGAGAGAGAGAGAGAGAGAGAGAGAGAGAGAGAGAGAGAGAGAGAGAGAGAGAGAGAGAGAGAGAGAGAGAAGACTTGACACATGTTTTAGATGGCCGGTTAAGTTAGGGACCAAATCTATATAAAAGTTTCAATTTTGAAACAACCTTGTACCAAATTATTTTTATAATAATAATAATAATAATAATAATAATAATTATTATTATTATTATTATTATTGTTATTATTATATTTATTTATTTATTTATTGTCTCAAGCTGTACTTCTTAAATAACCATATAAAGAAATTTAGCAATTCTTTTTTTATCACCATACTAGTCATATTGTATTTTTTTTAAAACGTGTAGAATAATACTATCAATTTAAATTTAATATTTTATAAATTGTGATCATCTTTGGGGCAAGTTTAATTTCTTAAAACTCATTCATTGTCCGATAAATACAACCATCTTTTAGGCTTCATTACTCAAGTCTTTGGGAGGGTTTCTTACATATATAGCTGCGCCATAACTCAAAAATGAAAATGAGTTCACTTGTTTTATCTGGATTTCGTATCCTCCTCGTCATTCTTGCTATCTCAGGTGATTAAGATTAACTTTCATGCTTTAAAAAAATTATGTATTTGATTACTTAATCTCCCCCACCCACCCCCACCCCCACCATAATAGAGAATGAGTTAAAATTCTGAAATTAGATAAATAAGAAAAACTAGTTATTCATGTTCAGGGAAATCGTTTAAAATAAATACTTCGGTATTTCCTGTACTTCATGATGACAAATTACATCCCTTAAATGTCCCACAAATGACTGATCATCATTTTTAAAAAGTACAGATTTTTTCGGAAGCGATTATTTTCATTCAAAACTGTTTTTTTCCTGGTAGAGCCAGATTGCTTCATTTTACCATATGAGGTTAACTGTGATTACCCGTTATACTTAAAAGTGTTCGGTAACTATAACGCTAAATACAAAATTACTAAATAAAAAAAAATAACAAAATAACAGTAGAAATTGTTGTCTAGTGCTTTGCTTGACTCGCTATTTTTTCAATTGTCAATATAAAGTTTTGGTTAAGTAATTGTCCGAAGATTGTTAAATTGGAGGCCGAAGGTAATAATAGCCTTTATGGAATAAGTGAAGATTAGTTAGATAAATACTTTTAATCTTTTTTATATTCCATTAATCCAAAGAAAATCTTTAGATCCAAATGGAAGAAAATTTTTATATTCCATTAGTTAGATATCCACCTCCATTTTATTCTTATTTATTTTCCTACCATATCAAATGTTCACATATAACAATTTTAATTTAATAAAATTGATAATATTTACTCCACTTGTCACTATTAATTTGGGTAGGAGGATAGAGAGACTAAAATGTAAGAACATATTTTATTTTCTTCTTTAATAGTAATCTCATTTAAACTTATGTTTTATGCATGTTGACCATTTAGGCCCTTACCATCTAAATTAACTAATTTTTTCATTAAACTTTGTTTTGCATGGTGTGTGAACAGAAATGATTACCGTGAAAGGAATAAAATACTGTGAAAAGCCAGCTACGTATTATAGAGGAAAGTGCGTGGATGAGAAATGTCTTAACAATTGTAAGACTTTTGAGAGTGCAGAAAAAGGACATTGTACCACTGGTCAAGAGAAACTCGTTTGCATTTGCGTATACGACTGTGCCAAGATGAATCCTCCTCCCGGAGGCTGGCCACCACCCCCTCCTAAAGGCAAGACGCCCATCATAATATGATGATAAACCACGAAAAGTGTAATGCATGTTGCCTGATCATAAATAAAGATGAAATGTTTACTGATTAATATTATATTGAGCATTTACCAATAAAGTGTAATTAATGTATGTTGCATGTGTAACTAATGGGTCATGTTTCTTATTCTATGGTGTTTAGTTTCCAATCTTAGATAGCACAAACATGAAAATATTTTCGTATATGGGTTCATTTGTGCCACGAGGATTCCTCATACCTTCTTTTCATGTTTTTTGTGCTTTGTCGATTATTGTTTTATTTATACGTTGACGTAAAATATTGTATTTAATTGTTGAATATAGATTATGAGGGGTTGTGACTTGTAAGGACCAACTTGATTGAGTTTCTGTAGGCAAAAATGATTACCTGAACATGAAATTAGTTGTAACTTATAAAGGAACTACAAGTTTGCTAGTTTCCCTATCCCACGTGGGTAAGATAGGGTCGACCCATGGACCAAAGCAACCTGGATGATCGTCCTAGACCTCCAAACGTCTTTAACCCATGATTATGAATTGTTATTAAAGGTAATTAGGTATACATATTAAAAGTCCAATGTTTTTAGTCTGCTATGTTAGACAATGACCCATTAAGTTATATTTAAAGCGTCTACGTGCCAAATAAGAGGGAGACAACATGCGTTGTCACGGTATCGATCTCTAAATGTCTTTATTGCTTCTACTTCTCCAAGCAAGCACATGTGCCATGCCTACCAGTTAGAAATCAAATACTTAGCTTATTTCGATTTGAGAATTTCTTATTTTGGAATCTGAAAAACATTAACGTCCCTGTCTTCTACGAGTTTTTTTCAGGAAAGAACGGAAGGAAATAGAAGTTTTAATTCTTTTTCCCTTATTTTTTTCATTCTTTTTTTTCCCTCTCATTTCCCTCACAATCATCCTAAAAGTGGGAGGAAATATTTAATGAAAAATAAGCATTTTTTCACTCCCAAATATTTCATTTTCTTTCATTTCCGTCCTTAAATAAAACTCAAAAACACATTTCGTTTTTTTCTTTTCCTTCCCTTCACCCTCTTAAAAAAAAGGGAAAATGACTTAACAAACCATCGAAGTTTTCAAACTATTCAAAAAACTCAATTATATTTTGTCTGTTCAAAAAAACTCAACGAACTAACCTTTTGTCTAAAAAAGCTAAACTAATGACATGGCTTATGACGTGTAATTAAATATCGGAAAATGACCTGTAAGACCAATAAAGTTTCAAAACCGTTCAAAAAACTCCAATCATCTTTTGTTTGTTGAAAAAAACTGTAACATTCGGAATTTCAGGTATCATATTTTAATTAATTATTTTTGTCAAAAGAGGGACTCGACGAGTTGACGTCTGGACTCGTCGAGTAGGATCGCGATTTGCTAACTGTATTTAATGAAGGGACTCGACGAGTCGGGGAGTCGACTCGACAAGTCCGCGTTGTGGGCAGAAACCCTAAATCCTCGGGCATGTGCCCTATTTAAGGGATCTTATGGCCATCATTTGCGGCCACCTTCACCCTTGAGATCACCAGAGAACCAGAGAGCGTAGAGAGAGAAAGAAAGAGAGAGAGAGAGAGAGAGAGAGAGAGAGAGAGAGAGAGGAAGCCATTTTCATCATCTCTAGTGTGATTTTGCAAGAAAGAAGAAAGGAGGGTAAGCTACACTCCTTAGGGAGCTCACACCTGCTACCATTTTATCAGAAGAGGCTACTAGAGGTATGGATCTATGCTTAATCTCGTGTTTATGGTGATCTACTTGAATTTAGGGTTTTCTTCCCCCTTCTTTAGCTTGGATTCGAAGCTTATGAGGTCCCATGGTGTAATAACTCTTACATCTGGATCTTAAGAGGTCCAGAGAGTCCCAACCATTTTGCTTTATGTTGCTCCATTAAAGGTATGATCCTTGGGTGCCATTTTAGAAGATATTTCACCAGAAGAAGCATTATGGTTGTTGCATGAGTGCCAATATTGGACCTTTACATGATTATTGAGCATTGGGAAGTTAGATCTATAGGTTAGAGAAACATATCTGACCTCAGAAGGTCATTTGAGTGTGGCTATGGAAGAAACTCACCGAGTCCATAAGGGAACTCGACCAGTCGAGTCGGGGTTGCCCCACGATTCATGACCAGTGGTAACTCGTCGAGTGGAAGGTTCACTCGACGAGTCGAGTGAGGCTTTAGAAGGATTCAGAGGACACGCTTGGACTCGCCGATTCACCCATGTGCACTCGACGAGTCTGGTCAAAGTTTGACCGTTGACTAGAGTTAACCATGGGGTTTTGGTCAAGCTGATTTAAGAGAAACCAGAGAAGGGTAGAATGGTCTTCTACCCATTATTAGAGATGAGAACATGAGAGGATCTTGATTAAAGATGTTATCCTATCGATAGGAGGAGGCTAGGTCGGGATATTCGAGCACGAGAGTTTATCCGACTTCATACGAGGCTAGTCTTCTCACTATACATTACCTAGAGTGGTAGCTATGTGCATACCAGAAGGTCTTATTTGTTATGTGTATGTTTGAGATTATGTGCATTGTGCTATATGTATGTTATGTGTTAAATAGACCGGATCAGAGGGTCCAACGACTCATGAGGCCAGAGGGCCCTCAATCAGACTGGACTGGAGGGTCCAACGAGCTATGACCGGACCAGAGGGTCCAACAACCTACGGGGCTGGAGGGTCCTGCTGAGACACATCGACCAGAGGGTCGTACTATGGTATAGCCTTAAGTGGCGTATGTATTGTATGTGGTATTTTGGGGAACTCACTAACCATTTATGCTTACCGTTTTGTGTGATATATGTTTCAGGTACCAACGACGATCGCGGGAAGGCGCTGGCATGATCTGTACACACTGGAAGAAGAGTTGCTTGAGATTCTGGAATTTGTTATTTTTATGACATTTGACATTATGAGATTTTGAGAACTATTATATGTGTTATGGTTGTTTTTTTTAAATAAAAAATTGTTTTAACTTTTACGTCGTTACAAAAACCCAACGAACTTACGTTTTTGTTCAATTCTCATTAAAGGCAACTAGATTCATTACGTATACAATTAGTTGCAAATGACATGGCATTATATTTGATGACATGGAATAAACAGATTAGAATTGCCTTTTATATATCGGTTTAGGGTTTGGAGAAGAGAAAAACGAACGGCATATATGTTCGATCTCTTGTAATAGCTACTTCTTATTCTTCATCTCAATCCTTGACGTCCAACTCAAGATCTACAAATAAGATATTTGATGATGAAAACCCTTGTGGATGTGGACGCCCTTCTTGGATTTGGACATTTAGAACGGAGGATCATCCAAAGAAAAAGGTTTAAGGCTTGTTCGAATAGATGGGTAAGTGTAATTGAAAGCTTTATCATGTCCATATTCTATCTATTTGCTTGGTTTCTTTCAAAAAAAAAACTTATTAAAATGGACATGATAAAGCTTTCAGTTACACTTACCCATCTGTTTGAACAAGCCCTAAACATTATCTCCGGATGATCCTCCATTCTAGATGTCCAAATCCGAGAAGGGCGTCTACATCTACTAGAGTTTGCGTCATCAAATATCTTCTTTGTAGATCTTGAGTTAGACATCAACAATTGAGAGGAAAAAGAAGTACTTATTACAAGCGATCGAACACATACATCATTCGTTTTTCTATTCTTTAAGCCCTAAAGCGATATATAAAGGAAATTCTATTACGTTTATTCCATGTCATTAAATATAATGTCATGTCATTTGCCAACTAGTTGTATACCTAATGAATCTGGTTGCCTCTAATGAGAATTGAACAAAAACGTAAGTTCGTTGGGTTTTTTTTACCAACAAAACATGATTTGGGTTTTGGGAACGGTTTTGAAACTTCGTTGGTCTTACAAGTCATTTTATGATATTTAGTTACACATCATATGTCATGTCATTCGTTGACTTTCAATAGCCGGTTGACCTTAAATGAGAAGTGTAAGTTAGTTGGGCTTTTTTAGACAAAATGTTAAGTTCATTGGGTTTTCTTGAAAAGACAAAACATAATTGGGGTTTTTTTAACAGTTTGAAAACTTTTTTGGGCTTATAATTCATTTTCCCTAAAGAAAACTCAAGAACACATATTTCCTCATATTTCCTTCTCTTCCCCACCTAAAAAAACCTCAAGAACACACATTCAACGTACAACTCGATCCTCACTACATCAACCTAAATCTACGCTCAATTACAGAACACTCAAAAATATATGCATAGAGATAAGAAACAACAAAGTAAAACCGATACTCTAACTACAAACCCTGATTTTTGTAAAAAGTGTAAAAGAGAAGAATGAGAGGGAAACCACTCTATGTGTGCGTGAGTTATCTGATATATCTGAAGCTTCACAACTGCATCCATGGCTATATAGTTGGATCACATATATGATACATGGGTCAAAGGATCCATGCATCAGTACAAGCATAAGTTTGAAAGAAACGAGTCGCGACCCAATAGAATAACATAGTAACACACATAAATCCTCATACCAAACACAATTTAAATCAAGTATCAACAAACAATATAAGGTTGACACAAATTACCCTGCAAACAGAATAAATAACGATCACTTTCCAATAAATAAAAAAATGAGATTGAATATCAAAAATAAAAATATTTTTAACATTTACCTCAATCATGTCACCTTGTATATTAATTGAATAAGTAAGGTAAATAGAATCTTCGATTTAATCCAACATTTGTCTATACTCTTTCAAAATCTCAATGTTGATGTGATTTTAAATATGTTCAAAAACAAATGCACACTATTTCCAAATAAATTACTATATGTTTAAGTGTTGAAAAAGCCAGATTCGAAGTTTCCACAACACAAACCTAAAAGTTCAGCATTTGTTCAATCTAACATCAAAATTAGAGGGGGTGTCCTTTTATGCTTTGTGGCTTTGTTTTAGATTGAATGTAATAAAATTTAACATGTATCCAAAAGAATACACAAGAGTAATTAAAAAATACATGTTGTAATACAAAATAAAAAGATATGAGATGACATGAAATCCACTTATTACTTAATTCCTTACACCTATTCGGGATCCACTTCAAACTTAAATTCGAGTATTGTAGAGTGTTCAAAAGGCCAAACAAAACCTTGGATCTTTCCAAGGGATTTTCTCCTTTTCCACCATCATCATTATCAACCTTGATCTTCCATGATTTCATACGACACTAGTGTATACGGCTATTCTATGGTCTGAAAATTTATTTTCTCTAGCGAGGCGGTATTAGGCTTTTTAGAAGTGTCTCCTCATTTTCCAAAAAAATCGTATTGTGAAAGGCACATTGTTTGTTTTTCACTATGTCTCACATTAGCTTGGACTAACCCAGAGATAAGGAAACGCATTTGATGGGTTTATAGTTTCCACTGCCTTTATATTTCAAAGGCTTTAGTGTGAGTCAACAAATATAACAAACATACATGCACACTTCAACGTCTCGTGGATGCGACCTATGAGGTTTGTGAAATAACACTGTATACGCACACCATGCATGAAGCTAGAGTGATTTTATTTAGTAGGATTTAGGTTTAGTCACATGAGACAAACACATTACATGTTGACCACACATTAACATCATGGATAAGCACATGGAATTTACCTAAATCTTCCAAAAAATACACACTATCCAAGATGTTTACTTCTTTAAATGTGTAACACGTGACAATCTATGATAAGGATGTAAACATCACAAATCCATAATGTGAGTTATTGAGTTTTCATTTTGCATTTATCATCATTTCCATAACAATTGGAAATATTGATAATATTGATTAAGTCTTTGGGTTACGTTAACGCTTACATCCATAGAGTGTCGTAAAAACCTATATGGACATGACTACTTTTATGCATTTACCAGTTAAGAATCTATGATCTTCAATAACAAAAGGTGAAAGACTCTACTTAATATGCTCTTCGAGCACAACAACTTGTTGAAAGTGAAAAGGATTTTGGCACCATGGTTTCAAGGAATGCTGATGGGTATTGGTCGTTTGGTGATGAGGGTGAAGGAAAATCTACAAGAAACTTGTGTCCTATGGATATACATTCAATTGAGTGTGATGAAGGTTACTGGTCTTTTGGTTAGAAAGCTGATAATAAAGATGATGAGCCAAACTACTGCTACATGGTAACTAACAATCCACCTGGCAGAAGCATCATCCAGCAGGTACAATCCATGATCACTGATAATCATTTTGATTTATCTATTTGTGAACCTTTTCTAACACAAATTCAATCAGATATGACAGTTATTCATAAAGCATATGAGTCTACCATAGAAGTTAGTGAGAAGATGGATAGTGAGTTGACCCATATTAGATTATGATTTAAATACCACAAGCTTGAGATAGAATCATTAGAAAGAGAACTTGTAATGGCCAAAAATGAATGTATTATTCTGAATGACAAATGTGAAATCTCAATTAATGAAAGAAATCTTATGGTTAATGATAACAACCATCTTAATGCAAAAATTGATAGTTTACATAATTGTATTGATATTCTTGAAGCTAATGAAAGGATGACACATAAGTTTTGTCACCCTTGGTCCAAAGCACCAGGTGTTGGAAGCGATTTTCCAAAGCCTATTGTTGTACCCCTGAAAGACCTTCAAAACATAATGTTCATGGGATATATTCCAAATCACATTTATTCGGACACCCCTGTCTCACCATTGTCATCCCTTCATGATACCTCAGACAAATTTCAATCATTATATCCTGAGTTCAAACCAATCACTATTACATGTTCTGTTTCCATGAAATTTTCGCCTCTGATATCCTGGACCTGAATCTGTCTTCGGAACCTCAACGTAGAACAGTTAATATTGTAGCTTGCATTCCGAACTCTAGTCCTTTGAACAATTGTGTTATTGAGGAAATCATTCATTAGACAAATGAACATGAATTAGACAGATCCAACTCTTTTTGGGACTCTCTTAATAGTGATATAGAACTTAAGGGTGATGACGACACTTCATCCGATTCATATGTCTCCAGCAATAATATGGTTTCTAAACCGACCTTAGTTCTAATTAGGCCATGTTTCAACAATCGATCGATTGGACTAACCTCCAAGTAATCATATGACTCTCAAAAGAAACCTTGGTTGAAGAAGAAGGACATTGTTCATCCAAAGACCGAAGCTAGGAAAGCTCTTGAAAAAGAAACTAGGTGTATGAAATGCTCTAGGTTTCTCAAGAGATCTGAGAAGAAAGTGCCTCAAACAGTTAGTCTGGCTATAAGGAATCACAATACTTTCATGCCTATTATGTAACATCCCAAAATCGAGACCCAAAATTTTTTGCTTAATTATATTACTAATGAAAATAGTTTACGAAAACATCAGTGTTATCATTTCAAACATCAAGTCACAAATCACAAGTATCATAAACCATATCATCAAAATGTAAAATATCAGAGTACAATCCATGTGTTCTCAAAGCGAAAATCATATGTGTGCGATGCGGTTCTACCCTACTGGCTCCTTCCCCTTAGCTGAAGAGGTAACTGGAACCAAAACTAAAAACTGTAAGCACGAAGCTTAGTAAGTTCCCCCATCATACCACATACCATACAATCATACATACTATCGGGCAATTCTGGGGTGCCCGACCTACCTATGTCAAGCCATTTTAGGGTGCTGACCTACCCATGTCAAGACATTCTGGGGTGTGACCTGCCCATCTCAGGCCATTCTGGGGTGCATGCCTACCCTCCGGTCTATCTCACCCGGTCACCGTGACTATTTCACCCTTACTACCATCACATAATAACATATCATAAACATGCTGTCAGGCATATCTGGGGTGTCCGACCTACCCATCGATCCTAACGACCGAATCGGGGGACTATTCCCCTCCTACTACCTCTATCACATAGAACATATCATACTAGCACATAGAATTTATCAAGTAATAACAAACCAGACAATTATCACAAAGACAATCATCTCAATTGTAATCAACTACTAGTGGGTCGGCCTTGGTTCCTTAGACCTATTTCTACTGAAGGGTAACTCACCTCAACGTCGTGTGGTGTCTGCACTGTCCTTGGTGTGAAGATTGACTCTCCCTAACTCCTAAATCCCTACATGACAACTTTTCTAATTTATCAACTCATAATCATAACCCTTATAAGAGTCACTCAAATCCAATTCAAAGCCAAAGTCAAATCCTTGGTAAAGTCAACCATCTGGTTGACTCGACTCGCCGAGTTGGCCCGCAAACTCGTCGAGTCCCCATATCCATGAAATTCCATAATTCCTTCCCTACTCGTCGAGTCTTGCAAGAGCTCGACGAGTTCGCCTTTAACAACACATCGGACTATCTTCAACCGACTCATCGAGTTCGTCCTTGAACTCGCCGAGTTCATCTTCATCCATAAGAAGGTGTTCAGTCTATGACTCGTCGAGTTCCCCTTGAACTCACCGAGTCTATCTTCATGTGGCTGGGACATCGCCTTGAACTCACCGAGCCTGTTCATCCACTCGCTGAGTTCTATGATTTCTAGGTCCCTAGTGAACCTAAACAACTGGGGAACCTTCGACCTTAACATCTAGTCAAAAAACAGAAATGATTGGGTGGAAAATACACCCCGAATCGCCGAGTCCCAAGAACGACTTGCCAAGTCCCTCTTTGTCTAAAATTATACATTCGATTATAATGAGTCTTAACGCATCAAAACCGTAGATCTAGCCTCCTAGGGTCCATTTTATACGTAAAGCTACAAACTTGATGTACATGCATGGGGCCTTTGGCTCAACCATCCATAGAAGGAGGTCTACAAGATGCATGGGGTGTTTATGGAAACAAAGTTGGCACCTTTATGCCATAAAGACCCCTAATAGCCCCCGATCCAAAGTGCAACTCTAAGCACACCCATAAAATCCGATTTTTGCTTCTCTATACTCATAAAAAGGGTATAAATAGCCTGAAATCAAAATCTAAGAGATAGATGGTCAAGGTTCCAGCTTTTAACCTTGAATGAGTTGAGAATGAAGTAAAACTCATGGATCTCCTTGCTTTTACTTGAACTTCCAAGGTTTCTTCTTCTTTTCCAACTTCAAACACCCATAAAAGCACCAAAAAGGCTCAAGAACACTAAATAAGGGTTTTGGGTTTCAATCTAGGGTTTCTCTGAGTTGGGAGGGTGATAGAGGCTGGTTTGGGCCGAGATAAAGTGTTTAAATAGGGTGCAAACCCTAAAAATTAGGGTTTTGTCCAAACAGCTCCTACTCACCGAGTCGGTCTCCCGACTCGTCAAGTTGATCATTAAAACCCCCGCATAATGTCGAGTCTACTCGACGAGTTGGGCCTCCAACTTATCGAGTCCCAGAGTAAATTACAACAATACTTGAATTCAAATACGTACCAGGAACCGGGTGTTACATAAAAAGATTCTTAAAGGACCATCCATTTATGTTAGCTCGGATATTTGTAATACATCTATCAAAAGTTGTGTGGAACATGTTATTGTTGAGACTACATCTAAGAAAACTGGCTCTCCTCAGAAAGCATATTCTTCTGTGTTTATTGGGACGTCGGATGGCATATTTATTAAACGAAAACAATTTATGAAATCAAATGTGCCTACGAATGCAATGAACAAAGGAAAATATTATTGAAATACTGTTGTTCAGAAATCTTCTAATGGTTCAAAACAAAAATTTGAATGGAAAGTTAAAAAAATATGAAAAATCAATTGAAACACCTCGGAACACAGTTCATCCTGCAACAACTCGGAAAATTGTTCCTTTGAGGAATGCAATGCACAATTAACCAATTGTTGATTATGAGTTTTGGATAAATGAAAAGACCCTGAAATTCTGCATCTTTCCAAAAGAATCTCAGAAAAAGCCTTCCGAGATACTAGTTGTTGAGAAATCACAAACCAAGTCCAAAGCCCATTCTAAAGTCCCTAAATCGAACTCGGAGCCTAAAAAATTCAAAATTTACTGACTTTGCAGACGTTTTGTGCTTCAAAACAAAATATAATATGGTATATTGATACCTTTTGTTCCATGCACATGACTAAGTAGAAGGATTTTTTGCTTGATATGAATCTTGCTCCAAATGTTTGTTATGTTACTTATGCCAACAATTCAAATTCTCAAATTCGAGGTTATGGCATCCTAAACAACGACAATTCCTCTATCTCAAATGTTGCTTACATAGCCGATATCAAGCGTAATCTGATTAGTGTGGCCCAACTCATTGATGTAAATCGGATAGTTGAGTTTTGTAAGAAGCATAGCTATGTTATGACAAGAGATCGAAAAGAATGTCTTATCAAATCAGAACACATCGAAACTATGTATCCTTTGGACATCATAATGATCATCAGTAAACCTCAATTATGTCTTTTATCAAAATCTGTTCCTAATGTAAGTTGGCTTTGGCATCGGAGACTTGGTCATCTCAACTTCTGATACATGAATGATCCGGTTTCTGGTGAAACGATCCAAGGTCTGCCACTTCCCAAATTTTAAAACGATCATCTATGTGTTGTGTGTGAATATAGGAAGCAGTCAAAGAATGGTCATCCTTTTCTGATTGAAAAATTCATTTCGAAACCACTTGCGATTTTTCACATCGATCTCTGTGGGCCATCTGCCATAGAAAGCTTACATCACAAAAAGTATATTCTTGTGATTGTTACCGACTACACAAGGTTCACTTGGGTTTTCTTCATAAGGCTAAATTCAGAAATTGATTCCAAGCTTATTAATTTCATCAAAGGAATTTAAGTTTTGACTAAACTTCCTATCTAAAGAATTCGAACTGACAATGAATCCGAGTTCACAAACGTCACAATTGAAAATTTTCTTACAGAAAAAGGCATTGAACACATTTTTTCTACTCCATACAATACTCGGTAAAATGGTATTGTTGAAAGGAGAAACCGAACTCTAGTTGAAGCCGCTTGGTCGATGTTGAACTTTGCAAATCTTCTTCTTTATCTTTGGTTTGAAGTCGTCTCAATAGCTTGCTTCACTCAAAATCGAAGCATCAACCACCGTTGATTCAACAAAATACAATATGAAGCAATAAATGGTCGATATCCGAGTATATCGCTCTTATACATTTTTCGCTGTAGATGCTTTATCAAAAACAACAATGATCAACTCACCAGTTTCAATCGAAATCCGATGAAGCCATCTTGTTGGGATACTCAGCCTAATCTAAAGGTTACAAAGTTTTGAATCGTAGAAGTTGTGTACTTGAAGAAAGCTTTGATATCACTTTTGATGATAATTTGTTCGGAACTCAATTCCTACTCATGTTACAACATATCTCATGGAGTCTGATGCTCTATTGCCTGGGTCTCCGAATCCTCAAATCATCTCTGAAGTTGATTTGCAAACCTATTCGGACCAGCTGAAACTGTGCTTGATTTGGAATCTCGATGAAGACCATCCTCAACTACCACTCCTGTTTCTCCAAATGTTTCTGGTCCGACCCCAACCTTCCCTAGATTTCATTCTGATACATTTCAACATTATCAGGTTGAGGGGGAGAATGTTATTCCAACTGTCAAATAAGATGTCGATGGATTTCAAGACTTAGCAGATCAATTCGCTAAAATCGATCCAATTCCGAACAATAACAAAGACGGTGTCACCATCTTTAACTTTCCTAACGATGACGATGTAGACATATCTGGTTCAGAAGTTTAGGGGGAGCATCATCCTCAAATTCAAATCGCTCAGCGGGAGCAACACAACCTCATTGTTGGTGTCAGATCATCCGCTGCACAAGAAGTTCAGAGATTGCATATCTTGACAAAGAATCATCCTCTGAATCAAATTATTCGGAAATATTAATGTTGGAGTTCAAACTCGCTCCGCTGCTAAAATTCAAAATGAGTGTCACTTCTAGGTATTCATATCAATGGTTGTATCTAAATCCATCAAATAAGCCTTAGAAAATTAAGATTGGATTACAGCCATGCAAGAATAGCTAGTATAATTTGACAGAAATCAAGTGTGGACTTTTCTCCCTCCTCCTTAGGATCACCCTATTGTTGGTACAAGATGGGTCTTCTGAAACAAACTCGACGACGTTAGATTCATAATCTGAAACAAAGCGACATTGGTAGCCAAAGGATTTAATTAGATCAAAGGACTTGACTACGACGAGAGCTTTTCTCATGTTACTCGTCTTGAAGCTATCCGAATCTTTCTCGATTATGCTTCTCACAAAGGCTTTAAAGTTTATGAAATGGATGTCAAGAGTGCTTTTTTCAATGGTGAACTTGATAGTGAAGTATATCTTCAACAATCCACTGGGGTTGTGAATCTATCATATCGAAAATACTGCTATAAACTCCAAAAAGTTGTTTATGGCCTCAAGCAAGCTCCTCGCTCATGGTACAAGACACTCATTGATTTTTTGAAGTGTTTTGGCTTTCAAAGAGGAATTTTTTATCCTACATTATTCTGAAGATAAAATGGAAATCATCTCATGTTAGTTCGAATATATGTCGACGATATCATCTTTTGATCAACTAATCTGATGATGGTTGATGACTTTTCAAAGTTGATGGCTAGTCGAATCCGAATGAGTATGAATCAAGAATTAAGCTTTTTGCCTCAGAATACAAGTTAAAGAGACCAACAGAGGAATCTGCATTCATCAAGATAAATACATTTTTGAACTTCTAAAGAAATAATCAATGGTACCAATGGGCTTCGGACACAAGATCTTCTCGGACCATTCCAGTGTTACCGTTTATCAGAAGAAGTATAGGGGGAGGACTGAATTGCTACTCTACCTTCCTGCAAGTCGTCTTGAAATCATGTTCTCTACATGTCTGCGTGCTACATTTCGGGTTAATATGAAGATCTCTCATCTTTTGGTTGTCAAGAAAATCTTCCGATATCTCAAAGGAACAAAGAACATCGGAATTTAGTATCATGTAAATGAAAGTTTCCTTCTTCAAGCGTATTCCGACTCAAACTATTTAGGACTTCAACTTAATAGAAAAAGCACATATGGCATTTGTCAATTTTTGGGTGGAAGATTGGTTAACTGGTCATCCAAGAAACAGAGCTGCATGGATCTTTCAACAGCCGAAGCGGAATACATAGATGTTGTAAGCTACACCTCGCAAGTTTTATGGATGAAATCTTATCTTTTGGACTATGGTTATCGATTTCAACATATCCCAATCTATTGTGATTCTCAAAGTGCAATTATGATCTCTCACAATCCAATTCAGCATTCCATCAATAAACAAATTGATATTCGATATTATTTCATTAAAAATCATGTTTTAAAAGGTAACATTGAGCTCATTTTTGTTCGATCTAATGATGAAATTGCTTATGTCTTTACTAAGGCATTAAGAGAAACCAAATTCAATGGTTTTCAGAAAAAAAATCTGCCTGATCCGCAATTCATCCAACAAGTTTGTACTCTCTGATGGAAACATTGGAAAGTCAAATAAGTCTGAACTAAATCTTCATTCATTTTACCTCTAATATTAATTTTGAGACTGTGCTATCTCTAAATCTATATGATTTACTAATGATTTGTTTCATTTCGTTCTGAAGTATCTTATGACATTCCATCTCGACATCTAATTATTTTGCGACTCTAAAAAATAAATGAATTTTAAGGTTATCAATTAAGTGCTAATTCCAAAATGTTTTTTATTTAACGGTAATTTCTTTTTTGATAGGCTCTTAATTAACCATAAACATGATTTTGGCACACGTTCCAACAAAGTATTGAATGTTTCTGAACTAAATTGACGGTTTCCCTTTATGAACAAGCAAACGTCCAATCACTTGGTTCTTAACTGTCACATAGGAATGCTTTTGAGCCTATGCATTTAATGCAACACATTTCTGTAACGCCCTAAATCAGGTACGACTTGAAACCCTCGAAGAACTCCTATTTTTGACATAATTGGTCCCTTGAGTATGTTGGGCGTACTTATGAGTACGCTTAGCGTACTCTTCATGAAGGATAGCGGAGGAGCATTATGTACGCTGGGCGTACGTAAGGGTACACTAGGTATACGCAACAGAGGGCCAAAACCCAAAATCTTGGAGATGTCTCTTATTTAAACACCTTTTAGCCTCTTGGACCAAACCCTATCAGTCTTTTTAGCCTCTTTTCGTCTACCTTCAGCTATGATATTGTGTGTGACGGTTTTGGAGCTTAAGGAGTGGGTTTTGTGGCCATTTTAGAGTTCTTTCAAGATGGAGGAGTTGCTAATCCAGCTTGGTTTGAGTTGGTGCTTCAAGAATCCGCATATTGGTCATCTTGCAAAGCTCCTGGAGGTAAAACGGTTGCACCTTTCCACTTATGTCTGTAGATCTAGCTAGGGTTTTCTAGCTTTGCTCCTTTTGTGGATTTTGGACCACCATTTGTGAGTTTAGCAACTCCAGAAGATGGAAATGTTAGATCTAAGGTCCATTGGTGCTTTAGTGTCATAAAAATGGAGTCTTGGGTGCATATATGGCATGCAAATGCATAAAGTTGCCAACTTTATGCCTTAGGACGTCTTATCAAACTTAGATTTGACTTTTGGACATAAAGGAATTGTGTATTAAGCAGTTAATGGAGAAAGTGCTTAACCTGGTTGTACACTGGGTGTAACCCAGTAAACGCCGCACGTAGTCCCGAGACCCTAGTGCGCTGCGCGTACCAGGATGGTACGCCAAGCGTAAGCATCACAGTTGGGCCCAAATCTGTTTTGGGCCTTTTAGCTAATGGGCCTCATTTGGTTATTGGATATGGTTGTATTCTAGGAATTATGAGTCATTTCATCTGTTATGGGCCATGGACATATTCATTGGGCCTTATTGGGCCAAGAGGCCCATTAATGATCTTGGACATGGACTTTGGGGCCCATTAACAAGGGAAGGATATTTGATCCTCATTGAAGGGTTTGAAGTTTAGGTTTCCGTTTATTAATTAAAGTCCTAACATTGATTAATAGTATTATTCAGCACGGGTGATTACAGACTATTAGGAGAGAAGCTTTTGTATTCAGCAGACAGAGGTGAGTCTCCTCACCATACCAATGGGTCGAAGGTGCCAAGGACGTCCCATTAATTGTTATGTATATGCTATTAGGATTATTTGATATGCAATATGCTAGTTGTTTTTGTGTATCGTGCATGGAAGACCTCGGGGGTTCCCGAGGCACGTAGGTATAAGACCGTGGAGGGTTTCTATGCGATCCTAGGTCAAAGAACTCAGTGGGTTCCCGAGGCACTTGGGTGTAAGACCTCGGAGGGTTTCCTTGGCATCCTAGGTCAAAGACCCCGGGGGGTTCCCGAAGCATTGGGCTAAGACCATCTGGGGGTTCCCATGGCACCTGGAGTAAGACCCTGGAGGGTTTCCAGGGCTTCCTTATGTGTTGGTATGCGTGGCTTATGCGTTATGTATAGCTGATTAGCTAGTATGATATGTTGTACGTGTTTGTGTGTGGGTGTGCTCTGGGAACTCACTAAGCTTTTAAGCTTACCATTTGTGGATTTGTTTCAGGTACATCTAAGCCCAAGGGCAAGGGCAAGGCGTGATGGCACGGCGTGCACTCTATCTCTCTTTCACTAATATGTTTTGGGGACACTCTGATGATTTAAACAAAGTTGTAATGAATGTTGATTTGAAAAACAATTATGTTGGAATTTCATGGTTTATGAAAATGTGTTTTATTAACTAAAACTGAAAAATTTCTTCGTAAAATTTGGGTTGTAATAGTTTCCGACTTTCTGGTGTCATCATTCTAAACTTTGACCAGAACTGGAAACACTCACATATAAAAGGATTTGGAATCCTAACTGTTCCCAGTTTTCAGTTTTGACTTTCGTTTTCCTGAGAACCTTTCCTCTGTACTCTTTGTTCTTCAAGTTTTTCTTACCTAGAAAAATGGTGTCATAAACAACCAAACCCGCACCAAGAAGAAATCATCCAAATGTTTGCTTCATCTTCCTCAACCGAACCCATCCTTAGGGAAACAACCCAACTCTTTTCCCTTGATCCAATAGACTATGACGAGTCCGTTAGAATCATGATCGAGTTCATATCCGTCATCCCATCATCGTTCCTCTCAATAAAATTCTAAACCCTAATTTCCTCTTAGGGTTCTGCACAAAGCCTTTCAACGCGTTAAATTTGAAGATGGTGTTTTGGAAGTGAAAATCACAGATGACCAGGTTGTGACCGTGCATAAAGAGACAATTCTTAGAGCACTTGGAGTTGCAGAAAACCGTATAGGTTTTAAATTGCAGGAACCCACAACTAAAGAGTTCCAATTGTTCTTGACTCACATTGGTTACAATGGCGAATTCAAAGCCAATAAGTTCAATAAGTTAGCGGTTCTAGCTCTTTGGACCATTCTTATGCATCTAATCCTGAGAGCGTTATCCGATAATCATGGAGGTCTGGACACGATGACCAAGGACTGGATTTATTTCGTATACAACACCTTCACTGGAAAACCCAACGTCGTCGATCTACCGGAAGTCATTTGGCAAGACTTCAGGAAGTTCACGGACAAAAATAAGTCAAACAAAATTCCGAGTCCAAGATTTTGGGCCCTGACTCTTCAGTAGATGTACTCAAAGCTTTGTGAGGCCATTTCCATCAACTCCGACATCTGAGAGGTATACTTCTCTTTTAAAACGATAAAGATTATAGGTTACCAAGTCAAAATTATTTTGGACCTGTTAGAAGTTTACCTCAGCATATGTTGGCCATTGTTCCTTCCGACTCTCCACATCTAAAACATCATCTTGAGATCTCGATTGTTTTTAACTCAACACAACCTGCTCTGGTCTCGAATGAAATAGCCTCAGAAGAGAATAGACCAACCACCTTTACACGTCGCAGGAAATAGATTGCAAAGAGAAAAGCATCATTTTCAAAAGTCAAAGACAAAAAGAGAACCAAAGTCGGGGAATCCTTTCAAAAGCATTCACATATCAGCTGTTGACCCGACTCTGGGCCTCTGCCTACCCTAGCCACCCACTCTTCTGAAGTATCCTTCGGAGTTTCAATATAACAGTACACACATAGGGAGTCTACACATAATCTACCTCCACCTTCTCAAAAAGGCTGTGTTGCTATTGAACAAAGTCCGTTGGAGCCCCCTAGGATACAATCACGTGTCGATTTGAATCACCCCTTGTTTCTTCATAAGCACAATCAGTGGATAATGGTTATTGCCACTGATTCCAAGATTACCGATATCAGAGTAGTCTCTCCCACCTTGGAAGCCATAACCGATCTGATACCTGCCACAAGTAAAGGACGATCAGGTATTTTTAATTAGGATTGTCTTGATTTTGTCAGCAAAACTCACACTAGGCATACAGAGCTCACCTGAGACCAAGTTGAATACACACTCATTTATATGCGTCAATGGGAGGTCGGAAGTTGCATCTCCTTCACTCTTCCATCAAATGAGGAGATTGATCAAGAACTTCAACCATTTATCAATGCTTTAAAGACTAATTCGAGTGCAGAAGTTCCCACTCATGACAACATAGTGGACGATCCTCCATGAAATGAATATGTTGCTTCAGTTAATGTTCCCAATAAAACTTTTGTGTTGGATGGTCCTCCTTTGAAGACTAGTGACACAGATGATGCAAATTTCTACACTCTGATCTCCGATACATTCAACCCTAATGACGAAGACAGTCTATCTGCTGAGTTTATGTTTGAAGATGAAAACACCACTGTTGGTGTCATTCCAGTTCCTTCCTGGTTTAATATGTTGCAAATGCCTTATTCCTCCATGGCTCTCTATAACTTTGGACTCTCATCGTTCATGGAAAAATTGGAAGGAATCAACATCACCTCTCCCCATCTAGAAACCACATTGGATGGTGATCAAGAAAATCCAACCCAAGGTAATAAAAAAGATAATACCAAGGCTAAAGACTCGAAGATAATGAAGTTGATGATGATAAGTCTGAACGTTCCACTTCGGACACAGGATCCTCCGACAAGATCATTGAAGATCCGTTTGCCCTATCGGAGCTCCGAGACAGTGTTCCGTCACCTAACTCCAAATTTGACAAATTCGATTAGAAGGTCACATGCCTTGACACAAAACTTGATCTTGTCATTAAATATCTTTATGTGATCAAGGTTGTTCCTCCCTCCAAACATGATTGTGTCAACCAACTAGATCAAATTACATATCTTCACCTGAAGCACACTCTAGAGGAAGTCGAGGAAGGTTACAAGTACAATTTGGATCATCATCTCTCTACCATAAACACAATGCTCAAGATCCATGATGACATGATCTATGCTACAAATTAACTCATCAAGCAAACCCATGTTAGTCATGAGAAGGAGATTCAAAAATTGGAGAAAGAAATTCATCACAAGGATACAATGAACATGGTCATGCAGGAAGTTCTCATCAAATTCATCTATTCACCTCAACATTTTGTGGATACTCCGAACCACAAAGTTGATGAAATACTTCTCATTCTAGATGAATCCTTCAATCATCTCAAAGGTCAAGCTCAAACAACCAAGGCTTATTATTTTCTCTCCAAGCAAATCAACATGAGATATCAACGAGTGTTCGAACGGTTAGCTAAGTTGAAATCAGATGCATTTCTTGTATCGGAGGCAATGTGGTCCCATGCAAGAGGGGAATATAAGAACATTGTGTAATGGAAACTGATCTTGGAATATGCTCTCTGAGATGAAGCTACTGATGAAGAAAACATGGACATAGAAAACCGTTGAGGAAGAAGATGTTGTTGATGAAGATTATTTCGTGAATGATGTGATTCTAGGACTTCAAGCAATCCGGGAACAACCTGAAATATCCAAAGTCCTTTCGCAAGAAGATAAGAAGAAATGGTCCTCAATCTCTTGGCCATCATCTGAAGTAATCAAAAAGAATCGTGACAAGGCTAAATTAAAAATAAATCTGACAATTGATGTTGTTCAAGCCACTCAGCCATTGCCTCCTTCAATTCCTGCTCTATGGATTGCCCAAATCAAAGAAGGTTCACCCACCAGGAATCCTGATGAGATCCATGAAGAGCCTCTGGTTCCTCCTCCATCTGAGTTATTCATTACTTAATTTGATCAATAAATCATCTCATCCTTTTCCACCCTAGAAATTCCTATTAAAGACAAGGAAAAAACGATCTCTCTTGAATCGGACAGCCCAGTGAATTCGTTTAAAAAGTCTGAGGGCTGTTCCAAAGAATTATTTGAACAAGAACTACAAAAAATCGTTAGGATTCAAGTACTAAAAGATAATCCCAATCTGACGATGGGTATTTCTCGTCTCTTCCGAAAAGTAATCTTGCACGACATCAATTTTATGCCCTTCATGTACTTTGATCTTCCAATAAATGATGCAAACCAATTTGAGTTACCAATCTCTCCTCATGGATGCTACTACATCAATTTTTCACCTTTGCATCTAGATGATCCTCAAACCATCATCCGAACTGAGTGTGAGAGATTGAGAACTTTCTTCTCCACCAACCCAGGACCCCAAAAGGAGGTGTGGTCTCAGAAAAGAATCACCAAGATTCTTGCCTATGGAAGAAAGTTGTAAAGAAGGTTTGATATCGACTATCTTCTTCCCAGATACTTCATATCTCGGAATAAGAAACCACTATCACCATCACTGATTTAGATTTTCGCTCAAGGAATCCAAATGACATTCTCACCATGGTTGTTCATCTCAAAGATCATCAAACGAATGGATCAAGCATTATAGATTACTATACCGCAATCAGCTTTCTCAAGGACTACATTGCTGGGTACTATAGATCCGATGTGGATTTCCTCATCTCTTCCGAACAGATCAACTACTGGCCAAAATCACTTATGATCTTTCAGAGGCTGAAATTTTAGTAGAAGGTTGCATTAAAGAACCTGGACTTTCTTATGTATATCTCAAGAAAAAAGTATAACTGAAAAGAATTCTTCTGAGTTCTAGACAAATGCCATGTTCCCACCAAGATTCTTCAAAATTTCATCTCAAATGCTTCCAAGACTGATATTTCCGAACACATTATGAAGAAATTAATTAAGCATCTCTAATGGCACAATGAAGTCAAAAGCTGGCTCCAAAGTGGTTATTTGTTTGTGTTTGATGAAGCCAAGCGAAGAGTTAAAAGATTGTTGTGGTCACTTAGCGGGAGATTATTGGAACATGAAAAGTGATCCTTACGCAATCCAAGATGAAGCATGTCCGAGGTGAAAGCTTTCCAAAGTGAAGATCAGTTCGAGATAAAATGTTTGTTTACAAACATTTTGTGTTTGTAATTCATTTATTGTTGCAAGTACTTTTTTGTATTGTTCTTAGTGTTTTCTGGTATAGTACAAGAGAAAAGATCAACAACAACGACTGTGTTAGACTGTTGAACTTCAGAAGTCTCTCATTCCATGTGCACTTTATCAGATTTTTCTTCTAGTTACTCCTTGACTATTTAAGGAGTTGTCTGCCTTGTATCTTTAGAGATATGTGTGCACCTTTTACACTTTAATCAAGAATCATTCAATTCAATCATTGTCTCTTACATTCTTCTTGTTCTTGAATTACTTTACATTGTTCATACTTGTTACTTTTCATACTTTTCATACTTCGTTGATTATCATCATTCCGAGACAAGAACGATTTACCATACTTGAATGGATATTAATTACAGGGATATGTAGATATTAAGTTAATTCAAGGTTTGAGTACTCAAAACTTGTCCGTGCAGATCCTTGCATTGACACTATGATGTATCTGCCTTCTATGAGCTTCCTGATGTAGTGAAACTCTTTGCGTATATGTATTGAGCACTTGTGTTCTCAGGGTTCCTTAGTTAGAGCAACTGCACCCTCATTTTCATTGAGGATCGCAACATGATCAGCTATGTTGGGAACAATACCTAGATCGCTGATGAACTTCTTTAACCAGATAACCACCTTTGCAGTTTTATTAGCTCCAATATATGATGGGTTTTGAGCATTCTAACACTCCTATGGTGTACATGCAACCCTAGAAACCTTGGATCTATGTTTGACTAAGATACATGTAAATAATTATTTTTTCCAAGGTTCTTATCCTAACTAGCATGGCATGGGGTACTTGAATCAAATAAAGCTAGTAGAATTACTTACCTTGTAGTTGTAGTTGATTGCTTGGAGTTTGAGAGCCTAGCACCAATAGTGTGGATGCCTCAAGTGGAAGTCACAAATCACCACAAACTTGGATTCTTGAGAGAATAGTCACAACCTTTCTTGAAATCGGCCCTCTTAGTATACTCACCACAACTAGTGTGCTTTCAAGAACTAAAGCCTTCTTTATATAGTGTGGTGGATTAGGGTTACATCCATGTAAACCCTAATACCCATGTCTTTTCATTTCCATGAGATCCATAGGTTAAATCTCCATGGAGTATCCTTGGACATTCCATGCAAGCCTAGCCCATTCCAGATAAGCATTAGCCCACACTATATAAATACAAGAGCCCATATTTAATTAGTCATACTTTTGATCTCTAAATTAGTTCTAGATTAATTATAGATCAACACTAATTAAATAATATGATTTTATATTAATATAAAAGAACTTATAATATATTAATAAATCATAATTTATACTATTCTCAAAAGATTATCCATAAATTGTTCGGGTGAAGTGCAACCCAAATGGACCATGCTGGGTCGGGTCAAGTACATACCAAATATAGTTATGGACTTCGACACTATATCCAATAGTCTCCCACTTGGATAAGTCTAATAACTATAGTTGCAAGTATGACTTCAGGAACCGATCAGCAATCGTAGCTCTTAAAACTCTTTTGAGCTATGAAGCACCATTTTAGATAAGTGATCATACAATCCTCTGTTCTAGATATCAGCCGGAAAAATACATGGAACATGGTCTTGCTTATTGTCCAGCATTTGTTTCCCGATTTCTGATTTGTTTGACATAGAACTTAACTGAACACATTAATTTAGTTCTGACCGGGCCCGGTACATAGGTCAAAACAAAATCATCGAGGGGCCCAGATATCGCTTCTAATCCTAGAAGGAACAGATAAACTTCGACTCATATGTTTGCTCTAGTACTTGTTGAATTACACACAAAGGCACGCTTTATAACACCGAGTTACCATTGCGTTTTCGAGCAATCAATGCATAACCAACTCATAGGAAACAAATCATATCACTAGGTTTGAAGACTTATACGATATTACCATCTCATGATCACTCGAGATAAATTCCACACTACTAGAAAAACAGCCTTTTACAACGCTCATTGCGTGTCGTAAAACGCTCAGACGACGCGCAAATGCGCGTCTAGAAAGGCCCTGTCATAAAAAGAGACGAAGCGCTTTTGCGTGTCGTCTATAGACGACGCGCATTTACGACGTGCATTTACGACGCATGGTTATGACACGCAATGCGTATCAAGGAAGGCCCTTTCATGAAGGAAGACGACACGCATTTGCGTATCGTAACCTTACGACGCGCGTGTTTATGACACACAATGGGTATCAAGGAAGCCCCTGTCAAGAAAGGCCATGTCATAAATGAAGATGACACACATTTTTGCGTATCATAATTTTAAATGTTCTAAAAAATATATTTATATATTTATTAATTTTTAAATTAAATTTGCATTTAATGTCTCATAATAGAAATAAAATATCATATACAAAAAATACAATCCATTGCATAAAATTTAATATCATACAATTCTATTTCGTACAATATCTAAATTTGCATATAATCTACTATGTACATCAAATTCCAACTAAGTAAAGTTGCATCTTGCCTTTCATAATTCTTTAAGACTAATGCTCCAAGCAGTTGATTATATGGATAAGCAGTTGTACATTGGCTCATCTCACTCAAGAATGAATTAGCCAAATTCAACTCCAAGTCTTTACTGCATCTTTCTGATAATGCTGCAAGATTTGAATCAAGTGGCTTCATATTACTTTCTTCCATCAACTTTACCTGATGGAAAAAAAATACACAGAAACAAAAAAACATTGTAGAGGAAGGGGTAATTTGGGAAAATATGAGGGGTATCCTCTGCAAAACAAAACAAAAAACATCCTCTGCAAGATTTGCTCTTTAGTATCCTTTGCAAAACAAAACAAAAAATATATATCAAAAATGAATTTTTTTTTATAGTTTTATATTATAATTATGCCTAGAGTATTGCATACCTGAAGAACCATTTGTTAGATAAAAACATCTTAGCTTGTGCAGAAATTTTTTATAGTTTCTTTTTACAGGATTGGTATGTTTTTATCTAACTATTCAAGGGCATATGCCCTTAAATAGTTAGGTAAAAACATACCAATCCTATAAAAAGAAAAATAGCAAAAAAACAATTTACAGAATATATAATTAACAATCACTATGCACCAACTAAATCTATAGTAAACATCTTAGTTTGTGCAGAAATGTGATGAACCAATGATTACTACTTGTAATAAGTTAACATTCCACGTTCCTGTCTTCAATTTATCTGCCACTAAAATAGCAAAAAATCAGTAAGTATGGTGATGAAATGTGGAGCAAAAGAAGAGAAATTACATTAACAATGTGTATATGAATATGAAATTTAGAGTTGATAACAAAAACAAGCAAGGAACCACAAAATTGTTCAATAAAAGAATTGAATAAATAACAAATATAATTTTTATATAGAATTATCAGGCATACCAAATAAGTTCTGAAGGCATTTCCATGCAATATTCAACCTTTTTTTTATGAAAAAGCAGATCAATTACTGAAGATGAAAAATAAACACAGGTTTTAGGAGCACATGGGTATATATGATTTTAGATTGTCTAATTAACGTTTTGAAATATATATGATTTTTTTTATTTTTTCTGATCGGGACTCTAACCCAGGCTAGTAAGTGTGTGGTTGATCTACAAACTCAAAAATGTTATTTGAATAAAAATAAAAAGCAAAGCATATCATAGAAAAAAAAGTGATGCTACTACTCACAATAGACAACACAGATTCAACCAAATCATAGGTATTATTTGAAACCAGAATACAACTAGCTATCGTTATTTTAAAATCATATCACCAGTTTGGTTTCATTTAGTCTATATAACTTTAATTACAAGATATATGATGAGATCAATGATTAGAGCCATGATTATTTACAATATGTAAAAGCTATTATCGTAACTATTATTATTGTTAACACTATTATTTTTTTTTTGTTAATATTCTAGATCGATCCTTGCTAGATGTATATTTATCATACAAATATGTAATACAAAATTGAAAACCAAGGAAGATGACAAGAAGAATCTCTCTTGTTTAATTGCTTGCTTTAATTCATAATCTACTAATACTATTTGATGATAAAATATCCAAAAGCATTAGTTTATATGTAAAATTTACCCTTTCTTAAGCTCCAGGAAGGCTGCAGAAATGTGATGGAACTGGTCCGTGAGAACCTTGTATTCCTCTGTACCACCTTCAGGAAAAAAAATAAACTAGCATTAGCTGACATATCATGTGAACAAAGGCTGGAAATTTAGAAAATAAATTTGTAAATTGGTTATAATCATAAAGATTTTAGTAATGATTTGAGTCATTAACCCTAAACCCCAACACATGGGAAAATTTAAAAAAAAAAAAAAACCTTACTTAGATGAATCGCAGTTGTAGCACTTGATGGGTTTTCGATTCTTGTAAAGTATACAGTCTTTATTGGAGCTGTTTGGATGAAAGGTCAAGTCATATTAGGAGGCATTCACAGCAAGGTAGCCACACCTATACATAAATACAACATTCTGACTAATCACACTCAACATGAACAAATTTTCAATCAACCAGTCATGTGTAAAAGACATGGATACCCTTTGTATCCTAATCATTAAAAATGTAGCTTTAAATGCTTTTTCCAGACTTGTGAATTGTCAAGGGGGTTTCATCAAACTTCCAAAATTGTATCTATTCTCACCAAATCTGACCAAAATGGCATCTATATTGTAAAATGACCATTACGCCCTTCAATTTGATTTACAAATTGTAATTAGATCAAGTGAAATTAATATGAATATCAAGGGTATCTTTGTCATTTTTGACAGATTTCTGATAATGGTGCTGAAAAATGTTAAAATGACCCTTATGATTGTAGTTTGATTTCAAATCGTAAAAAACATCAAGTAAAGTTAATCTAAAGTCTAGGTTATGTTCGTCATTTTTGTCATTTTCGCTGGATTTGGAGGAACTAACACGAAATGAAGAGTTGGATGACCCTTTTGTCTGTTTTTATTATTTGGAATTTTGGCCAACATATACAAATGGTGGTCTGCAACCACCAGCTTCAATGGGAAATAATTTTGCCAATTCATATTGTTTAAGAGTCTGCAAGATTAAAAAAAAACAATTATCATCACATTCTTGAAACAAATCCACAAAGTTAAACAAATCAAATACAAACCTTGAATCTTTTTGATAAGTTACTATAATCATCAGCTTTCACAAGACAAGTTTGCAAGTGCTTCTAGTTATGTGTGTTATTCAACTAAACCCCAGAATCAAGAAACAAAAAAAGAAAGTTAATTTTAAAGATTTTATGTTACAATCTAGATTCACAATCATTTCTTACTTCTTTTAGAAACCATGTATTGTAATCTTGAAGTCGATACTCCTTATATCTAACCAAAAAAGAAAATTAGAAACCAAAAGGTAATTAATATTTAATACAAGAGTGAACTTAGATGATTGTACCTCAAACCCTAAACCTTAAGTATTGACTCATTATTATTAAGTTATTATTTCACCTTACTCCATAAATATCTAAAACAACATGCTCCTTTTGTCCAAATTTTGCACTCAAACTTCATCCTACGAAAAAAAAAAGATAATGACAATTTACCTGGGCATACAAATGAAGACGAATATAACAGAAAGAGTGATGAACACGAAGATACAAAGGAAGAATCAGAAAACATAGAAGAAAGTTGGACGATCTTACGAGAGACCAAATAAAAAGAATAGAAAATTTTACATGTATCTGGTAGGGATCGAAGATAGATTTGGCTATTTCTTCACTTCTTTTTCCTGATTCTCGATACATTGTTCTTTTATTTTCTCCCTTTTTCCCTCTGAAAGTTGCTTAAAATTTTAGGGCTTCTGCACTTGGAGTTGCTGAAAGTTGTTAATATCTCACACAAACACACCCTTATTTCTCCATTACCGAACAATCACCACCATCATCTCCTCACAACCCCTTGACAACCTTTGAACGCCACCTCACACCCTCACCTGCAAATCGAAAAAATAAGAAATAATAAGAATGGGGAAGAAGGGTTATGATAGAACCAGAAGAAGAAAAGAGGAAGAAAGAGGAAAAATAGGAAAGCGCGAGAATATTGAGAGAATAGACACAAGAGAGACAGAGATATTGATTCTAGTACGGTTGAGAGGTAAGAACATATAATCATTTGAAGAAGAAGGAATTTGGATGGGGGAGGGTGGGAACGAGGAAAACTTGTTTCCTGTGATATCCAGGGCACAAAAGCCCTAGTTCTTCCAATTTTGGGATGGAATGTCTTTAACGTCTCAAAGGGAGAAATTGGTGGATAAAAGAGGATAGTCAACATCGTTGACCACTGTATGGCTTCCAAGCTCCAAAAATATGAAAGGGAGCAAGAGTTAGAGCCACATAATGTGGTCTAGGGTTTACAGAGAAAAGGAGAAGCAGAGAGTGATGATTGTCGGCTGGTGGAGAGGATGAATTCGTTATTCCTTCCCGAACAGCAACTACTTGATCAGTGAACACCTGCAAATGAGGTCTAGGGCTTACATGGAAACCCTAAAGATGGATGAAACGTGGGGTTTTTAATTTTTTAGGATTTCATTTCCCCCTACTATTAAAGGATGGAAAGCACGTTCCATTAAAATTTCTACAGCGACATCCGTAGATGACACACATGCGCCCTCCGTGTTTTTTTTTGTTTAGACACTAATATAAGGGCATGCAATAATGCATGACCTAAATCCTTAAATTTTTTGAAGAGACAACACTTTTTTAATGTCACTCTCTTTTGCGTAACATAATTCAATGAGTGTCGTGGTTTTGCACGTCGTAAAAGGGTCTTTTTCTTGTAGTGCCATGAAGTAATACCAGTGAGCGTGGGTTGAATCCAATACTTAGAACTTATGAGCACTCATTAGTTTTGTAGCCCCGCTTTGTCTAACATCTTAGACCTCTACAAGCCAACCCATAACAATCTTGACTCATATCTACTTCCAACATATGACCAACTGTGCAGAGTTTGAATAATATGATATACACCATAACATAATTATTCTGGAAGTCAAAACATGCAAAAAGAAATAATTGTAAACGATTGACAAGAGATAGCAACACTTTACTTATAAATAACAGCTTTTATTTATCATCAAATGTCAATTACATATTACAAATTTCATGATTATCTAACTACTAAAACTAATATCATCCTTCAGCCTATGCTCCGAGCATGCTGGAGATGCTTAACCCGAGTTAGTCCCTTTATGAGGGGATCTGCTGGGTTCTTATCCGTTGATACCCTCTTTGCCATGAGGATTCCTCCTTTTATTAAATGTCTGATGAAGTGATATTTTTTGTCAATGTGTTTGGATCTCCTATGATCTTTTGGTTCCTTGGCTAAGGCAACCGCATTATTGCTGTCAAAGAAAATCTCCATTGGCTCCTTTATAGCTGGTACAACTCCAAGGTATCCGATGAAGTTCTTTAGCCATATAGCCTCCTTTGTTGCCTCTCTTGCTACTATATAATCTGATTCACAAGTGGAATCGGCCATTGTATCTTGCTTGGAACTTTTGCAAGTAATTGCCCCTCCGTTTAAGGTAAAGACCCAGCGCGACTGAGAGCAGAAATTATCCCTGTTAGTCTGAAAGCTAGCATCACTATATCCTACAACTCTCAAGTCATCACTCCCACCAAGGGTAAGGACCTAGTGCTTAGTCGAATATTCTTTACCGCTGTCCAGTGAGCTTTGCCAGGATTCCCCTGATATCTGCTGACCATGCAAAAAGCAAAGGCAACATCAGGCCGAGTGCAGGTCATAGCATACATGATCGAGCCTACAATGGAAGCCTATGGTACTCGACTCATCTCAGCTATCTCAGCCTCTGTACTTGGACTCTGAGTTTTACTCAGTCTGGCATTAGACTGGATAGCTAACTCACCTTTCTTGGAATTTTGCATGTTGAACCTTTTCAACACTTTGTCAACATAGGTGCTTTGACTAAGTCCATTTAGTCTTTTACTCCTGTTTCTCAAAATCCTTATCCCTAGGATATAGGCAGTTTCTCCAAGGTCCTTCACAGCGAAACACTTACCAAGCCAGGACTTTACTTCCTGCAAGGTTGGGATGTCATTTTCTATGAGTAGTATGTCATCCACATACACTACCAAAAAGCTAACTATACTCCCACTAGCCTTGACATATACATACGATTCATCCTAACTCCTCGAAAAGCCAAACTCTTTGAATTTCTCATCAAAGCAAAGATTCCATCTGCATGGTTCTTGTTTCAACCCATAGATGGATTTCTCAAGCTTACACACGCTATTAGGGTACTCTGTGCTGACAAACCCCTCTGGCTGAACCATGTAAACATCTTCAGCCAACTTTCCATTAAGGAAAGCGGTTTTAACATCCATATAATTACCATATTTCATAGTCATGAAATGCAGCAATGGATAACAGAACCCTAATAGACTTAATCTTGGCCACTAGTGAAAAGGTCTCATCATAATCAACTCCCGAAGTTTGAGAATAACCCTTTGCAACCAGTTATGCCTTGTAAGTGTGTAAATTACCATCCATGTCGGTCTTCTTCTTGAAGATCCACTTGCACCCAACTATTTTACGATCAGGTACATTGTCAACCAAGTTCCAAACTGGATTGTCATACATGGACTATATCTCACTGTCCATTGCCTCTTTCGATTTGGTAGACTCGGGGCGTGCCATGGCTTCCGCATAGCTGTTAGGTTCATCCAGACTTACCAATTTCTCATCACTGATAAGTGTCTCACCTTTTACAATAATATGGAAAGCATAATAATGCTCAGGTGAATTTCTAACCCTTGTGGAACGCCTCCGAGGTTTAGACTAGTCAATTGGCTCAACAGGAGTTTCCTCCTTAGGTTGAGGGCTAGGGGTTGAGGTTCCTTCAGCACTTGACTCTTCAATTTCCTCAAGGTCAATTTTCCTCCCACTATTTCCTTGGCTTAAGAATTATCTCTCTCGAAAGACTCCTCTTCTTGCTACAAAGACCACATTATCACTGGGATTGTCGAAGATGTAACCAAAGGATTTCTGTGGGTAGCCAATGACAATACACCTCTCACCTCGAGGTTTGAGGTGATCGTCAGTCTCGCGTCTCACAAAATCCTCACAACCCCAAATCTTGATGTGGTCTAGATTGGGAACTTTTCCAGTCCACATCTCATGAGGTAGTTTGGCAACCTTCCTTTTAGGGACTAGGTTAACGATATGGGCGGCAGTCTCTAAGGCATACCCCCAAAATGAGATTAGTAGCGAAGCTCGACTCATCATGGAACGAACCATGTCCAACAAGGTCCGATTGCGCCTCTCAGCTACACCATTGAACTATGGTATCCTAGGAAGTTTCAATTGTGAGACAATCCCACATTACTTAAGATAGTCAAGCAACTCATTACTAAAATACTCACCACCTCGATCGGATCGAAGCATCTTAATGTTCCTGACCAACTGATTCTCCACTTCTTGCTTAAACTCTTTGAATTTTTCAAAGGTTTCTAACTTATGCTTGATTAAGTAGACATATCCATATCTACTAAAATCATCAGTAAAAGTCACATAGAAGCTATTAGCATCTCTTGTGGCGGTTTTGAAGGGTCCACACACATCTGTGTGTATGATGTCCAACAAACCTTCACCCCTAGCACAAGTGCCAGTAAAAGGTGACTTTGTCATTTTACCAAGCAAACATGATTCACAACTATCATCCGACTTTAGGTCAAATGACTCCAAAAACTCCATCCTTTTGGAGTTGGCCTATGCATTTCTTGCTTACATGTCCAAGACGACAATGCCATAAAGATGCTTTATCTAAGCTAGTGTAAGAGTCAATACACAATACATTATTTCCTAGGTTATCTATAACATATACAGTTTCATACACACCATCACAAGGTAATGCTTTAAAATAAAGAACATTATTAAAGAAAGCATCAATACCACCATTAGTATTATCAAAATAAAAGGTAAAACCTTGTTTATACAATGCATGAAAGGAAATAACATTTCTTGCCATTTATGGCGAATAATAACATTTATTCAAATCTAATGTAAACCCACTATTTAGCAATAAATAATAAACTCTTATCTTGGTGACAGGTGAAGCTTTCCTGTTTCCCATGATCAAGTTTATCTTTCCTTGCGCCACATTCTCACTTCTTCTTAGTCCCTGCAAATCAGAACATATGTGAATTCCACAACCTGTATCAAGGACCCAAGACTTAGAATGAGGTGAGTTGTTAGACAATATAGTGTATATACCTACACGGTTGGGTTTTACTTTCCCATCCTTTACATCTTGCTGGCACTTTGGGCAGTTTCGCTTCCAGTGTGACTTTTTATGGCAATAGAAGCATTCAGCCTCATTAGGGTTAGCAGAAGGAGTGACAAAACATTTCTTGGTTTTGCTTGAAGAGGAGCCTTCAAGGGTCTTACCCTTGGTACCCTTAGAAGGGTTCTTTCTCTTCTTCCCTTTGCCATGCCCGATTGCCAAGACATTGGCCTCAGTTGGAGTAGGAGTAGGAGTGGTAACAACCAACTTACCCTTTATACCACTTTCAGCAGTCTTCAAGATTCCTTGAAGTTTGCTGAGGGTGACTTCTTCCTTGTTCATGTGATATGTCATGCAGAATTGATCATAAAACGATGGTAAGGAGTGCAAAATGATGTCTATTGCTAAGTCCTCGGGGAAGTTCACATTCAGCTTCATTAGACGGTCCACATACCTTTGCATTTTCTGCATGTGGCCCATGATGGGTTCACCATCCTTCATTCGGGTTGTTATCATGGAGGAGATTATTTCATATCGCTCTTGACGAGCACTTTGATGGTAGCGGTCCATCAAGTCCTGGTGCATCTCAAAAGGATAGTAGTCCTCATAGGACTTTTAGAGCTCGGTTGTCATGGTGGCTATCATGATGCATGCCATTTTTGTAGCATCTCTTTCTTGTACCTCATATTCAACAAGCTCTTCAGGAGTAGCAGTTTGCTCGGGTACCTTCAGCTCCTTGTCGAGAACATATTCTTTGTTCTCATACCGAGTGACCATCCTGATGTTTCTGATCCAATCTGTAAAGTTAGATCCATCAAAGGTGACTCTCCTACAAAGATTCATGATAGAGAAGGAGCCAGTCGGGTTTGAGCCATAAGCATTGTTATTGGAAGACATCTGAAAAGAAGAAAGAATAAATTAGATTAGATATAGAGATAGTCCTTAATAAAACACCCAAATGTAATATTAAGGCTAGGACCAATACAATATTTTATAACTTATGCAAATGAACTCCGGATCAGGTGGGTAACACTCTTGACTTCCTTAGTGGAGGTCAGGGGTTCGATCCTGGGGGGATGCATCTGGGTTTTACCCCAGTTGTCGGGGGGTTTCCTAAGGATCGGTGGGTTTGCTCTTCGTGAGCGAACCAAAGTGGTGACCTGCTGGGGGCGCCATTAAGGGAACGGGTTACGCCCTAGTACCCAAACCAGCACTAAACTCTGCCGGTTCCAAAAAAAAATATTTTATAACTTAGAAGAGGGATTCCGTAATCTAAGCTATAAGATATTTGAAGGTAGGTGAATGACGATTCACCAATTTCCACCATGAAAAACGAAATATTAAATTAGGTTTTAATTGGTTTAGAAACTCCTAGATTCTTTGAGATTCATTGAACTTTTTCAATGGTATGTTTAAATTTCGAGTGTGTCCTTCAAGTTTTGTGACTGCGATGTCGAGGATCACAAAACAAGGTGTGAAGTAACCATGCAAATTACTTGGTACCCTTAATGTATTACCCCTCAATCGATGTGCCGGTTAACCACGCACGCTCCATCGATACCATGGAAAACATTAATTCACCCTTTGCCTACCTTGATAAGTCCATGTTAGTGTGCCGGTTAATCACACACACTCCACTAACGACTTAATCAAAGTGCAAAGTGTAATTTCATGGATTAGCACATTATTCACATTTTCCTAAAGTAACTAAGATTGGAAATTTAATAAGGTTTAGTTACTTTAGTATATTCATCGAACTTAAATGAGAATTAGAGTCATTGTCCTACCTTTTCGGCTAACGACCATCCATCGATCAAGGAAGTGGTGGGTGAGAATGCACACCCATTAAGTTGCGATTTTATAGGCAACAACCTTATACCCCCCTTATAGACCGGCTTCGTGAATGAGGCCTACTAATGGTAAGATGACTTTATATATATATATATATATATATATATATATATATATATATATATATATATATATATATATATATATTATTAACTTATAATATAATAAAGTATAAGGGTTGAATTTTAATAATTAAAATTCTAAGGGTCGAAACTAAAGTTTTAATATGACTTTACTTGTTCCAAAACTTGAGGGCAAGTTTTGTAAACTATCAAAACTTTAAATTTCTCATAACTTATGAGTTAATTGAGTATTAAAATCTTCATTTTTATAACTCATGTGTTCTTATAATGGTTTTTAATTAAAGTGTGACCTTTGGTTTTCCATAACTTGAGGACAAGTTATGGACTCCATTAAAACACATAATGATCAAGAATTAAACTACCAAGGAGGTTATAAACAATTCCTATGATCATTTAATCTCATAAGTTCAAGAATATGATTATCAATAATTTCATGAATCAAAAATAACTTATATAAAACTTGTAATTTTTGATAATAGCCATTGTAAATGGACTAACATAAACATTACACCATCTAAAACAAGTTTTATAACACCAAAAAAGTTTAGGGTAAGGTTTCTAGTCCATTTCCAGCAGCAAAACTCGAAAAACTGGACACTACAACCTCTACTCATCGAGTGCATCAATAGACTCGACGAGTAGCATGCATTTCTTCATGGACTTGTTGAGTCCCCCCATGGACTTGACGATTTCATATGTACAGTGAACAAAAACATCGATTTTCAAGTACTTTGCATCAAGCATCAAGTAAACAAGTGTAGGCTATGATACCACTGATGGGTTTTGAGCATTCTAACACTCCTATGGTGTACATGCAACCCTAGAAACCTTGGATCTATGTTTGACTAAGATACATGCAAATAATTATTTTTTCCAAGGTTCTTATCCTAACTAGCATGCCATGGGGTACATGAATCAAATAAAGCTAGTAGAATTACATACCTTATAGTTGTAGTTGATTGCTTGGAGATTTAGAGCCTAGCACCAATAGTGTGGATGCCTCAAATGGAAGTCACAAATCACCACAAACTTGGAAACTTGAGAGAATAGTCACAACCTTTCTTGAAATCGGCCCTCTTAGTATACTCACCACAACTAGTGTGATTTCAAGAACTAAAGCCTCCTTTATATAGTGTGGTGGATTAGGGTTACATCCATGTAAACCCTAATACCCATGTCATTTCATTTCCATGAGATCCATGGATTAAAGCTCCATGGAGTATCCATGGACTTTCCATGCAAGCCTAGCCCATTCCAAATAAGCATTAGCCCACACTATATAAATACAAGAGCCTATATGTAATTAGTCATACTTTTATCTCTAAATTAATTCTAGATTAATTATAGATCAACACTAATTAAATAATATGATTTTATATTAATATATTAGAACTTATAATATATTAACAAATCATAACTTATACTATTCTCAAAAGATTATCCATAAACTGTTTGGGTGAAGTGCAACCTAAATGGACCATGTCGGGTCAGGTCAAGTACATACCAAATATAGTTATGGATTTATACACTATATCCAACAATATATTGGGTTTATGTTGTCAAATTTGCTACAATATCTTGCTTGAAATCGTCTACTGATATTGGGAATCTTCTCTATCAATTTGGAAACTTGAATGTACATAACCCTTTATTCTTAGCTCTTCATTACCACCATGAATTAATAACATATATTTAGTCCTACGAATATACTTTAAATTGTTCTTGACTGCAATCCAGTGACTTTTGCATGGGTTGGCCAGATAATGACTCATCATTCTCAAAGCATATGAGACATCATGTCTAGTACATATTATGGCATACATGATCGATCTTATAACAGAAGAATATGAAAATCATCTCATCCTATCTAGTTCTTCAATAGTACTAGGAAATTGAGTCCTACTCAATATTAGACCATGTTGCAAAGGTACAAGGCCTCTCTTAGAATATTGCATCTTAGGTTTCTTCAAGAATTTATGTAAGTAGGTACTTTGGCTTAGTCAAATTAATCATTCAGATCTATTCCTATATATGATGGGTTTGAGCCATAAGAATTTTCCTATGTGCACATGCAAACCCTAATGCTTGGATCTAGGTTTCCCTAATTGAACATGCAATGTATCTAAGGCTTACAATTCTAGATCTAGTGTAAACAATTTGAATCATATCATATGAAATCAGATCTAAAAGAATGCCTTAAGTTGCTTGCTTGAAACTTCTTGTTCTTGGAGCTTAAAGTCACAATTGTCATTCCTCTAATGGATTACAAACACCAACTAGCAAGAGGATGATCTTGAGAGAGAGAGAGAGAGGAGGTGAGAAATCGGCTCTAGGGTTTATTCCTTGCAAGAGTATGGCCGATTTCCCTCACCCAAAGGGTCTATTTATACTATGAGATACTAGGGTTACACCATTAACCCTAGTTGAATAACTTAGGCCCTAAGCAATCCAAAGATCCTCCTAGATATGAGGCTTGGACGATTTTAAGGTATCCTAACCCTAAAATCCGTGCACCCTAATATCCATAAGGATACATAGCCCAAAACACAACTATCACACATTTGACAGTTTATGCCCCTTTATTCAATTAACCTCTTTAAGTCACCAAATTAATTCTCAATTAATATATGACTTATATCAATCAAATAATATTATTATTCCTTTAATATATTACTCTAATAATATATTAACAATAATATCTCTTCTCTCTTTACAAATCATCCTGTCAAGTTGCTATGGTGTAGGCAACCAAAGAGGACCATGCACAACTGGGTCAAGTACTTACCAAATATAGTTACATCCTTAGACACTAATCCAATAGTCTCCCACTTGGATAAGTCTAGTAACTATATATGCAAACACAATCCGATTAGCAATCGTAGCTGTCAAAGACGCTGTCAAACTCTGATCTTATAAGTATCCTGTCCTTTAGATAAGGGATCGTACAGTCCTCTGTTTAGATATTGTGTGGACAATCTCATGGAGCTTATTGGCCAGCAGTTGGTTTCTCGATCTCAGATTCATTTGACATAGAACTTAATTGAACACATCAATTCAGTCCTAACCGGGCCTGGCACATAAGTCAAATCAAATCATCGAGGGGCCCTGATATCGCTTTTACCCTCTTAGGATAAAAGTAACAGCTAAACTTCGACATATATACATTTACTATTTACTAATCAACTATACACAACAATGCATTTTATGACATCAATTTAATGATGCGGTTTCTCATTGTCAATGCACAACCAATTAATAAACAATAAACCATATATCTTGGTTTTAAGACCATATGATATTATCGTCTTGCGATCACTCGCGTTACGTTCCATAAAGTGATTCCAGCAAGCGCGGGTTTATTCTAATGCTCAAAACTTGTTCATAAGCACTCATGAACGTTGCAGCAAACCTTTGCTATATCTAATACCTTTTAGACAATCTACACACCAATTCATGACAATCTTCATTCATACCTACTTCCAACATATGAATAATTGTGGACCATTCGAGTAATTCAATTATTCTTAATAACTCAATTATTCAGGAAGTCATACATGCAAAGTGAAACAATAGTTAAACAATTAACATAAGACAGTAGCTTTACTTATAAATAATACTCCTTTATTTAATCATCAAATGTAAATTACATTTATCTATTACATGTTTCTAAAACTATCTAATCTAAACTAATATCGTCTTTCATCCCAATGCTCCTAGCGTGCTGCAAATGCTTAACCCTACTCAGTCCCTTCTTAAGCAGATCTGTTGGGTTATCCCCCGACGATACCCTCTTTACTACGAGGTTTCCTTCCTCTACTCGATGTCTAATAAAGTGATATTTTCTGTCGATATGCCGAGATCTACCATGATCCCTCGGTTCCTTGGTCAAGGCAACCGCTCCTTCATTATCACAGAAAATTTCCATAGGCTCCTTTATGGCAGGCATAACTCCAAGGTCACCAATGAAGTTCTTCAACCACATCGCCTTCTTTGACGCTTCGCTTGCTGCAATGACTCTGATTCGCACGTTGAATCAGCTACGGTCTCTTGCTTGGAACTTTTTCAAGTCACTGCTCCTCCATTATGGGTAAAGACCCAACCCGACTGCAAACGGTAGTTGTCCCTGTCGGTCTGGAAGCTTACGTCACCATACCCTCGCACCTTTAAGTCATCACTCCCTCCGAGGACTAAAAACCATTCCTTGGTCCTCCGAAGGTACTTAAGTATATTCTTGACCGCAATCCAATGAGCTCAGCCAGGGTTCCCTTGATATCTATTAACTATGCTCAAAGCAAAGGCCACATCAGGGCGAGTACAAGTCATAGCATACATGATTGATCCAACTGCGGAAGTGTAAGGTACTCGGCTCATTTCAGCTATCTCGGCTTCTGTACTCGGACTTTGAGTCTTACTCAATTTGGCATTACTCTGTATCGGTAGTTCTCCCTTCTTCGAGTTTTCCATACTAAAACGTTTTAGTACCTTATCCAAGTAAGTATTCTGACTAAGTCCTATTAGTCTCTTACTTCGTTCTCTCACTATCCTTATTCCCAAAATATAGGAAGCCTCTCCGAGGTCCTTCGTAGCGAAGCACTTCCCGAGCCAGGACTTAACCTCCTGCAGAGTCCGGATGTCGTTTCCTATGAGCAGTATGTCATCGACATAAAAAACGACGAAGCTAACTATACTCCCACTGGCCTTGACATATACACATGATTCATCTTCACTTCGTACAAATCCAAACTCTTTGACTTTCTCATTGAAACAAAGATTCCATCTGCGAGATGCTTGCATAAGTCCATAAAAGGACTTCTCAAGCTTGCACACTCTATTGGGATGTTGCGGATCGACAAAACCCTCTGGCTGAGCCATGTAAACATCCTCATCCAACTTCCCATTAAGGAAATCGGTCTTGACATCCATCTACCATATCTCATAATCATGAAATGCAGCAATGGCTTGCATCACGCTAATAGACTTTATCTTAGCAACTGGCGAGAAGGTCTCATCATAGTCAACTCCTGGAGTTTGAGTAAAGCCCTTCGCAACCAGTCGTGCCTTGTACGTGCACATTCCCATCCACGTCGGTCTTCTTCTTGAAGAGCCACTTGCACCCAACCGTCTTACGTCCGTGCACATTGTCAACCAAATTCCAAACTTGGTTGTCATACATGGACTGAATCTTGCTGTCCATTGCCTCTTTCTATTTTTTCAGACTCTGGGCCTGCCGTGGCTTCCCTATAGCTATTAGGTTCATCTAGATTTATTAGTGTACCATCACTGATATACGTGTACCCTTCGGTAGTAATATGAAAGCCATAAAACTGGGGTTGAACTCTAAATCTTTCGGAACGTCTAAGAGGTAAGGACTCGCCAATTGGTTTAACCGGAGTTTCCTCCTCGGGTTGAGCGTCATCATTAGAGGTTCCTTCATCGCTCGACTCTTGAATCTCTTCAAGATCGATTTGCCTCCCATTGTCTCCTTGGCTTATGAGTTCTTGCTCTCGGAAAACCCCTCTCCTCGCAGCAAAGACAACATTGTCACTCGGTCTATAGAAGAGGTATCCAAAGGATTTCTGCGGGTAGCCAATGAAAATACACCGCTCACTACGAGGTTCAAGCTTGTTGTGAGTTTCTCGTCTTACGAAAACTTCACAGCCCCAAACCTTGATATGTGCCAACGAGGGAGCTTTCCCTGCCCACATCTCGTGAGGTGTTTTGGCAACCTTCTTTGTAGGGACTCGGTTAAGGATATGGGTGGCAGTCTCTAAGGCATAAACCCAGAAAGAGATAGGTAGTGAAGCACGACTCATCATAGAACGAACCATGTATAACAGGGTTCGATTACGCCTATTTGCCACACTATTCAACTGTGGTGTCCTAAGTGGCGTCAATTGCGAAACTATTCTGCATTCCTTGAGATAGTCGTGGAATTGAAGACTTAGGTACTCTCCTCATAGACCGGATCGAAGCATCTTGATTTTCCTGCCCAATTGATTCTCCACTTCATGTTTAAACTCTTTGAACTTTTCAAACGTTTCCGACTTGTGCTTGATTAAGTAAATATACCCATATCTACAATAATCATCGGTGAAAGTCACGTAGAAGCGGTTCCCATCCTTTTTGGTGGATCTAAAGGGCCCACACACGTCGGTGTGTATGAGATCCAATAAACCCTCACCCCTCTCACAAGTGCTAGTGAAGGGTGACTTGGTCATCTTTCCAAGTAAACAAGATTCGCACGTGTCATCTTCCCTAAGGTCGAATGACTCCAACACTCCATCCTTTTGGAGTTGGGCTATGCGCTTCTTGTTGACATGTCCAAGACGACAATGCCACAAGCGTGCTTTATCCATACTATTGGAAGAATCCATACACAATACATCATTTCCTAGGTTATCTACAACCATAACAGTTTCATAAATTCCATTACAAGGCATTGCTTCAAAACATAAAACACCATTTAGATAAATATAAATTGAACCATTCTCATTATTAAACGAATATCTAAATCCTTGTCTAAATAAACCATGAAAATAAATTTTGTTTCTTTCCATATATGGCGAGTAGTAACAATTATTTAAATCTAAATTCAATCCATTACTAAGCACTAAAGAATACACTCCAATCTTGGTCACAGGCGACGACCTTCTGTTCCCCATGATAAGATTTATTCTTCCAAGCTCCACATCCTTATTTCTTCCTAGTCCCTGCAAATCTGAACATATGTGATAACCACATCCTGTATCAAGAACCCAAGAAAGAGCATGAGAAGAATCATTTGATTTAATTGTGTAAATACCTGCGAAAGATGGCTTGATCTTCCCATCCTTGATGGCTTGCAGATATTTCGAGCAGCTTCTCTTCCAATGCCCTATTTTGTGGCAATGGTGGCACTCTGCCTCCTTTGGGTTTGGGTTGGGCTTAGCAGGGTCAACATTGGTCCCACTAGAAGAGGAACCATCTTGGGACTTTCCCTTGCGGTGGTTCTTTGAAGAATCCGTCCTCTTCTTGCCCCTTCCCCGCCCAATAGCCAAAACAGGAGCAGCGGGTGGATTGGGAGTTAGTGCAACAGACTTGTCCTTGAGGTTGCTCTCAGCAGTCCTTAGGAGCCCTTGGAGTTTGTTTAGGGTGACCTCTTCCTTGTTCATGTGGTAGGTCATCCTAAATTGGTTGTAGCACGAGGGCAAGGAGTGAAGAACAATGTCGACAGCCAAATCTTCCCCAAAGTTGACATTCAACTTGCGAAGACGATCAACGTACCTTTGCATCTTTTGCAAGTGCACGGTTAGAGACTCTCCACTTCCCATTCTAGCAGTGATCATATTCGTTATGATCTTATAGGGCTCTTGCCTCGAGCTTTGGTGGTATCTCTCCATCAAGTCTAGATGCATCTCATAAGGATACATGTCCGCATAGGACTTCTGGAATTTGGAGTTCATCGTGGCTAGCATGATGCAATGGACTTTCGTTGCATCACGCTCATGGGTCTCAAAGACAGCCATTTCTTCGGGAATAGCAGTTTCTGGATTGATCTTCTGGAGCTTCTCATCGATAACATACTCTTTGTCCTCGTAACGCGCGATCATGCGAATGTATCTTATCCATTCGCTAAAGTTCGATCCGTCAAAAGTCACTTTTTGACAAAGGCTCATTAGCGTGAATGAGCTAGCAGCAGCGTTGTTCGCGTTAAACATCTACAAACAGAAAGGAACAAAGTTTGATTAGATTTAAGTCCCTAATTAAAACCCAAAATGAAAAATTAGGGCTAGGACCCAACAACATTATTTACACATTAGAAAAGGGATGCCGTGATCCAACATGCAAACAATTTGGAGGTAAGTGAATGACAATTCACTAATCCTTCACCATGAAAAACACAAGCTTAAGTTTTAAATGTATTTAGAATTCCTAGATTTTTTTGAGATTCATTGAACATTTCAATGGCATGTTTAAATCTCGATATGCCCCTCTAGTTTGTGACTGCGATACCGAGGATCACAAAGCGGGTGTGAATAACCATGCAAATCTACATGGTGCCTTCATTGTTACAGTCATCTATTCGATGTGCCGGTAAACCACACACGCTCCATTGAACTATGACAAACAATGAATCACCCTTTGCCACCTTTGCATAGAACCAATTAGTGTGTCGGTTAACCACACACGCTCCACTAACATCTTAACAAGGGTGAAAAGTGTAATTTCATGGGATTGCATCAATTCACTTTTCCTAAAGTAACTAAGATTGGGAATTTTTTGAAATACATTTAGTTACTTTATATAGATACATTATACTTATTAATGAGTAGATGATTTCCCTATCCTACCCGTTCGGCTAACGACCCTCCACCAATCAAGCAAGCAGTGGGTGTGAGTGTACACCCATTAAGTGCCATTTTATAAGCAGCGACCTTATACCCACCTTATAAACTAGCTTTGTGAATGAGGCCTACTAACGGTAAGACTAGCACTTTTAAATCATACATATATATATATATATATATATATATATATATATATATATATATATATATATATATTAAGCTTGTAATAATATAATAGTATAGTTTTGAATTTTAAACTTGTAAACTTCTAGGGTTTGAAATTTAAATTATTCAAATTAAACTTTTAATCACAAAACTTGAGGACAAGTTTTAAACTTTTCAAAACATAAGGATCAAATAGCAAATAATACAAATCAACTAATTAGATTATTTAAATTTGATCTAATCAATATTACTTGCAAGACAATTTACCAATTTAATTCAAATAATCAATTATTATCATATAAGGAAATTATTATTCAATTAAATGGTAATTATCTTTTGTTTGGTCAAGAATATACTCCAATATATCATAAAATTCGGATTTTAATGACGCAAGACAATTAGGGCAAGTATCCTCAAGCAAAACAGTTGGAAATCCCGAAATCTACTCTTTCTGGCGCTAGAACTCACCGAGTTCCTCTATGAACTCGCCGAGTTGGAGCTACTCGCCGAGTCCACATTGGAACTCGCCAAGTTCACCAGTCAGAATCACAAAAATCAAATTTTTCAAGCAACAAGAAGTAAACCAAAGCATCAATTCAATAGAAATCAATCAAAGCTCTGATACCACTGATGGGTTTGAGCCATAAGAATTTTCCTATGTGCAAATGCAAACCCTAATGCTTGGATCTAGGTTTCTCTAATTGAACATGCAATGTATCCAAGGCTTACAATTCTAGATCTAGTGTAAACAATTGAATCATATCATATGAAATCAGATCTAAAAGAATACATTGAGTTGCTTGCTTGAAACTTCTTGTTCTTGGAGCTTAGAGTCATAATTGTCACTCCTCTAATGGCTTACAAACACCAACTAGCAAGAGGATGATCTTGAGAGAGAGAAAGGAGGTGAGAAATCGACTCTAGGGTTTATTCCTTGCAAGAGTATGGCCGATTTCCCTCACCCAAGGGGTCTATTTATACTATGAGATACTAGGGTTACACCCTGAACCCCAATTGAATAACTTAGGCCCTAAGCAATCCAAAGATCCTCCTAGATATGAGGCTTGGACGATTTTAAAGTATCCTAACCCTAAAATCCGTCCACCTAATATCCATAAGGATACATAGCCCAAAACACAACTATCACACATTTGACAGTTTATGCCCCTTTATTCAATTAACCTCTTTAAGTCACCAAATTAATTCCCAATTAATATATGACTTATATCAATCAAATAATATTATTATTACTTTAATATATTACTGTCATAATATATTAACAATAATATCTCTTCTCTCTTTACAAATCATCATGTCAAGTTGCTATGGTGAAGGCAACCCAAAAGGACCATGCACAACCGGGTCAAGTACTTACCAAATATAGTTACAGCCTTAGACACTAATCCAACAGTATATATGTATACCAAGTATGTACACAACATCGCCCATTTCCCTCGTAGAGAAACATTTTCCAAGCCAATCTATCACACTTTTTAATGTTAGGATATTGTTTGTAGTATGTCATCGACATATAATAAAAAGGAACACTACATCGCTCCCTCTAGCTCTAACATATACACATTTTTCATCTTCATTTCTCAAGAATCCAAACTCTTTGATCTTTCCATTACAATAGATATTCCATCTGTGAGATGCTTGTTTGAGTCTATAAATGGACCTCCCAAGTTTACACACTCTATTCGGATATTTGGAATGTACAAAACCATCAGGTTGTGCCATATACATATCATATGTTTGTTTTTCGTTAAGGAAAGAGGTCTTTACATCTATTTTACATATTTTATAATCACAAAATGTTGCTATGGATAGTAGTATCCTAATATATTTGATCATTTCTACTTGTGAAAAATTATCTTCATAATCAATTACTCGAGACTGAGTGTAGCCTTTCGTAACAGGTTGAGCTTTGAATGTGTGTAAGTTAGCATCCATGTCAATCTTTTCCTCGAAGACCCATATACACCCAATGGTTTTAAGTCCAGGTGTAAGATCAACCTAATTCCAAACTTGATTATCGTACATGGACTGAATCTTCCTCTCCATTACCTCTTTCCATTTAGCAACCTCTAGGTCTTCCATGTCTTCCTGATAGCTACAGGGCTTATCATTTCAAAGCAGATTGTCATCTTCCTTGGTGATATGGAAACCATAACAACTCAGGTTAACGATGATCTCTATCATATATACGAAGAGACGGTAGAGGGATGTAAGATTTCGAAATAGGTATCTCAACCTCTTGTTAACAGCTGGTGCCAACTTTAGGTACTTCATTGGTTGAATAATCTCATTAAGATCAATATGGCTCTGACAAGCTCCTTGATATATTGTCTACCTTTTTTAGGAGACTGCCATTCGAGAAATAAACACTTTATTCTCTTAAGGTATGTAAAACAAATATCCAAAGGAATCTTTCGGATAACCAATAAAGTAAAACCTTTTAGGTATGGGTTATAGTTTATCGAGTGCTTCACGATTAACCAAAGCCTCATAACCCCAGACTTTGATTCATGCCAGATAAGGACAAGTCCCTTTCCACATTGCAAAAGGTATTTTCATTACCTTCTTAGTTGGTACAAGGTTTAGGAAAAAGGAAATAGCTTGTAAGGCATAACCCCAGACATTGTTCAGAAGTGTAGGAACCCATGGAAATGACATTATGGAATTAAGAACAATCTGCATGAATCTAAAAACAATAGAAAGAACAGAAGATATAAGTAATTTTGTTTAGCTCAATAGATATATGGAAGGTAATCTTAAGTGTATAAAATATGAAGTGTAAGAACTCTCTCTTTCTAACACTTAAGACTACAACACTATTTATAGTAGTGCCCTCAACAGACGAAAAATATATAGTGTGACTAAGGCATAAAGTATAACCTCAATGTTCACACTAAAATAGATAGATATATCTAAGTAAGACAAACTTAGATATAGAGAACTATCCATAACCTTCTATACAAAAGTTGGGTCTTCTACATGGATTTCAATAGAGAAGCTTGCCAATCACCTTCTCTATTGGCTTCTCAACACCTTCTCAATTTCCTTCTCAACACCTTCTCAACACCTTCTATATCACCTTCTCAATCATAAATGTCACATCATCATATTCAATATTTCTTAATTCAACATTCTCCCCTAAATGTTGGATCTGATGTGGAACATGCTTTTCTCCCGTGTCATTCGTTGGATATTAGCAACAGAAGTCTTAAATTTTTTTAACATGATAACATTTACAACCCACCAAAGATATTCTTTCAAGTAATGGAAAGTAAAAAACATAACCATAGAATGAAGAAGTAACAACAACCTTTGTAGAACTTTGGGTCCTCTGGGGGAGGCTTGGATGTTGAAGAAGATGGATGCACTTTAAGACACCAACAATGCATCAAATTAATGAGAATGCTAGTTCTATGTAAGCTCTTAGTCTTCGATACAAATACCCAAGTATTTGATCCAAGAGAGTAAAGATAATGCAAGTAACTTCTACTAACTCAAAGCAAGAGAAGAGATGGAGATAGTGGAGACAGTTCACGGTTTTTCTTCATAGGAATGAATATATACTAGCCTTAGTATCCATACTTTTGATTAAACAATTTTCAAGACCATACTCCATACTTTTGATTAAACAATTTGTATGGCCATTCTCCATACATTTTTATTAACCAATGTGTAAGGCCATGCTCCATACTTTTGATTAAACAATTTGTAAGGCCATGCTCCATACTTTTCATTAAACAATTTTTAAGATCATGCTCTCTACAACCTATTCTAGTTTTGGCCATTTGCAAACAAAAGAAAGGCATAGTTTATATTTATAAACTCAAAGTTTATAAGATATAAATTTGTCTTTAGGTAAAAGACAAAAAGATCCAACTAGTACAAAAGGTTGTGAACGACTTATTAACTCATACCTTATGAAATAATGTGTGTTACTTGTATTGTAAAATTGTTACTTGTATTGTAAAATAATTATTTCCATGAAATAAATATTTTTCCAATTTATTATAAGAGCTTATGAATATTTATTAAAATCAATTTCTAATAAATAATCAATTGTCTCAACTTGTTGTTAGTGTGACCCTTAGTATCATATGTTAATTAGCAATATGATTCTAATATGACTCTCGAATATATTAGATCTTTCAATCTCCCACTTATGCAAGACTTATATTAGATTGATATAAACAGGGGTGAACATCTAGCAACATTTCACTGCCACTATTAACATATGATTTTGTACCATTCTATCAATGCCCAATTCCTAAAATCCAAAGGCTACAATTGGTGTGTAACGTATGTTTATCAGTTACCCCTTTTCTACAAACATCATGTTCAACATGAGATATAGATCACAGTCAATCTCATATATGCATTCAACTTTACATCAGGCCTTAGATGTCGAACTCTAAATGAATAAGAGGAACAAATCTCATCTTGACTACATATGCCTCTTACATGGTTCATATCATACCTGAAAATATCTTTTATAACTACCTGGTTAGAGTAAACATTTGACTATATCAGATCACAATATTTCCCACACTTAAGACCCACATATTTATCTCAGGTGTTAAGGATATACATATATTACCTTTTATTAAGTATCATTCATGACAACGATCCATGAAGTGATCTTGAATGGGTGAAACCAATACTTTTTGTGTCACAACTGGAAAAATTAGGGTCAAACCAAGTCTAAGAGTCTTGTATACAAGTGTATCCAGAATGTAAGATATAACCATATTGCAATGAAACATTTGAAAGTCATATGAGCATTGAGTTTATAAGCTATATATATATATATATATATATATATATATATATATATATATATATATATGTATATGCATAAGCCTGACGAGCCATGTTGTAATTAGCATTGACAAGTCAACAATGAAGCATATTAAACAATTTCCAAAGGATTGTAACATGAAACCCCACCATGGCCGAAAACCACCTTGATGACTCATGTGTTGGCCGAAAACACTAATAGAAAAGATTTAGGACCATGAACACCCATGGTGGACCACACCTTGGCCGAAAACCAAAAGAGAACCCATCTTAGGACCGCAAACACATGTGTTTTCGGCCATGTTTGGATGCCGCTTTGTGCTTGCGGTCATGTTATAGAGCTCCAATGAGTTTACGGGGTAGAGTAACGGAAAAGCAATTATAGTTTACTTTAAGGTGTGACAATTCCCCTATTTCCAAGGTAATCACACTAAAACACGTATTAACCATCAAATATCAAGGCATTATCCTCCAGTAATCTAAGCAAATATCATGTCAACCTTGTCTCTTTTACTATAAACGAGAACCCCTTTTTCCCATACTAAAAACCCACTTTTGTTCACTGTGAAGTTCCAAGATTTCTCTCAATGAATTCAAGCCCCAAGATTTCAGAAGACTTATTTCTTCAAAGCATTCCCTAGATCCTTGTAAGTATTTCGAGTTTCTCTAGTGATTCTACACACTATCTGAATAATTTCCTTCCATTTACACATGATATTATGTGTTGACAACTTTAGGGTATCATCATCCTCAAGAGTTCATCAAACACTCCAAGTGTTTTAGGCTCAAAACCTTCATCTCGTCACTTCAACAACACACATCAACCACTCATGGTGAGCTTCATACCCTACTATTTTCATGTTTTTCATCCTTTTTTTTGGGGGGGGGGGTTTACAAGTCAAGTTTTGTTCAAATCTTTGGTGTTTGCATGCTCTTGTGTGTTTATGTAACTACTTGTGTTTGAAATGTTGAATATTTCATTGCTAATACTCCATAACTCCAGATTTACATGCCTCACAAGGCTAGGGTAAATCTACCTCTTGGAAAGTTTCATATATCATGGTTATGTGGTCAAGATGAAACAAGTCACCACTAAAAAATTCTTATACATGTTTAAAATCATAAAATATATAGTAATAACATTTTTGTGCTAGAAAGTTTTGTAGTTATGTTTGTTCATTTAAAATGCTAAAAACATGGGTTACACTAAAAAATGGTTAACTTTTGGTTATATGAAATTTTAATCTTTATATTTACACAAATAATGGAATATAATAAATTTCAAGATTTCTATAATATTCTTGTAAAAATCATGACATGCTAGAGTCACACCAAGATAGTATATTTGTGTTTCAAAACTCTTAAACTAAATTTGGTGTGCTACACAAACTACAAATCTTGGTTGTTCTAGTAAAAAACTATTTTTATTAGTAAAATAGTCGTAATATGTTGTCACATTTTAATAGTTTAAATACATAAGGGATTATACTATTTACACAATGTATATTAAAATTAGATAAATTAATTAATGATTATTTATAAAAAGCATTATAAATAATTTAACTAAAACGCTATAAAAACCTTAAGTTTTTTTTACAACAGAAAATTTCGCATAAACCTGTTTAGGCACATGTGAGACTTTCTTTCATTGTACCTACCTAGCGTACACCGTAAGTCCTGTAGTTATAGCCATAGTCTTCTGGAGGGAGAGTGAGGCGATTGTGTATAGATCTATACGGGGTTGACACCCCCACACCTGAGTTGTTCGCTACAGCTACTAAGCCAGTCTAGGGTGACGAATATCTAACCGAAACCAACGTCTGAAGAACAACATCACGGACATTTTAGTCGTATCAAGCATTGTAATGACCCAATTTTCACGTCCAAAAATTTCGTTTTTAAAACACTACTTAGTAAACATTAATGATTACAACATTGTTTAATTAAACCATTTCACATCGAAAACCCAAATTTGAATTCCACAACATGTAAAAAACCAAAACATCAGAGTATCAATCCCAGAGTAAAATCATAACTGCGGAAACAAGAGTGTGTGTGTGTGTGTGATATGCTGCTACCGCGCCGACTCCTTTCCCCTAGCTAAAGAGGTACCTGAAAACAAAATTGAAAACTGTAAGCATGAAGCTTAGTGAGTTCCCCCACTGTACCACATACCATATAATCACATAACATACATAAATTGTCAGGCATATCTGGGTGCCCGACCTACCCCTTCGGTCCTCTCGACCGGATACTGCCTAGCATATCTGGGTGCTGGCCTCCCCTTCGGTCCTCTCGACCGGATACTGCCTAGCATATCTAGGTGCTAGCCTCCCCTTCGGTCCTCTCGACCGGATACTGGGGAAACTATTTCTCCCCTCTACTACTACCACATAACACGTATCACAATATCAGAATCTATCTAACATGGCTGGGTATGACTACCCCTTCCGCCCTAACGACCGGATATCTTGGGGACTCTTTCCCCCTACTGTCACTAGCACATAAATGCAACACAGGTAGTAGTAATCCCTTAGATGAATATCACAGAGACAATCATCTACATACAACTCCTACTGGTAAGCCGACATTGTCGCCGTAGACCCATCGCTACTGGAAGCTAACTCACCTCGAAGTAGCTGCTGATCTGATCGGGAACTAACTGACTACTACCGCTGCTACTGCTCCGGAAATCCTCCGGCTGCAATTCCCACAACATACTCAATCAATCACTGCTAACTGTCCTTTGGGTAAAATGACCCTTTTACCCCTGATCATGTCTTAAGTCAAAGTCATAGTCAACTTTTAGTTGACCCGACTCGCCGAGTTGGCTCGCCAACTCGCCGAGTCCCTAACCAATCGACTGTCCTGAATCCCGTCCCTACTCGTCGATTCAGACGTTGACTCAACGAGTTCTCCTTCCAGTCCATGCACTCACTATATACGCGATGTTGCTCGATTCCAGTCCATGCCATTCAATGATCTGGGTTCCTAGAGCATCAATAACACGTAAAGTTGGAAACTTTACGTGTAAATATTCCTCAATGAGAGTTTTAGGGTTCAAAATGCACCAAAAGGGGTAGATCTAGGGTGTACAAGCAACATGGGCCCTTAAAGGCGGTAGATCCAAGTTCCAGGGACTGAATAGGGTCTAGATCTAAAGGCTAATCAACTTGAATCAACCAACAATGCACAACCAAGCTTGGGGAAGAGCTCAAGAAAGACTTTAATGGAGGAATAAGCGTGGAAACAGAGGGAAAACGAGTTTTACCTCAAGGGAAGCTCTGAGATTGCTCCAAGATGGTTGACCTCCTCTTTCTTCTTCTTGATCCACTCTTCTCCCTTCTTCAAATCTTCAAAACACACAAGAATGCCTCAAGTTCTCAAGGAAATAAGCTTTGAACGAGGGTTGGGGGCTCTGAGGGTGAATGGGGGCTCGCTTGGGGCGGAAATGAGTGATTAAATAGGGTGCAAACCCCTGAAACTTAGGGTTTCATCCAACAACGGTGACTCGCCGAGTCCAGGATATGGACTCGCCGAGTCGCCAACTTAAACGTGTCCCGGGTCCCGTCTCCACTCGGCGAGTCGGATCTATGACTCGCCGAGTCCAGGGCTAAAAATGGAAAATACTCAAATAAGATTTACGTACCAGGAACCAGGTGCTACAAATCTCCCCCACTTATTTTAGACTTCGTCCTCGAAGTCTACTGCTCGATCCTGAAACAGCTCGGGGTAATGCTCCATCATCTCCACCACCGGCTCCCAAGTCCATTCCGAACCCTTTCAGTGCTGCCATTGCACCTTCACTAGCTCCACCCTCTTGTTCCTCAAATCCTTCGAATTCCTGTCGAGGATTGCGACTGGGCGCTCAATGTAATTCAGGCTGCCATCAACCTGAATATCTTCTAACGGCACTACTGTTGAATCGTCCACAAGGCACTTCCGCAGCTGAGAAACATGGAAAACGATGTGGATCTGGCTGAGCTCGACTGGCAGATCCAGCCTATACGCCACCTTGCCCACCCGGGCTACAACCTTGAACGGCCCAATAAACCTCGGGCCCAACTTTCCCCGCTTCCTGAATCGAATGACGCCCTTCCAAGGCGACACCTTCAGGAGAACCATATCCCCAACCTGGAACTCCAGGTCGGATCGGCGCTTGTCGGCGTAACTTTTCTGCTGACTCTGAGCAGTCTGAAGCCTGCTCCGAACCTGCTGGATCCTCTTGGTCGTCTTGAGCACCACCTCGGTGCTCCCCATGACTCTCTGGCCAACCTCTCCCCAGCATATCGGGGTCCTACACCTCCGACCGTACAACATCTCAAATGGGGGATGGTCAATACTCGCGTGGTAGCTGTTGTTGTATGAGAACTCGGCCAAGGGGAGATAGGTATCCCAGCTACCACCGAAATCCAACACGCACGCCCGTAACATATCCTCCAAGGTTTGGATGGTCCGCTCGCTCTGACCATCCGTCTGCGGGTGAAAGGCGGTGCTAAAATGCAAGCGAGTGCCCAACTCATCATGAAATCCCTTCCAAAACCTAGAAGTAAAACGCACATCCCTGTCCGAGATAACTGATACTGGCAACCCGTGCCGCGCCACGATCTCCCTGATATAGATGTCGGCTAATTTCTCGACCGATATGCTCTTCTGAATCGGGATAAAGTGAGCACTCTTGGTCAATCGATCCACGATGACCCAAATCGAATCTACTCCACGCGTAGTCCTGGGAAGCTTAGTGATAAAATCCATTGTGATATCTTCCCATTTCCACAGTGGAATATCCAACGGCTGCATCTTGTCATGCGGTCTCTGATGTTCGGCCTTGACCTTCCTGCAGGTCAAGCACCGCTCGACGTACCATGCCACATCCCGCTTCATGCAGGGCCACCAATAATCGAGACGAAGATCACTATACATCTTCGTCGCCCCGGGATGAATAGAGAATCGGGACTTGTACGCCTCCTCCAACAAGATCTGGCGCACGCCTCCGTGATACGGCACCCACACCTTACGGTGTAGTGTCAATAGTCCTCGGCTATCATAATCGAAGGAGGAAACCTGACCCACTACACGCTCGCTCTTCCGATGTTCCTCCTTGATAGCCTCCTATTGAGCCTCCTGAATTCGCTCCAACAGGGGAGTCACTACGGTCATCCTCATGCAAACGTCCTTGATCGGCGCCGCCTTGCGGCTAAGCGCATCGGCCACCACATTGGCCTTCCCCGGGTGGTAGAGGATCTCACAATCATAATCCTTTACCACGTCCAACCACCAACGCTGCCTCATGTTCAGATTCGGTTGATCCATGAGGTACCTCAAACTTTTGTGGTCCGTGTAGATGCTACACCGAACCCCGTAGAGGTAATGTCGCCAAATCTTGAGGGAAAAAACCACCGCCCCCAACTCCAAATCATGCGTCGGGTAGTTCGCCTCGTGAGGCTTGAGCTGCCTCGAAGCGTAGGCAATGACATGCCCCCTTTGCATCAGTACCACGCCCAACCCTGAAATAGACGCCTCACAATAAACCACAAAATCCTCTACGCCCTCTGGCAGGGCTAAGATTGGCGCCTCGCACAATTTTTTGTCTCAGTGTCTCAAATGCAGCCTGCTGCTCGGGTCCCCATCGAAAGACCACAGCTTTCTTCGTCAGTCGCGTCAGGGGTACGACTATCTTGGAGAAGTCCTGAATGAATCTCCGATAATAGGCTGCCAATCCTAGGAAACTCCGAATCTCAGATGGAGACTTCGGAACCTCCCATCACGGCCTCGACCTTGGCCAGGTCGACCAGAATCTCGTTCTGGTTGACAAGGTGTCCGAGAAATTGCACCTCACGCAACCAAAACTCACACTTGGAGAACTTGGCATACAAGCTCTCCCTCCTCAGGGTCTCCAATACCTCCGTCAGATGCTCTTCATGCTCCTCCTGTGTCTTGGAATAAACCAAGATGTCATCGATAAAGACTATCACAGACCGATCCAGCATCGGTCTGCATACACGGTACATAAGGTCCATGAACGCTGTAAGAGCATTGGTGAGCCCAAACGGCATCACCACGAACTCATAATGGCCATAGCGCGTCCGAAACGCGGTCTTCTGCGTATCCTCTTCCCTGACCCTCATCTGATGGTAACCCGAACGCAAATCAATATTGGAGAACCAAGATGCTCCCTGAAGCTGGTCAAAGAGATCATCAATCCTCGGGAGTGGGTAACGGTTCTTCACCGTTACCTTGTTCAGCTCCCGGTAATCTATACACATCCAATGCGACCTGTCCTTCTTTTTCACGAACAGAATCGGGGCTCCCCAGGGTGAACTGCTCGGTCGAATGAATCCCTTGTCTAACAGCTCCTGCTGCTGTGTAGACAACTCCTGCATCTCAGGAGGAGCCAACCGATATGGTGCCTTGGCTATCGGAGCCGCACCAGGAACGAGGTCAATCCTAAACTCCACCTGACACTCCGGAGTTATCCCAGGAAGCTCCTCTGGAAAAACATCTGCGAAATCTCGCACCACCGAAACCTCGCTCACCGTCGCCTTACCCGCCTCCCGGGTATCCATCACATACGCGACGTAACCTGCGCATCCCTGTTGAAGGTAGCGTCTAGCCCTCGCTGCTGAACATACTGCGGGTCTACACTGCGGCCTCTCGTCATGAATCACTAACTCTCCCCCACTGGGGGTCCTGACTCGCACTAGTTGCTGCGCGCAATCTATCACCGCCCCATTAGGGCTCAACCAATCCATGCCTATAATCACCTTCTTCCCACGCAGCGGAATGGGAACCAGGTCTACCAAGTAGCACTCCTCAAACAAACGCAATACGCAATCCCGAAACACCATCGATGCTCGCACCGATCGATCATCAGCAATCTCTACCTCCAAAGGGCAATCCAACATGCCCGAAGACTCAGTGAACCTCTTGCTAAGCGCAAGGGAAACAAACAATCGGGTATCACCCAAGTCGAACAACACCTGAACCGGGATACCGTTCACATGGAACGATCCTAACACATATATATACACACAGAGCACATATCAATATCATAACATCATATAAATAAATGAGAAGGAAAGAGTCATACCCGTCACCACATCGGGTGCAGCGCGTGCCTCCTCGGCGGTCAGCTGAAATGCCCGGCTCCTCACCACTGGAGCCTCTGCCTTGCCCTGCCGACCATCCGTGATCCGCAGGGTCGCTGGAGCTGGCGCCTTTACTGGCGCTGAAACTGTCAACTGGGGGCAATTGGCCTTCTTGTGGCCCTTCTAGTTGCAGTGGAAACACAGCAACTCAGACGTCTGAATAACTGCTGCCGGAGCAGTGCAATCCCTGCTAAAGTGCGCAGACTTGCCGCACTTGTAGCAGCCTGGTGATCCCAAGCTACACGCCCCCTCGTGCGACTTGCCGCATTTCCTGCAGTGTCCCCATCCCTGTTGGCCTTTCGGCCCCACATCTGATCCCTTGGATTTCTTTCCCGAAGCCCCTCCTATCTGTCCCTCCTCTAACTTTCGTTTCCGGATATGCTCCAAATCTATCTCCCTCTCCCTCGCCCTGGAAATCATGGAGTCCAGGGTGGGGCAAGCCGAAAAACTAGCGTGCTCCCGAATATCAGCCCGGAGCATGTCATGATAACGGGTCCTCCTCATGTCCTCATCACCCGCATATTGGGGCACCAACGGTGCCCTCTCCCAGAACTTGGCGATGATCTCCGCCACAGTCTCCGTCATCTGTCTCATGTCCAAGAACTCCCTGGCCAGGTGCTGAAGCTCGACAGCCGGCACAAACTCTGCCCTGAATATGGTCACAAAATCTGACCAAGTCATAGCCTCGATCGTCGAGGCTCCCAACGAGTCACCTACTGACTCCCACCAGTCTCGAGCTTGGTCTCGTAAGCACCCTGCTGCATACATCACCTTCGACCCCTCGAGGCAGAAGCTAGTCAACTGTGCAGACTCGATGTCTGCAATCCATCGTCGATCTTTCACCCTGTGGAAATCCGGCGCACCACTGCCCCTGAAGTCCTTAAAGGACAGTGTGCGCGATCCCGACTGGCCGGATGCCATGTCGCCCCTGAACGCCCGGAGGCGATCTTCCATCAACTCGATGATCCCCTCCTTGATCCACCCAAAGATAATGGGGGTCGACTCGAGGATACCCCTGGTGATCTCTGACGCGATGAATTCGCGTAGTCCCTCATCCACTGGCTTGGAACCTGATCCCGAACCTGACCCCTCTCCTGAACCGCCATCTATCGGCCTCGATCGTAGTACCACCATTCTGCAATACGAAAATAATAACTGTTAGTGATACTAATACTTCTTGAGGGATCATATCTACCACAAGTTCCCTGGTCTCATCTTGGCCTCCCTTGGTTTGGGTACGGATCCTCTGCTTTCAGTAGTACGGGCCCATACTACCTTCCACATCTATCCGTACCTTCTTTAAGGAATGCCTCGACACCACCAGATCCCTTTCACTATTGCTGATCACTGCTATACTCATCCTAGGCTTGCCCTAGGGAAATCTCCGACTCTACTCTATCCAGTCCTCAGCTGCTGCAGGCCTCCTTGTAATGCCAATTAGCCACTACCCGAATACCATCACATGTAGTGAGGCTCAGATAATCCTTCGAGTACCCGACTCGTCCCTACAGCGGTTGGACTCAAACAAGAGCTACGCAGTGGGATCAAATCCGACACTCTAAGATTATTCAACCCGGATCACATGTGACGTGACGTATTCGCCTAATGGCTAACTCTCATTATTCAGAGTCCCACAAGCACGAAGCAAGCAGCATTCAGACAAGGGTAACAATCTGAATCAACTCCATCTGCCTATAGGAACTGTACTAGCATACAATGTTAAGCTCATATTACCAGGCATAACCTAATCAGGCTATCCTACTCGCTCCCTACTTAATACTAGCATGCAATTCTCATACAACTGAAACACATATAGCAGGCACATAAGGCATCACTCCTATATCCTTTTTCCTATTCTATCATGCTGTTCTATAAAAGCTGATAAACATAACATAAACTTGTATGGGTACTTTGGGGAATACTTACTTGAGCTCGGCCGGTCGCGCACATCACATACTTTGTTCTTCCTCAAAACTCCTTCCTCAATTTTAGAAAACATTTTCTTTTAGAAAATCTTTTAATCCGTCGATTTGAGTCAAGACACCCCCGAAGGTGTGTCCGAATCCCTCAAACTAGGGCTCTGATACCAACTTGTAACGACCCAATTTTCACGTCCAAAAATTTTGTTTTTAAAACATTACTTAGTAAACATTAATGATTATAACATTGTTTAATTAAACCATTTCACATCGAAAACCCAAATTTGAATTCCACAACATGTAAACAACCAAAACATCAGAGTATCAATCCTAGAGTAAACTCATAACTGCGGAAACAAGAGTGTGTGTGTGTGTGTGTGTGTGTGATATGCTGCTACCGCGCCGACTCCTTTCCCATAGCTGAAGAGGTACCTGAAACCAAAACTGAAAACTGTAAGCACGAAGCTTAGTGAGTTCCCCCACTATACCACATACCATATAATCACATAACATACATAAATTTTCAGGCATATCTGGGTGCCCGACCTACCCCTTCAGTCCTCTCGACCGGATATTGCCTAGCATATCTGGGTGATGGCCTCCCATTCGGTCCACTCGACCGGATACTGCCTAGCATATCTGGGTGCTGGCCTCCCCTTCAGTCCTCTCGACCGGATACTGCTTAGCATATCTGGGTGCTGGCCTCCCCTTCGGTCCTCTCGACCGGATACTGGGGAAACTATTTCTCCCCTCTACTACTACCACATAACATGTATCACAATATCAGAATCTATCTAACATGGTTGGGTATGACTACCCCTTCGGCCCTACCGACCGGATATCTTGGGGACTATCTCCCCCTACTGTCACTAGCACATAAATGCAACACAGGTAGTAGTAATCCCTTATATGAATATCACAGAGACAATCATCTACATACAACTCCTACTGGTGAGCCGGCATTGTGGCTGTAGACCCACCGCTACTGGAAGGTAACTCACCTCGAAGTAGCTGCTGATCTGATCGGGAACTAACTGACTACCGCTGCTGCTGCTGCTCCGGAAATCCTCCGGCTGCAATTCCCACAACATACTCAATCAATCACTGATACCTGTCCTTTCGGTAAAATGACCCTTTTACCCCTGATCATGTCCTAAGTCAAAGTCATAGTCAACTTTCAGTTGACCCAACTCGCCGAGTCCCTAACCAATCGACTGTCCTGAATCCCGTCCCTACTCGTCGAGTCAGACGTTGACTCAATGAGTTCTCCTTCTAAAGTGAGGTTCAAGTCCTTCATCCTACTCGCCGACTTGTATGAACAACTCGCCGATTTCATCTTCATCCGATGAACACTTATGCTAAGACTCGCCGAGTTCTATGAACAACTCGTCGAGTCTGTTCTTGATCTAAGGAGATTGCCTTGAACTTGCCGAGTCATGGCAATGACTCGCCGAGTTCCTTCATGGGTGAGTTCGACTTCCAACTCATTGAGTCACACCCCGTGACTCACTACTCTCACTCGACACAACGAAAAAGGGACAACTCGGAGACTCGCGAGCAGACTCACCGAGTCAGATGAACGACTCGCCGAGTCGTTACCATGCACTAACTATATACGCGATGTTGCTCGATTCCAGTCCATGCCATTCAATGATCTGGGTTCCTAGAGCATGAATAACACGTAAAGTTTCCAACTTTACGTGTAAATATTCCTCAATGAGAGTTTTAGGGTTCAAAATGCACCAAAAGGGGTAGATCTAGGGTGTACAAGCAACATGGGTCCATAAAGGCGGTAGATCCAAGTTCCAGGGACTGAATAGGGTCTAGATCTAAAGGCTAATCAACTTGAATCAACCAACAATGCACAACCAAGCTTGGGGAAGAGCTCAAGAAAGACTTTAATGGTGGAATAAGCATGGAAACAGAGGGAAAACGAGTTTTACCTCAAGGGAAGCTCTGAGATTGCTCCAAGATGGCTGACCTCCTCTTTCTTCTTCTTGATCCACTCTTCTCCCTTCTCCAAATCTTCAAAACACACAAGAATGCCTCAAGTTCTCAAGGAAATAAGCTTTGAACGAGGGTTGGGGGCTCTGAGGGTGAATGGGGGCTGGCTTGGGGCGGAAATGAGTTATTAAATAGGGTGCAAACCCCTGAAACTTAGGGTTTCATCCAACAACGGTGACTCGCCGAGTCCAGTATATGGACTCGCCGAGTCGCCAACTTAAACGTGTCCCGGGTCCCGTCTCTACTCGGCGAGTCGGATCTATGACTCGCCGAGTCCAGGGCTAAAAATGGAAAATACTCAAATAAGATTTACATACCAGGAACCAGGTGCTACAAGCATGGTTGTAACAACTCACATATGGATTAACAATAATGTTTTGGATTTACGAAATTATACACTTCACTGGTTTTATAAAATATAAAACTACACTTCACTCCTGTACTTTACTATCACTACTCTAGTCTTAGGGTTTTAAGACTACACTTTTTTAATAAAATAGGAAATACGAGATTTTCTGAGAACACACACTCTTTTTACTTTCAAACAAAAAAAAACACAGGACACACATGCAATTATTCAAAGTTTTGGAACATGATTTACAGTCCATTTTCACAGAGAATATCAGATATTCTAGAGTTTTACAAATTATTGCAAACAAAGATATTACAATGCTTTTATACAAATATGCATTTTTTGGACTTTATTAAATTTTTTTGTATTTGTTCTTTACAATTTGGAATGATAAAAAAAATATGTAATGTGTATTTTTCTATTTAAAAGATCTGCTTTAAATTTTTTTATGTCCGAAATATCCATTTCAGAACGTATAATATTACAAAATTTCAATGAAATGTCTTTTATAAGTACGTATATTGTATGTATTTCTCATTTATTATTTTTATTTTATTTTTTGTTAGATTTTTTTTTAAATTCAAAAAATTTTAACCTGGTTTTTATGATTCTTAACATGATCTTAGAAATTAATATAATTTTACAAATTCTCAATCTGTCTAGAATTTAGAATTTCAGTTTAAAATGTATTTTTTTTTATACTCCTTATTCTTCTTTGCACCTCCCATTTTGTCCTTTTTTTGTTGTTTTTTTTTTTATCATTTTAGTTTTTTTTTCAATATCTATAAATATTATTATTATTATTATTATTATTATTATTATTATTATTATTATTATTATTATTATTATTATTATTATTACTACTACTATAAAGATTTTTTTTGTTCATTCAAATTATTTGAACGTTATTTTTTTTATTCTTACTATTAGTGTCATTTTTTTCGTTGGGACTATTAATGCATTATTTTTTCGTTCAGATTATCATCATATTATTTTTCATTCTGACCATCTATCTGATATTTTTCTATTCCGACTATCTCTGTAATATTTTTTTGTTCAGACTATTCATATATATTTTTTTCGTTCATACTATCATTGTGTTATTTTTTTCCGACTATCTTTGTGTTTTTTTCGATTATCCATGTGTTATTTTTTCGTTTGGACTATTCTTGTGTTTTTTTTCATTCAGATTATTCATATGTTTTTTTTTTCATTTAGAGTTTCGACTATCTAGTGTTATTATTTTGTGTGATTTTCGTAGATGTTAATTAAAAAAACCCACACACAAACATACATATAATTGTTCGTAATTTTTTTAACACAAGGATTGTCCAGTCCGCAAGAAAAAAATAACACAATGATAATCCGAACGAAAAAAAAATTAAGTGTATTACTAACATATATATGTTGTAATTCTCTTATTAATATAAGTGTATTATTGTTGTAGGAGACAAATTTGAAACGCTTTTTTTAAGAGATAAATTTGAAACGCTTTCCGATAAGGATATTACTAGATCAACTTCAATCCACAAGCTACTGCATCTATATATTTATTCCGGATTGCATTTGGGCAAAAAAAATTGAAGGCTTGGTGGTGCAAACAAGGTGTTTCTTTTTCTGCCCGCCAAGTGTTTGATAAAATGCCTGAATGAGTTTTCAAGTGTTGTTGCCAATTTTCGGTTCAAGCTGATGTAGAGATTCTATCCGGTGTGGGTTCCATTGTGCACACTCCAACCTTTTGTTGGAGTGTCACTTTTTCTTTCGGGTTAGTGCTTTTAATTTCGGGTCTCACCTTGAGGCTTAAATAAACTTTATTTGTTGGTTTTTGGCGTCCTTCCATTCCTTTGAGAGTGGGGCTTGGCCGTGTCCTTTTCGGGGGTTTCACTGTTGCCCAAATGGTATTGTTGGAAGTAAAGGGATTTCCTGTATGATATTTTATCTCAAGAGCTTACACCTCCATACAGATGAACGCAGAGCTGTGTTATGGGAGGCTATTACTTCTGACATTGGATTGTTTATGTCTGTGGCAGCAACTTTGAAGGAGTCTGGTCAATGGATATGTGGGGATTGCATGAAGCTTCATGCCCTGAGTCGTTCATGTCACCACTCGGATGGCTTGATTAAGTTTATTGATGGGGCTGATGACATGAGCATGCATATTGTTGGCATTCCAAAGCCGCTACCCAATGAATCGGAAGCCGACCTTAATGATGGGTTGGTGATGGATGCTCAACTACTTGATCGTGTTTTTAAGCTGCCTATCACCACTGTCAAAAGCATTCCTCATAACTGTCGTATGGCTTTCTCTCAGGCTTTGAAAGCAGCCCTTTCCAAATTGGTTGCACATCCTGGATCCGTTGAAGCGTGGGTTGCTTTGTTAATTCTTCCTAGGTGTACTCTTCAGGTGTTCAGGCCCAAGAATAGGCAAGAAAGTAGGTCTGGCAACAGGAAGTCTTTGCAACATCGTAATATCTTGAGCGCTTTAGCTACTTAGGGGACTGAAGATGGTATCGCCAAGCTAGTTTAAAACTTAGTTGACAATGCAAGACTAGAGCAACAAGATAAAAAAGAAGAGTACATTCAGGAGAAAAGAACACCAGGCAGCACCAATGTCAGACAATGTCTTCGTAAGGTTGCCGATGGACATTTTACAGCAGCAGTGAAAGTTTTATGTTCTTCGGGGGTTGCTCCTTTTGGGGGTGATACCACGAAGGTATTGGAGGATAAGCATCCATACAAGCCACCGCCTTTCATGCCCAACACCATATTTTCAGAACCTCCCCTGGTAGTGGATGTTGACAATGTCCTTGGGGGAATTAAATCCTTCCCTAAAGGCACCTCGTGTGGGAGGGACGGGTTGAGAGCTCAACACATTTTAGATGCCCTTTGTGGAGAAGGTTCGGCTATAGCCAAAGACCTCCTACGTGCTATTACTTTTGTGGTTAATCTATGGCTAGGAGGAAGATGCCCTTCGAGCTTGGTAGAATTTGTTGCCTCTGCTCCTCTCACGCCGCTCTTAAAACCTGACAACGGAATACGACCTATTGATGAAGGTACTATATGGAGATGTTTGGTTTCCAAGTTGGCCATGAAAGGGGTTGGTAAAGAAATTGCCAAATATCTCAATGATTTTCAGTTTGGAGCCGGGGTGTCGGGTGGCACTGAGACCATTTTACATAGCGCCAATAGGTTGTTGAGTGAGCGCCACGATGACAAATCTCTCTCCATGCTTACCGTAGACTTCTCTAATGCCTTTAACCTTGTTGACAGATCGGCATTACTTCATGAGGTCATATTGAGGTGTCCATCGATTTCCTTGTGGGTCGAATTCCTATATGGTCAAGCAACAAGGTTATATCTAGGCAACACACATATCAGGTCTTCTATTGGGGTTCAACAAGGAGACCCCTTGGGACCACTTCTCTTTGCCATTGTGTTGCACCCGCTCTTGCATAAAATTAGAGACAATTGCAAGCTTCTTCTCCATGCCTACTACTTGGATGATGGCACACTTATCGAAGATTCGGAGAAGGTGGCCAAAGCATTGGACATCATTACGGTGACTTGCCCAAAATTGGGCCTTCAGCTGAATATCAAGAAAACCAAGCTCTTTTGGCCCTCGTGTGATGGTAGGAAGTTACGAGAGGGGTTATTTCCGGTAGACATTGGGAGGCCGCCTTTGGGGGTGAAACTTCTTGGGGGGAGCTGTTAGTAGAGATGCTAGTTTCATTCGCAGCCTAGCCATAAAGAGAGCCGAAAACGGTGTGAATCTGATGCGCCTTCTTCCATAATTATCTGACCCCCAGAGTGAGCTCCTTCTTCTTCAGTCTTGTATGGGTATTGTGTAATGCCCGTAGATCCGGGCTAGTGAATTTAGAGGCAATAGGGGTAAAAAATCAACTTTTCAAGAAAATATTATTTAGAACAAATAATCTTAACCTAGTTGTAGAATATGTCACAAGGTTTCCGTACATATAAAGAACGCCGAAATCCGAGTTATAACGAAGAAGTTATGATCCGTTGAAGTTTCGCGATGGAACCGGCACGATACCGGGAAACGTTAATAGTGAATTTATGATAGAGCGAGATTTAGCTTTAGCAATCTAAACAAAAGTCGTAGAATATGTTAAACTAAGAACATCGATAAAAAGAACACCCAAATCTGACTTCGTATGAAGAAGTTATGATTTTTCGAAGTTTCAGACTAGCACGTACAGCCCGAAATTCGAATATTAGATCGAGCAGTTTTTAGCCGACACGACCTGAACGAGAATCGAAGATCTCGTTAAGAGTAGCGTAACAAGAAATAGATGGGCGAAAACGGACGTCGGAAGAAGAAGTTATGAGGATTTAACGGACCAATCCTGTCCCGGCCTGTTAATAATATAAAATTTAAAATCGAGTCAAAATTAGCCGACAGAGTCTAAACGAAAGTTTTAGAGTACTTTCCCACCTTCGTGTGGATATAAAGAACGTCGAAAACGGAGTTCGTATGTGAAAGTTACGAATTTTTAAAGTTGAAACATGAAATTGAGAGGCTTGATGAAGGATCGATGACGTGGCGCATTCTGAACCGTCCATTGCTGAAGAAAGCATCGCTTCGGATCTTGACACGTCGGCCCTCGCTACGTCCCGCGTCCGAAATGAAGTACGCCCAGCGTACCTCGCTATTGTGCCGTCCGAGACTTCGCCACGTCGCACCACCGAGGATCCACCACCTCGCAGCTCTATCCGAAGTTACGCCCCGCGTAAGGTCCTCGGTACGCCCAGCATACTCCGAGGCTGCGGTCTATAAAAGGGAAGTGAAGCCTATCGGATTTTTCACACCTTCCACCATAAGTTTCTCTCACTACCCCCCTAACCCTCTCCTAATCCTAGGTAAACCTCCTAGCTCCCGAGGGAAGCCCCGAGGCTCCTGGAGTCCTGAGAAAAAGGAGTCTTTCGGTTTCGAAATGCTGCTCCAATTAAGTTCCGATTTTCGATAAAATTCGTTGTAAGTGTGCTACGCTTACGCAATTTTTAATATAGCTTTCAAATAATTATTGGAATGTTATTAGGTCCTTAAAATAATTATTTAGGCTATTATTATGAGTTATATTAAGTGTTATTAACGCTTATATAATAATAATAATAGTCAGACTATTAATTTGTCGCGGTTATCGTTAGACTAAACCCTAGTGGCATTGGTACTAGGTTTTATCGAAGGAAAATCGTTTTGAGAGTATCGAAACGTTGTCCGAGTGCTGAGTCATCACCTTTCAGGTGAGTGCATAGTCCCCTTTAACTTACACATAGATATGCAGTATTTACTACGTGCCATGTGTGCATATTGTCTGTTTGCTTGCTGTCTATGCTCGGTGAAAGATTTTATACATGTTTTAAATGATTTAAACTATATATGTATTTTATATCTACGAAAATGTTGGGGTAAAACATGGGGAGATATAATAGATGACATATGAGTTGGACGATGAGTTGAGAGGTGATATAGACTATGAGGTATGGGTGAGAGGTGTACGATGTGAGAAGCCTTTTTCCCAAATGATGTCCCCGTCATTCAGCAGAGTATGGATGACAACCACGGACTATTCTAGATAGTCCAGTGGAACACTAGCAGGCTCGCAACCTGTAGGTGTTGTGAACGATGTGTTCACTCGGTGTACTCTAAACCTTGGTGATCATGCAGAATTGATGCCTAGATCCTGGTGATCATGCAGACTTGGTGCCAAAACCCTGGCGACTATGCAGACTTAGTGCCTATTGTATAAATTCTAGCGACTATGCATACTTAGTGCCTAAACCCCGGTGACGATTGACTTCATGCTGATTCCTTAGTATGATCCTTAGGAATGTATGAACGAGGAATGGTTGATTCTTAGGGTAGATCCTTAAGAATAAAGAAGATAATGGGGATGGGTAATTGGGTTGATTGTTTGATTGTTTGAGCATAATAATTATATTATTGTGGGTTGAAAACCCTATGTACTCACCAGGTTTCCCAACCTGACCCACTCAGTTTATTTATATCACATGTGTTAATATGATGTCACATTACACAGAGATTTAAAGAGATGTAGATCACTAGTGTAAATAAATGTAAGTTCTGTTTATGCTTATGTTTCTGTATTAACGATGACATCCCAAACATTTTAAAATGAACAAAATACGTTTCTTCGAAAATGTTTTAAAAACGTATTTATCGTGTTTTTTCTGGGAACAAATTATGCAACGTTTTTATTAAAAGAAGTACTTTGATTTTTATAAAGCATAAACAAAATCGGTCTTTTCTGGCCGGGAAAACGGGGATGTCACAGTTGGTATCAGAGCACTAGTTTAAGTGAAATAGGAATATGGATTTATTTCTAGACTTAAACTTAGAATGCTAAGCGATGATTGTGAGGTGTGAGCACTAGCTTATTTTAGGAATTGTGCCTAAAATGCTTTTATGTGCTAAATGCTTTATGCCCGATATGCTGTTAATTGTTCAGATCTGTGGTCTGTTGCCGACCGGATCTGGAAACCTTATGTGTTTGGGATTCTAAACATACGACTACGATATTAGAACTAGCATGTAAACGTTTCGAAGTGATAAGGATGATTTAAACTTCAATCCTAAATAAAGATCTAGATTCGCCTTATTCGGTGTATAGATCAAGATGGCAAGGACCCGTAGCGGAAACGTAAATGCAAATGGAAATAGGAACCAACCCCCTCAATCCCCAGTGGCTCAACAAATACCTGTTGTAGAAGAAGTTGCACCTGAGCCAGTCACCATGGCTGGAGTTCAAGCCATGATTCGGGCTATGCTAGCTGAACAAAGGGCAGAAATGAGATAGATGTTCCACGAAAATAGGGACGAACATACCATACATGTTGAGCCGACCGAGCCAATTCCCGAACAATCTGAGGAAGGAAACTACAGCCGCCAAGCGAGTCAAGTGGGGACTCAAGGCGAACGAAGGGAAGGCCCGGAGGGGAGAAACGACAAGGATGGGCGAATGTACAAGAATTTCTTGGGTGCAAAACCACCGAGTCTCTCAGGAAGCCCGAAGCCGATTGAGATTATGGATTGGATCTCTGAGATGGAGATGGTGTTTGAGAGCTGCAGCTGTAGCGAGAAACAGAAGGCTGTCTTCGCTGTAAGACAACTGAAAACCGGAGTCTTGAGCTGGTGGAAGCTATTGGCAGATACGATGCCACGAGGAGAAGCCCTAAGGATGTCATGGGAAGAGTTCTTGGAACAGTTGAAAATAAAGTACTGCTCAGAGATAGATCTGATAGACCTAAACAATGAGTTTCAAAACCTGAAGAAAGGGAAGATGAGTGTTGATGAGTATGCCACCGCATTCACCGAGAGGATGAAGCTATCACCCTACTTGATTCCTATTGAACTCTCAAAGATCGATAGGTTTGCTAATGGACTGCCCACAGACTTTGGCCCAATGGTCAAAATGGAAACTACCTTGAAAACAGCTGTTAGAGCAGCTAAGAATGTAGAGACCCAGATAAGAGAAAGGGGTCTAGAAAAAGACAAGGCAGGAGAAAAAAGGAAGCATGAAGGATCTTCAAAATCCAACAAAGAAAGGAAATTCTCAAAAATGAAAGAAGTTGGAGGAGGTGAATCCAAGTGGTGCGAGAAGTGTAAAAAGAAGCACTTCGGGAAATGTGGCGAGGAGGTGACTTGCTACAAATGTGGAAAGACAGGGCATTACGCCAGCAAGTGTACGTCCAACAAGAAGGTGTGCTATGGATGTAACAAAGAAGGGCATATCTCTAGGGACTGCCCAAAGAAAAACGAGGAAGCAAGGCCAAACACGCCACCAAGGCCAAACACGCCACCAAGGCCAAGGGCATTCCGCTTGATCCTCGACGAAGCAGAAAACCATGCGAGGAATCAAGGATGAGGACTTCATATCCGAAGATCAAGTTATGCAGTAGCCATAGTATCGTATGATGTAGCCTATTAGAGGCATAGTCTAGGGTGAACTTGAACACCTATGTAATAGTTTCAAGAAATAAGAAAACCTCTGTTTTGTTATCTGATGTGTTAAACTGTTATGTGATTTTCTTGTGTTGTGACTTGGGAAAACTGCGAGACAATACTTGGGACGAGTATGAGTAGGTGTGAAAGGTAGTAGATGCATATACTACCGGAAACATAGGATTCACGCTTGGATCAGGGAAAGTCACAAGGTTACCAAGAAGCTAGTAAATGATTTCGTTTTATTCGAGTATGTCGTTACCATCGTTTCGGTAATGACTAAAAAGATTGTTGATATTCCGACCCGAGTGGTCATATCGAATTGAGTCCGACTACGATAAGTATGTTGCGTGGTTCAGAGAACCAAGTTCGATGTAGCACCAACTTAAGCCTGAAGAATTAATCAAAACGATCAGTAGAATTATCACGACGTGCTACCTTTTAAGATGTGATTAGAACATGAAGGAAGGCATATTCCTTTCCGGAATTTAACTCTAAGAGACCTAAGTCTAAGCGTTTCAACATACGATGATAGGTCATTAGAATATGACACATCGTTCCATTGTAGTAATAAAGAGAACTTATCTTAAGTTCGTATCCTGTGAGGATCGAGATTGTGACTTGAAGATCAAAATCTGGAGTCTAACGTGGGATATGGAGCAAGTGCAAGATCGAGCACAGTCAAGGAGTCCAAGAGTTAGATACTCATTCGAAGAAACATCGAAGTTACGAATTAGGATGAAGAGATAACGTATGGAGTCATCATGTGGGCCCTGTTTTGTTGATGATTCCGGGACGTAATCATCCTAAGGGGGAGATAATTATAACGCCCGTAGATCCGGGCTAGTGAATTTAGAGGCAATAGGGGTACAAAAAACGACTTTTCGAGAAAAGATTATTTAGAAAAAATAATCTTAACCTAGTTGTAGATTATGTCACAAGGTTTCCGTACATATAAAGAACGCTGAAATCCGAGATATAACGAAGAAGTTATGACCCGTTGAAGTTTCGGGACGGAACCGGCACGATACCGGGAAGCGTAAATAGTGAATTTACGATAGAGCGAGATTTAGCCTTAGCAATCTAAACGAAAGTCGTAGAATATGTTAAACTAAGAACATCGATAAAAAGAACGCCCAAATCTGACTTCGTATGAAGAAGTTATGATTTTTCGAAGTTTCGGACTAGTAGTGTACAACCCGAAATTCGAATATTAGATCGAGCGGTTTTTAGCCGACACGAATTGAACGAGAATCGAAGATCTCGTTAAGAGTAGCGTAACGAGAAAAAAGATGGGCGAAAACGGACATCGGATGAAGAAGTTATGAGGATTTAACAGACCAATCCTGTCCCGGCCTGTTAATAATATAAAATTTAAAATCGAGTCAAAATTAGCCGACGGAGTCTAAACGAAAGTTGTAGAGTACTTTCCCACCTTCGCGTGGATATAAAGAACGTCGAAAACGGAGTTCGTATGTGAAAGTTACGAATTTTTAAAGTTGAAACATGAAATTGCGAGACCTGATGAAGGATTGATGACATGGCGCGTTCTGAACCGTCCATCGCTGAAGAAAGCCTCGCTTCAGATCTTGACACGTCGCCCCTCGCTACACCCGCGTCCGAAATGAAGTACGCCCAACGTACCTCGCTATTGTGCGGTCCGAGACTTCGCCACGTTGCACCACCGAGGATCCACCACCTGGCAGCTCTATCCGAAGTTACGCCCCACGTAAGGTCCTTGGTACGCCCAGCGTACTCCGAGGCTGCGGTCTATAAAAGGGAAGTGAAGCCTCTCGGATTTTTCACACCTTCCACCATAAGTTTCTCTCTCTACTTTCTCTCACTACCCCTAACCCTCTCCTAAGCCTAGGTAAACCTCCTAGCTCCCGAGGGAAGCCCCGAGGCTCCTGGAGTCCTGAGAAAAAGGAGTCTTTCGGTTTCAAAACGCTGCTCCAATTAAGTTCCGATTTTCGATAAAATTCGTTGTAAGTGTGCTACGCTTACGCAATTTTTAATATAGCTTTCAAATAATTATAGGAATGTTATTAGGTCCTTAAAATAATTATTTAGGCTATTATTGTGAGTTATATTAAGTGTTATTAACGCTTATATAATAATAATAATAGTCAGACTATTAATTTGTCGCGGTTATCGTTAGACTAAACCCTAGTGGCATTGGTACTAGGTTTTATCGAAGGAAAATCGTTTTGAGAGTATCGAAACGTTGTCCGAGTGCTGAGTCATCACCTTTCAGGTGAGTGCATAGTCCCCTTCAACTTACCCATAGATATGAAGTATTTACTACATGCTATGTGTGCATATTGTCTGTTTGCTTGCTGTCTATGCTCGGTGAAAGATTTTATACATGTTTTAAATGATTTAAACTATATATGTATTTTATATCTACGAAAATGTTGGGGTAAAACATGGGTAAATATAATAGATGAAATATGAGTTGGACGATGAGTTGAGAGGTGATATAGACTATGAGGTATGGGTGAGAGGTGTACGATGTGAGAAGCCTTTTTCCCAAACGATGTCCCCATCATTCAGCAGAGTATGGATGACAACCACGGACTATTCTAGATAGTCCAGTGGAACACTAGCAGGCTCGCAACCTGTAGGTGTTGTGAACGATGTGTTCACTCGGTGTACTCTAAACCTTGGTGATCATGCAGAATTGATGCCTAGATCGTGGTGATCATGCAGACTTGGTGCCAAAACCCTGGCGACTATGCAGACTTAGTGCCTATTGTATAAATTCTGGCGACTATGCAGACTTAGTGCTTAAACCCCGGTGACGATTGACTTCGTGCCGATTCCTTAGGATGATCCTTAGGAATGTATGAACGAGGAATGGTTGATTCTTATGGTAGATCCTTAAGAATAAAGAAGATAATGGGGATGGGTAATTGGGTTGATTGTTTGATTGTTTGAGCATAATAATTATATTATTGTGGGTTGAAAACCCTATGTACTCACTAGGTTTCTCAACCTGACCCACTCAGTTTATTTATATCACATGTGTTAATATGAAGTTACATTACACTGAGAGATTTAAAGAGATGTAGATCACTAGTGTAAATAAATGTAAGTTCTGTTTATGCTTATGTTTCTGTATTAACGATGACATCCCAAACATTTTAAAATGAACAAAATACGTTTCTTCGAAAATGTTTTAAAAACGTATTTATCGTGTTTTTTCTGGGAACAAATTCCGCAACGTTTTTATTAAAAGAAATACTCTGATTTTTATAAAGCATAAACAAAATCGGTCTTTTCTGGCCGTGAAAATGGGGATGTCACATATTGCTAAGCTTTTCTTTGGGTTGAGGATGTGCCAACCCGTTCACATGGAGGAGGTGGCAATATTCTTTGACAATGGATTGCGCGTGGCGATTGAGGACATTTTGGTTTGTGGGGGCCCTTTCTTTGGTGACATACAATGGCGAATTGCTTCCTTACCCATTAGGTTTGGGGATTTGTGTTTATACTCGGCAGTAGAGGCTACCTCCTATGCTTTTGTTGCCTCAAGGGCCCAATCTTGGGTATTGCAAGACCATATCTTACGGGATAGCGGTATACATGGTATGGATTCTGATTATGATTGTGCCTTGGCAACCCTTCGCAACAAGCTTCCAGATTTTGACCTAAACAATTTTACTACTAAAGACACCGCCCCCCTAAATCCCATAATACACTAGCGAGTGCCCTTTTTTGTAAAATTGTCCAAGATATGGAAATGCATTTCGACATGACGGCTCGGCAGAAAGTGGTTTTCCAGTGCTTACGTGCACCACATGCTCAAGATTTTCTTCTGGCTATCCCTATTGATGGGCTTGGCCAACACATGTCTCCCGTGGAGTATCGTACTATTCTCAAATATCGGCTCATGATTCCCATTTTACCAGCTGACGAGATATGTATTGTGTGTCGCAAGGCATGTTTGGACTCTTTTAGAGAGCATGCAGTTCACTGTAAAGAACTCCCGGGGTTCAAATACAGGTACGATATGGTTAGGGATGTTTTGTTTGACATATTTAAGCGCGCCGGGGTTTCCGCTAAGAAAGAGGCACCTGTTAATTTCTTGATTGACCCGACAAAAGGAAGGTCAACCCTCAGATCGGCTGACATTTTGATTTTTGGATGGGTCGAAGGGAAACACGCATGTGTCGATCTTATAGGGGTATCTCCTCTCGTGGGCCTGAGGGCTGGGGGTTTCACAGCGGGACATGCTGCTTTAAAAGCAACCACAAGCAAAGTCACCAAACATGAGAGATCGTGCATGGAAAATCAACATGTGTTCATACCATTTGCATTTGATACGTTTGGTTTCCTCGCACCGGATGCGGTAGAGCTTCTTGAAAGAGTACAACGAATCACGCATAGTAATGTTATATCTCCTAGATCTTTGGATGTAGTCTTTAAAAGAATTAGTTTGACCATTCAAAAAGGCTTAGCGGGACAGCTTCTTGCCCGTTTGTCATCTCACTCATTGTACGATGACAATTGAACTTTTAGTTTAATTTTTAAAAAAAAATTATAAGTTAAAGTTAAAGTTAAATTGACACATTTATTCAAATCAATTGTTTTTTTAATAATAATAATAATAATAATAATAATAAAATAAATAAATAAATAAATAAAATACAACAGAAAAACAAACCAAAAATAAAGCAAAACTAAAAAACAATTAAAAGACAAAATATATCAAATCAAAATTAGTTTAAAGACAACAAAAAAACAAACAATAAAACAATAACAATGGACATGAATTTTATAAATTAAGGATACATACCAAAAAACCCTAACTTAATAGAGTTACTTTTGTTATTATCCTTGAAATTTATCAGATTAACAACCTTAACCTTCAACGTAATTTTTAGAGGTTTGTGAATTTCGTCCATCTAATTCATATTAGTTTGGTATTAATCCTAACTTTTTCCAACGACATGTCATGGTGATTTGATTTACCTGACAATTGACAACTATGCTAAACCATATAACTTCCGTCGAACAATATAAACACGTGTATTTAAAACAAAAAACAAAATTTCACAAGTTACAAAACAATCTCTTCGATTACTTTACGTACACCAGTACAGCTTCTTTTTATTTATTATTTATGTATTTATTTGTACGAGGCAATTAGGCCATTATGTGAAAATGAGTATGACAATAATTAAAAAAAGAGATTGGTTTCAAGAAAAAATAAATAAGAAAAAACGGATTTTAGAAAATGACCAAAGGATTCACAGAGTACCTTTTGTGGATCTCTCTACAGCTCTACAGATCCCTCTATAGCTCTGCGGAATGTGGGTTTTTTTCGTTTTTTTTTTTTGCATTCATTTTCGTTTATTAATATTAATTTTTTTTAAATACAGTAATACCTTATGTAATTATTATATAAAAAATTTGAAAAATGTTTGAAAATAATGAAATATTTTATGTAATACATTTACTACCGGTGCATATAAATAACCTAATTAAAATTATACAAATATTCCATGTTTTTTTATAGGTTACAAAACATACTTTAGAAAACATAAACATATAATCATCATAATAAACATACTATGAAATAAACTTCATTCATTCAAATCGAACCAAGAAAACTTTAATTTGTTTTCGTATTCCATCCATGGGTTTTATGTTGCTTGTGTCCCTAGGTTTATTGTCGCTTGCGTCCATTGGTTATTTGGTTGTTGTTGTCATTGGTACTCGGTGCAACCCTGCCATTGGTTATGTGGCTCTCCCTACGGTCGGTATTCGGTCCCTTGCGTCTATTGGTTATGTAGCTTCTGCTGCCATTGATGTTCGGTCTGTTGTGTCAATTGCTTGTCTGGCTGCTGTTGTCATTGATGTTCATTATGTTGTGTCCATTGGTTGTCTGGCTGTTGCTGCCATTACTGTTCGGTATGTTGTGTCTTTTGGTTCTCTGGCTCATGCTGCCATTGGTTTTCGGTTACTTGCGTCGGTTCTTCTTCTTCCGCTTTTGTCCCACTCCCTGATGCCCCAATATGTTTTTTACTTTTACTTTGGTTATTTGGAATGATTTCCTTACACGTCCTTTGCATTATGAGCTGTGCTATGGCATCTACTACACCTTCTTATTTTCGGTTCCTCACTTTGAGAGGGAATACGATTGGTGTTTTTTGGTCTACCGGCTTGACGTATTTCCATTACAGGAGGGTTACAACCATAAGGTCATCCGGAACCTCCCAATCACTAAGTTCTAAAAGAGGGTATACGGCCTGCTCATGTGTTCTTCGATATGTTTCACTTTTATAAGCATCTATAGCCATCTACCCACAGTGATCAATTTTCAAGTACATTAACACCATTATCACATGACCATATGGCAAACCAGTTAGTTGCCAAAATCTGCAAGAACAAGTCTTTTCCCTCAAATTCACTATGCCACCAATTTTGAAGTCATGCACTTGATATGTTGTATTGTCAACACCGGATACCGACCATCCTTGAATCCCCTCTTTATTTTTTAACCATATCTTCAGCCCACTTCGTAAGTATTGTTGTACTTTTTATGTTAAAACAAACATATATTATTATATATGACGTTTATCATATAATTTAAAAATAAACATAATCATACCTGCAGCCATCCGCCGTTTTGTAAAGCATTTCTGCATAAGTGCACGAAAGAGCTCAAGAAGTGGTAATATTGACAACTTCTTTGCTTTATTTGATACGACATTCATGGACTCCGCACTATTTGAGGTCATATAATCATACCTCGTGGTAGGGCAATACGCTCTGGTCCATTTCTCACGTGGAATTTGACTGAGATATGTCGTTACATCATCTCTTATATTACGAAGCCTCCCCCAATAGAATTCAAACTTAGTGGTTTTGTAAGCTCTTACCAGCTTCCAAAACAAAATTGCTGTTTTTTGTTTTTTCCAAAGGTGTGGACTATGTTTCCTATTAGATGAAAAGCACACAATCCATGTTGAGCATTTGGAAAAACATTTTGAATACTTACAGCAATTGCGGGTGCCCTATCTGTGACCTTTGTCAGACCTTCCACATCACCAATGCATTCATGTAGTTTTTCAAGAAACCTATCTGTCACCATTGCAGGTACCCTATCTGGTACTTCATTTCCTCTTCCCCTTGAACGGTTTCCATCACATTGGCTTTCTCTACGAACTCTATTAGTTTTTGCTGGATTAAAGTGGTTGTTAACCACTGCTTGTTCTTCAGCTTCTTCACCTACCACCGTTAAATACAAATACACCGTCTTCTTTGATTTAGACATTACATGTCTCAATTGAAATACATCAGTTTCATCTCTAAGCTCCATGACATACCCTAACTTCGGGTGCTTAAAAGACAAACATATATGACTATTTAGCACACCTGCCTTACTTCTAACCATTTGTAATAACCTTTCATGGTCAATGTTAGGAGGAAGATTTAAACCATAGTTTTTCACATTATTTCTAACGTAAACCATATCACCATTAACTAACTACCGAGACCCTCCCGTACACAAAATAATAAAACTCATTTTACAAATCACTCTCCACAAACACAATGAAAGAAACAACTTCTACGGGTAATTGAAGCTCAAAACTCACAAAAACCCACTTAAATACGTTTATAACTTCTATAACTGATCCGTAGAGGTGTATACTGATCCGCAGAGGTGTACACAGATCCGCAGAGGTCTATATTGATCCGCAGAGCTGTACACATATCCGTAGAGGTGTACACAGATCCGCAAATGTGTATACTGATCCACTAATAACAGTTATGTGGATTCCCAAACAGTTATATGGACTGATATTAAACATAAGTTCATTATTTTTAACCTTATTTTGTTAAAATATTTGCATAATATAAGGTATTAATGTGTTTAACAAAACGCTACGAGCTATCTATAATCATCTAAAGGTTGTATAAAATCTAAACTGATCAAATATATCATGACAGAATAAAAAAAACATAACATCCACAGTAAATTTAAATATATTTGAGTAGAATAATAACAAATATAATAAAAAAAAGTATAACATAATGTTTTGCCTTTCGCATAGTATATAAGATATATATATATGATTTTTAAAGGTGTTTGGGATAGTTATTTGAAACGTTTGGATTAAATTATATTATAGCAAAAATCCATAAGATTATAAACTATTTTTTTTTTGGAAACCGGGAATTTAATAAGACTCAACCTCTAAAAAAACAAGGAAGAGCAAAAAGAAAACGAAAACAATTAAATTTATTTTTTTTAATAAAAATTGTTTGAATTAGAGGTTATATGAAAAACTAATAATTAGGGCAATAAATATTAGAACCAATCAAAAAATGCCAACACATCAAATTACATAAATGGTCCTTATGATTTGCAGTAATTTTTGTGTTTATTCCCAAACATGAGATTAACCGTCATCATTAAATAACTTCTCCGTTAATGTGTTAGAATGCAATATCGAACTTCTCTCATCCAAAATCCAAGAATATATTGTTTAATACTTACAACCCAGTTAGTTGTAACCGCCACTTTCATTCAATCATGAATTTATAAGAATAGTAACTGCCATCTTCATTAACGTACGAATTGGGATTTATTTGTTTTATTGTAATAAATACTATTAATTAAACTTAATATAAGAAATTTCGATTATCGTGAAAGCATCAATGAATTAATTCTTACTCAATACTCTAATGGATGAAGTGGGGGTATACACATATACATTTCTTAAAACAGTTAAAAACCATAAATTGTAACTGCATTGATAACCGTACGTATGTATTCCTCAACCATTTTTTAGTGAGTATAACGGCAAAAAGTCAAGAAAATTGATTTTTCCATTAAGAATTCTAGCAAGATTAAGTTTTGATAATCATTAAATACTAAGTATTTATGAAAACGTGGATATCAAAGGTGAACTTCTGAAATTATTTAAACTAGTGACCGTTGGTGGTTACTTAATATATAACCGTATTCTTTATAAGGACGATCTCGAATTAAAAAGAATAAGTTAGAAAAGAAACTTACAACTTACCCAAATCACACGGACCATTCATGTGATTTACCTATTAATCAATAAGATAACATGTGTCACTTTTTCATTGGTTCTTGACTTGATGCCATAATGATTTATTTTCCATAGAACCTATCCCTATATATATATATATATATATATATATATATATATATATATATATATATATATATATATATATATATATATATATATAAAAGTTCAATAAAATATTATTATTAATCAAGGAACAAATAAACAAATTCAAAACATCATCGTATAAAACAATCGACTCTAAAAATTGAGGGTTGTAGATATGTACATTGGACATACATGTATGGGACATATCATTGTTCATGATTTTTAGTCATCTTTAAATAGATATCCATATTGATATATAAAAATTGATTTTTTTTTTCAGAAAAAAAATTCACTTCATTTTATTTATTTTTTTAAATGTTCAACTATATTTTTATGTAAAAAATTAATAAATATATCAATAATCATTTTTTTGTACTCTTAAAGTATCGATTCATGCTGATGTAAAAAACAATTTTTTTTTGTGAAGTTTTAGCTCATTTTCACATTGTGAATACGAAAAAAAAAATTTGTATTATATACACTTCGAATTCATAGTGTGAATAAATCCTCCAACAACTTTTACAAAATTATATTTAGAAAGAAAACAATTTATTTTGTTGTTTTTCTATATTTAGGTTTATTTTCTTATCGAAAATATGAAATAGATATATCAAAATTCATAATTTTTTATACTCTTTGTATATGTACATTCATATTGATATATAATTTTTTTTTTCAAAATTTTACCTCATATTCAAATGGTGAATGCTGAAAACTAAATTATATTTAGTCCAGATTCACAGTGTGAATAATAGTACGTGAAATTCACATATTGAATTCTGAAATCTGAATTATATATAATTTTGATTCACAATGTGTATAAATGCATTTTTGAATTTTACAAACCTAATTATAAGTAATCAAGACATTAAAATATTATAAAATTACAAGAATATATACTTCCATTCACATGCAAATTTTACTAAATTAATTTATGAATAATCCAAGAGTTTAAATAGTAAGTCAGATTCATATTATGAATGCTAAAAAATGTATTGACTTATAGTATGAATCCAACTAGTTAAAGGTGAAAAAATTTGTATCCATGTTGATATCTATTTATAGAGGACAAAAAATTAAGATTTTTCGTGTATATATATATATATATATATATATATATATATATATATATATATATATATATATATATATATATAGGGATGAGCAACGGACCGGACCAACCTAAAGACTGAAGATTGTGAATTAACTAACCCAAAAACCAAACCGATTTAGAGTGTATCGGGTTCGGTCCGGTCCGGTTCTGGGTTCTAAACAGGGTTTCGGGTTTTGAACCGAATTAGACTTGGGTATGTTGTTTACACTTTTGGTTCAGTCATGTTTGGGGTTACAAAATGGGTTTCGTATCTTTGTTCTTTACGACAGAACATGTGAAATCGTTCAACTTTTCTATTGAACATCAATATTTGTATTTGTTACGCATGTCCGTGGATCATGCGACAAAGATGCAATTTTGTTGAACACGCTTCTAGATGTTGATCAACATCTATAATTTCTTGTAAAACGGTTTGTACTAATGGTTTTTCACAAAACTGGCCACATCTTTGTTTTTGTTTTGAACTTTTCAAGGAACCTTACAACCACTTTTATCACTGCAAAATCGTAGATTGCGGGACTTTACTTAGATCACGTGCAAATGAGGTGTCTACAAAAAAAATACAAACGTTATTAAAAAAAATTCACTTTTTATGAAAAAACAATATTATTTAGTAAAAAGTTGTATTTAATAGCTTTTAATTATAAAAAATAGCAAAAGAAAAACAGTTCCAAGCTAATTATAAAAAAACAACAAAAGAAAAACAGTGTGTGGCAAAGGGTAGATTGATGTTAATCATAGATCAATGGAGCGCGTGTGATTAACCGGCACATTGATTAGGTGGTTGTAACATTGGGTGTACCGAGCTAATTTGCATAGTTATTCACACCTTGTTTGTAATCATCGGGATCCCAGTCACAAACTTGAAGGGCACAATCGAGATTTAAACATGGAATTTAATTGTTCAATGAATCTCAAAGGATCTAGGAGTTTCAATTCACTTAAAACCTAAAACTCTTTTTCGTTTTTTGTGGAGGAAATTGGTAAATCGTCATTTACCTACCTTCAAATATTTTGCGGTTTGGATTACGGCGTCCCTCTTCCAAAGAGTAAAATATTGTGTTGGGTCCTAGCCTTAATATTTCATTTGGGTGTTATATTAAGGACTTAAGTCAACTGACTTGAATTTCTCCCATTGTAGATGTCTAGTTCAAACAACTATGGTCTACCCAAATCCTTTGGAACAAGTTTTCCTCTTAAAGACGATGTCCCGCGGTTGGATCGTGGAAGTCATACTTCACTTCCTTCACCTCCTCCAATAATTCTCCCTAACCCACAAGTTCAAAGACTTGAAAAATTCAAGGTCACTTAAGCCCTACTTGCAATGAAACATGAAGATGGAAGGCCTATGTGTACTCACGTCTTGGAGATGAAGTCGCATATTGATAGGCTGAGAGTATTGGGTGTCGAAGTCTCAAGGAAGTTGGATATTGATTAGGTTCTTCAGTCACTTCTTGAGTCATATAGTGAGTTCATTAAGGACTACTATGTGAAAGACCACGACTTGACCCTTGTTGATCTTACATATTTGCTTGTTGCTACTAAATCAATAATGATTTGGCGCACTGGAAAAGAAAATTTGATGGGAAGATCTACTCCCCAAACTTCCATGGACATTGACAATGGAAACATCGGAAGTCCAGAAAAGATTTCTCTTTCTAAGGGAAAGAGAAAGGCTAAGTCTGAGATTGTGACGTGTACCATTCCCAAAGAGTCCATATGTTTCTCTTGCCAAGAGAAGGGGCATTGGTTGTGAAGCTACCCTGTCTACCTGAAAGATATGAGAGAAGGTATATTAAAAAAGTTTGACTCTGCTTCAGGTAAGTCCACTATCTAAATCTATTAAGTTCTTCATAGATGATTCTTAATACATGATGTGACTAGGTTGCATTTTGATGTTTTGTAGGATCATGAAAAAGGAAGGAAGCTTAAAAGAAGAGTATGTTGAATCTGGTTGCGAAGATGGATTTCAATCGCATAGTTTGAAGATCGGCTTTTTGAGCTGCTGCTTAGGAGTAATGATAGATTTCTAGGAAATATGTAATAACATAGTTTTCATTTGTAATTGCATGGTAAGGAAAAGTTTTTTCCACATTTTATAAATAAATAAAATTCTGTTTTAATTTTATTTTCTATCTCCTTGCAATGGCATTTATGAAAAATTGATATTTGTATGTTTCTAGCAATATTGGAAATATATTTGATTCATTCATAGTGTCTAAACTTACCAAATAAGGAAAGATTCTCATTACCCAAGTTTCAATTGGACAGAAACTTGATATCATGCAAGTTGTATTGTATGATGAATGAGAATTTTCTTCTTTGGCAAATTAAGACTAATTCCTTGATCACATATATATGTGGGTCAAGTGAAGGACTAAGGGATCAAGTACACATTCTTGTGAATTGGTTAAGGTCCACCACAAAGATCGATAAGACTATTCGTCATGATTTACTAAAGTTTAGTAAACATGGTTATGCTTACAAGTTTAAGTATAATTCTAAAAAATTGGAAAAGGTTCAATGTGTGGCAGAACGAATGAGAATAATCAAATTAGACAGAAAGATAAAAGCTTCTTCAATCTGAAAAGATTGGAGAGTACTTTAGTATCGTGTTTTATGATAATCTTAATGGTTATGGAAAACCATATCACAATTGATTATCTAAGTACATCTTAGTGCATCTTAGTGCATTTTCATGGCTAAGAAGAGGAATCATGAACTGTTGAAATGGTTAAAATCAAGAAGACGAGTCATACTTCGTTCCAAAAACAAGTCTTAGAGTCATACTCCAAGATTGAGCCTTGAGTGACATTAAATTAAGTAAGGTTTAAAACACTTATCAAATGTAGAGTAAAAGTTATTCTACTCTTGTACATTTGAAATTGGTAAGTTGTGATGTTTTGGATAAAACAAAGACCAACTAAGGCCAATTGTGTGAAGTGTTTGTCTTGATTAGAATCCGCACTAACTCTTGAATATTTGTTTGTCAAGTAATGTTCCTTGACAAAGTGAATCATATATATGTCAAGAGGTCAGTGGGAGTCTTAAGGATCTTGACAAGTTTCAAGAATTAATCAAGAATAAACCTATTCTTAAACACTAGCACACGACTTGAGGTTTGCGACCTATCGTGTTGACAAATTCTTGTTTATGTGCCTATTCCAGTTAAAGTTGACTTTGTGTATGAGTTCTGAGAGTTCTCAATTGGTTGCATAACAACCTAGAAACAATGGTAGGCCCTTGTGCTGCCAGGTAGCAAGAAATTAAGAATGAACAAGTTCAGTCTATAAGAGTTTGGATTTGTCACTAACCTTGTCTAAGTGCCAGAAGGTTTCTCTCCGATTCATGAAAATGATGGTGAGGAAATGCTTTCACTAAGTAGATTCACTACTAGAAAACAACCATTTAAGGATGCGCAAACAATGACACACAGTGATTTACGATACGCAAAAACGTGTGCCCTAAAAATAATGTCATCTCTTATAAAATTTGAAGGATAGAGGACACGCATTTGTGCGTGCCCTAAAATTTGTGTCAGAAAAGCAAAAATAAAAATACGGAGGACGCCTATCATAAAATGTGTGTCGTGTAAGTGTGTCGCTTTATATTTTTTTTTAATGAAACACGCCTTTAATCGTGAAATGAAATCCCCAAAAATTAAAACCCCGCCTATTCCATGTGAAAAATTAAAACTCGTTCCTCTTCCAATTAGCAAGAAAGAACCCTAGGGTCTTCTCTCTCTCTAACCTAAAACCCAACCTGCGATTTCATAGAGATTGTTATAACGATTTAAGAAGCAAAGAAGAAGCCAAGCAAGGATAGTATCATTGACACAATTCGCAAATCTCTTCTGACCAAAAATCAGGTGGTTCCCGGAGAGGTTGCAGTGAAACAGTTTCAGAGATTGGATCTTTATCTAGGATTCAGTCCAGATCCGTGTCACCTTCCAAAGAATCCAAACTTGTGGAAAGATGTCAAAGTTTTCAAGAAAGACCTCAAGCTCAACCACTCCCTCTTCAGTTCTTCACCCTTCCTGTATGACTCATACCGAGTCTAGACTCAATGTATCTGGAAAACAAAAACAAGAAAAAGGATCTAAAACGCCTCCTTTCTTCCACTCCTCCATATGCGAACCAGACCAGACGATGCGACAACACCCATCTCCTGCTAGACTTTCATCTCCGACATAGACACAGTCGTCGGCTCCACTCCAGCCGACGATTCCATTACAGGTAAGATTTTTTATTTCCATCACAGGTTTGATTTTTGAACCATAATTTTCCCTGTTTGATTTTTTGAACGAGTTTACTTCGATTCTATTGCACCTTAGGGTTCAAAATAAAATTTCTCCATGAGAACCACCGTCTCGCCAACCGATGTCGCCCTGATCAGCATAAAGAATCTGAAAACATGAAATTGAAGGGACGTTCTAGGGATTTTTTCAAGAACACACACTTATGGCTATCTCTTTCTCTCTCTCTCTCTCTCACTCTCTCTCTCTCTCACACACAAAATTGAAGGTTACTCCATTGAGGGTTTGTTTGGGAGAACTGCCTCCTCGTTCGTTTGATGGTGCGATAGCAACTGAAGTGGATTGTTGCTCTTCTCCTTCGAAGCGTGAATTGAAATTGGAAAAGTTAAACTCGCTGATTCAATCCCCCGAATCGATTGTTCAAGGTAAGGTTGCTAAACCTTTATTTAATTAACTTTCCTCCCCTTTCTCCTAGCAATTTGAAAATCAATTTAGCAAATGAAATGGATATTGTTTTGCACCATATAACTGATCCTAATCAAAAATATGAATTCCATAAATGTTGGAATGGGTTTATGATGGTGCCAAGATAGAGTATGACTCAAAAATTAAAATAAAAATAGAAATAAAAGAGGAATCCGCCTCAAATCCTCTTATTCTCATAATTTTCCCGTGGGAATCGCATTCAGGGTCAAGGTTAATCATGAAAAAAGGTTTGAAAGCCGGCGTTTTCTCCTAAATCTAAAGCAGGACCTGTTGTCAAGATTATATCAGTCGCCAGGTGAAATATTGTTTTTCTTTTTGTTCACTTTGCTTTTTGAAAAAAAAATCTTATATTCTTTTTTTGTTTGTATTAGAAACTTCTATTCCAAGCTAGACTGGGTGAAATATTATCAGCATTTGAGTTTGCTGATCATTTAGACAATGTCCAAAATCCATTAGCATCTTCAGTTTACAACTTCTATGTTCTTATCGAGACAAGCGGAAGCAATGAATCTAATGACATGTAACTGAATTTTTTCTATTTTACTTTACATATTTATATATTTATATATAATAACAATTATATGCAATATCTATCTGATTTTGTAGAGAGAATGTTGAGGGTTTTCTTGTGGTTTAGTAAGTGATGGAGCCATATCATAGGATTTGAATCAAGCATCATCACTTTGGCAAATTCGTGAGGAAATTCCAGAAGCATTGCAGAAAGCTAGAGTTGTATATGAATATGATCTTGTTAAAGAAATGAGGATACTTTTTAGTTAAAAGGTAACAAAATTTTTTTGATGAAAATTATTTCAATGTGTTATTATTTGCTAATTTTGGTTTTAAAAAAGAAAAACAGGAGGTAAAGCAAATGTAGTGGGATATGGTCACCTTGGAGATGGAAACCTTCATTTGAATGTGACGGCTCCACAATATGATGATGTTGTAAGCTTTTTTATTTTGTTTTTCTAAAATATAAAATCAAAATTTTTCTAATTGTTACAATAAAAAAATACAAATTTTGGCTGAAACTGAACTATTTGTGTATGAATGGACATCAAAGCAGCATGGGAGTATTAGTTCTGAACATGGATTAGGTCTTATGAAAGTTGAAAAGATTTACTATAGCAAGTCAACTGCAACTGTATGTCTACTTTTGTATTATTATTATTATTATTATTATTACCTTTTAGTAATTTCACTAAGGTGTTGTTTTTTTTACTTAATGGACTTAATAGTGCAAGGCCTAATAGATACAGATATAGATTAGTTTTTTTTTTTTTTTTTTTTTTTTTTTTTTTTTTTTTTGTAAATTGTCTGTATAAATCATATCTTAGTGGGTTAAGACATCCACAATAGCATCAGCTATCCCCATCTAAATATGAAACAAAAATAATGTTATGATTATAAATTTATAACATAATACAATGTAGCTGATATATATATATATATATATATATATATATATATATATATATATATTTAACTTTACTCTACACTGTTGAAGAATAAAAAGCTCTTAATAACCTATATAAGACTATAATAAGAATGTATATTTTCTTGTTAGTTTTATGAATATTAGTTTAATCAAATTTGTGAAATTTTCGAAAATAATTGTGTCATCAATGTCTTACCGCAGGAGCTGCTTCCAATGCCCCATCATCAGTTGAAAAAATTACCATCCAGTCTCTATGAGTCTCTTTGACAGAGGAAGGCATTGCAAAACTTGGTCCTCATGTAGCAACCCTAGCTGAAGTTGAACGCTTGGATGCTCATGAATGTGAAGTGCTCTTTTTAGATCATGGATTTTTGGGTTAAAAATTACAATGAATGATGTATTTCTTATCCATATTTTGATTATTATATAGCAGACACATACGTGAGCATGCAGGTGATGGGAAGGGTACAACAAAGGATTTGTTGGACAAAATAGCATCACTGGAAAGTGAGGCAGGAAAGTCTTTTATGCACAGGTTTACACTTGAAATCTCTCATATTTAATTACATGTACATGAGGAAATTTAACTAACAATCATCATGTGTGACCCAATTCCTTTGATCCTAGCTTTAGTTGTTAGAATAATCGGATTTATCCAAGTTGATAAGATTACAGATTATCTTTTGGATCTCCTTCAAAGGTGTCTCAAGGTAACATAACATATATGTTTATTGTTGGAGTATTTATATATTAAGTAGACAAACTACTATAAAATGATTTAACTTTCTACTCCCTTTTATCAGGATTATAATTTGCATGTTAGAAAGATAGTAGCTATATGTGTTGCTAAACTTTATGACATTAATGACAAGTTAGTTGAAGACAGGAGTTTTCTGGTAAGCAGAAAAGTCAAGCTACTTTCATTCTTTCATTTCACTGCCATTTATTGCCATATCATAGTCTAACATGTTAGTTGAAGACAGAGGTTTTCTGGTACCAGGTTAATTTTTTTTAATCTTCAATAATATTCATATCATATTACATTATATTACTAAATTATGATTATAATTATGGGTTTGGTTATAGATTTCCAAGGAATTGCAATGTATTAAAGTTCTTTAAACTTATCTTTTTTGGCTCGGTTATTTTCGGGTTGCTTCTTAAAATTGAAAGATGCAATTTCAGAACATGGATATTTCTGGTTAAAAGTTGTTTTAGTTGCTCTTACAAGTAAGCATTCTCCTCCCTCATCTTTTACATTGTTTTAGTTGAAGGTTAAAAGTTGGTTTTAGTTGCTCTACAAAATCCCAATAATTTTTTTGGGATTCGTTGGTTTATGTGAATCTAATGGTTGCATTATTCAAATTTGCAGGTCTTGTTGATGTGTATAGTGTCAAATAAAGTTGTTGTGAAGGTCGGCAACAAGTTCTTGTAGTTCGACTAGTATTTGTTGACGACTTTCATCTCTTTCACATTTGATGTATTACATTTGATTATTATTGGAACGATTATTTGTATGACATTAAATTTTGTGCAATGGATTGTATTTTTGTATATAGTGTTCTATTTTCTATTATGAGTCATTAAAAGCAAATTTAATTTGAAAATTAGTAAATATATAAATATTTTTTTTACATTTAATTTTACGATACGCAAAACTATGTGTCATCTTCATTTATGCCATGACCTTTCTTGAAAGGGGTTTTAATGATATGCATTGCGTGTCATAAATGTGTGTCATCTATAGATGACGCGCAAAAGTGCGTCGTCTCTCGTTATGATAGGGCCTTCCTTGACACACATTTGCACGTCGCCTGAGCGTTTTACGACACACATTGTGCGTCATAAAAGGTTGTTCTCTAGTAGTGATTTTAAGTAGATAACAATTGTGATATTTGCATTCTCAAAGTCGTTAGTTGAGCGTGTGTGGTTAATCGACACACTAACATGGACTAGTGAGAATGGAAACAGGTCTAAACATTATGATTACGACATTCCTCTTCATAATTGTTTAGACACACATGTGAGCTATCTAAGGAATGGTGTATGGTTTTGATAAAGTCTTATCAAAGCATCTCGTATCAGAAATCTGAACTTTTGTAAGAAAGTCAACAAAGTGTTGATTTCTAGAAGTCCAGCTGATTTCTGAGTGCATGTCAAAGCTAGTGGGAGCATAAGTGTTATGCTAATAAGTATGTAATTATTATGCTAGTGGGAGCATAATCAATTATAATGAATGTTGCAAGTTAGCAATCTTAATTATAGAAAAACAAAAGTTTCGAATCACAAGTTGTAGGGTTTGAAAAGTTGTTTTGCTATAATTAAGGGAGATGAAATTCACACTTCATTTCATATCTAAAAGCTTAGATTGTGAGATTGTAACCAAATTTAGTCATGATTACATTATTTGCGTTCTAAAATTCGATTATGATTATGATATCCCTCTTCGTAATTCGAATTATGAGAACATGGCAAATAAAAAATATTGTAGCAAAAGACTGGTCAAGTATCATGTCTTTATGTGAGACATCATGAATCGTGTCCCGTATGCTTCAGATATAGGATCGATTGCATGTGCTATAATATTTATCTTTTTCTAAAATTTTCCAACTGCCTAAGGAATTAAGAGGGAAAAAGAACTAGAACTGGTTATGAGTAAAGTGGTTGAGCAACTGTTAAGGACAATCTAAGGTTCACCAAAGACTGGTCGCTTAAGGAAAGTTGGAAGTATGGTAATGGAAGGACCATATTGACATTATTATGAATAGAAAGGAGTCTATTAATAATGAATTGTCGTATGGAATATATGGAATGTTTCCATATTGGGGGTTGAAGAATAGATGAGGAAGTTAGAAACTTTTATGCAAGAATGATGTTCAAAGGATTGTACCTTGAATTTGAGACTTCATTTCCATGGAATTGTCTTGCAACAATCTACAAAGGAATATTTTGTAATATCATTGGTCAAGTCTCTGTGACTTTTGGTACCTAGACATTACAAAAGGATCATTGCATGATAGTTTAGAATCTAACACTTCCTAGCAGTGAAAAGAATTTGGAATTCTTACACTTGCAGTAAGGATTTGGAATTGTGAAATGAGCATCATTGAAATGTTTTTAAATCGATCTATTTCACAAAGTAAGGATCATAGACAAACATAGTGTGCATACTTGGAGTACGGCATAACTATTGTTTGGACAAACAGAGTGTGCATGCTTGGAGCATGGCATGACTATTGTTTTTATTCAAGTATTAAGTTGATTATTCGAATGATTATACAATGAATAATGACTAATCAACATGGGACTCAAAATTTTTGGGGCCATATAGGATCAGTATTATTCTTATATTTCACTTTGTATGTTTTGAGTTCCCGAATAACTAGGTTATTCAAACCATCCACAGTCGATCATAATTTGGAAGTAGGTATTGAGGCAAGAATATCATGAATGGGTCTGTAGTTTGTCTCGGACAAAGTGGCTGCAGTGATCATGAGTACTCCCGGAATAAGTTTCGAGTATTGGATTCAACCCATGCTCATTTGAATCACTTCATGTATTTTATCACGAGTTATCATGAGACGATAATATCTTATATTCTTGAAAGGGAGACGTGTGAGTTGTACTTGCGAGTCGGTTGCACATTGACATATGTAAACGCACCAGTAACTTGGATGTTATAAAACATATCGTTGTGTGTAATTTGATGAGTAAGTACAAGCGAACATTTGAGTCAAAGTTTATCCATTCCTTTTACCCTTGGAGGGATAAATGCGATATCTGTGGGCCTCTCGATCATTTAGTGATGACACCCCTAAGTGTTTGGCCAAGCCTAGACTTATTTGATTTGTTCAATTAGTCATTCATCATAAATCGGAAATAAGGAAACAACAGATGGATAGAGAGAATGATTATAATCTACACCTCATTCGATATGATATCTATAATGGAGGAATATATGATCCCTTATCTAATGGACATGTCATTTGACTAGGTCAGAGTTCGACAACAGCTTTAAGAGCTACAATTGCTAGTCGAGATCTTGGAGTCATACTTGAATAATAGTTTTAGGCTTATCCAAGTGAGAGACTATTGGATTAGATGTCTAAGCCCATAACTATTATTGGTATGTACTCGACCCGAGAGTAACATGGTCCATTTGGGTTGCATGGCACCAAAACAATTGGATAGAAAAATGAAAAAAAGGTTATTTATGATTTATATTAATATATTATAAGTTCTAATATATTAATATGAAATCGTATTATTTAATTAGTATTGATGAATATTTAATTTGGAATTAATATATGGGGATTGATTATGTAAATCATTCATTCTTATATATGTGGGCTTGTGATCCATAGTCCTTCATGTTGGGCTTAACCCATGTGGTAACCCATGGATATTCCATGGAGGTTAAAACCCATGGATCATGGGGAATGTGGAAAGTCATGAGTTACATGGTGTAACCCTAAATGAGCCACACTATATAAAGGACCTCATGGTTCATGGAATTGGACTAAGAAGGGACTAGTGACTCGTGGAGACACAAAGAGGGAAAAGTCGATTTCATAGAGTGAGCCAAGTAACCTCTTCTCAAGTTATTCCAATTGTTGGTGGTTTTGTGTGATACCATTTAAGGTGCAACACTTGGGGTACTAAGCTCTTAAAGGTTCAAGACTTCAAGCTCCATCAAAAGGTATGTCATCTAACTAAACTTTTGTAGTATAGATACTCCATTATATGCTAGTTAGGATGATGCTTTGGAATTTTGAATGTATGCATGTATAATAAAGAAAACATATATCCAAAGCACATAGGGTTGCATGTACACCATAGGAGTGTTAGAATGCTCAAAACCTAGAAATTCCTTGGGTCATGATTTCGTTACCCGAGTCAATATTTTATTCATGAGCCGGTCGAGGTACATTATTCAGTCCCCTGGTGTATAGGGTAAATAGTGGTGCCAAATTATTATCGTTTAGAACTGAAATCTTCCTTGGAAAACGGAACATCGTGTGTGGTGGAGGTGCATGTTTTCATTAAATGCTTCCCATCGTCAGTTGGTCATGTCGATTGGCTTGGTTAGATAGCTTAATTAATGCTTATCTGATTCATTCCTTTATATGGCGGATATTTTTCATTTTAGAATCTTCAATTTCGTACTTTCTGTCTTTCTTTGTTACTTTGCACCATGATTTATGACAGGTCATCTATTTGTTCCGATGTTGCCATTTTTATGTTGCACATATACATGAAAGAGTATAAGTTATCTTTCTGTGCGTGGTGTTGCACTACCATCTTCATCCTCATGCTTTCTTGATGCTCCTGTAGGTAAGGTAGGTTCTTATGTAAGGCATATCGTCTGTGGTTTAAGAATTCCTCCCACTTCGTTTTTCTTAGAAGTTTTATGTTCATACGGGATTCATGTGATTCAACTTTGTCCGAATGTCAATTCGAAAGTCATTGATTTTGAGGTTTTCTATGCATCCTCTCATATTCCTTTGCATATGTATTTGTTTTGATACTTCTACCATTTGAAAAAATACAGTGATTAGTTTCCAATAGCAGCCACCATTTCCTTTATCTCATGATCTTCCTGGGAACTATAATGGTTGGAAAATCAAATTTTGGTTGGTGGATTTGAACAATGTTTATCTCCCTAATATGCTTGGATCTCTTCTAGATTTAGACGATGAAATTCACTTGACCTCAGACATGTATGAATATCACCCTCTTTTTATTCACTATTGTATCCAAACATGCTTTTTTTCCCGAAGTAGTACTTTTTTTTATGTGGTATGAGCCAAATTTGAAAAGCTCGAGAGGAAATGCCAGTCTTATCATTTAACCGTCTAGGTGTGTAGTAAATGACATTTTGTTACTTGATTTAGCATGTTGCTCATGTAACTTTGTTTGTATAGTTGTTATAAATGCTAGTTTCATTTACTTTCCCTTGCATTTACTGTTGCCGGCAAGAATAAATGCACCTTTAACTTATCGGCCAACGTGTTTGGCGGCGTATCTGCTCGAGATATTTTCCTTCGGAATGTGGTGTCAACCAAGCTGCCTTCATTTCCTGCTTATCCCTTCGGGTCACTGTTGCATTTGGCAGGATTCGGGTCAGTCACTTTTCACTTGATTAGCTTATTGGTGATACTGGTGTTCCTCTTATTAATGCTTCACCCTTTGTCTTTCCTACCCCACTATTGATGTTGAATTGAATTCTGTGTCTACCCCGACACTCAGTCCTATGTTTAGTAAACACAATTTCTCTTCTGTTTCTTACCAATTTGGGGATTTTCTCCATGATATTACTACTTTGTCCAAGCCTTCATCAAGTTTGGTGGCCAACCATCAAAACCCTTTAACTGCTACTATTAATGGTATTGTTTTTTATCATCTTCTTCATTTTTTGGTCGTTGTTCATTGGCTTAATGATTTTTTTGTGTATGGTTGGGTCTTGCCCTTCCTGTTGTTCATTGCGAGAGGAATTGAATGAAGCGTGTCGATCTATTGCTTGTGCTGAATATATTCTTGCTATTGTGAATTGCAAGAAATCCAAACTGTATGATGGGTTACTGATCTTATGTGATCGCTATCTGTCCGTTGAGGTCAATTTATGGGCAGTTGAAGGGATGAAGTTGGTTGGGGAGGAAGTGTTGTTTGAAGATGGGAAACATCACTATTATTTTAGCGATAATTGTCTTGGAGAATCAGTGTGCCCTCTTAGAGGCTGATTACGAAGATTGTTTGCGAGAAAATTAGGTTCTCTTGGCACAACTTAATGCTAAATTGTCTTAAGAGTAGGATGGTCGGACTGGTTATACTTTACTCTTTTCTTTAGCAAGATTTTGAATCAGGGATGGCATGCAAGTGTAATCAGGTTATGTTTTGGGGGGTATGCCACATTTAAAAACGTAAAGCCCCGTTCTAAGAGTAATTATTCATGGATCCCCGGGATCAAGAGTAAGGGTGTTTTGGTCTTTTATGGGCAATGGGTTTTATTCGAGAAGGTTTTGGACCGGTGTATGTTGATAGAAGCATAGGGTTTCTCGCCACCTTCGCATGGATATAAAGTTTGTCGGGAACGGGTTTAGAATAAAGGAGTTATGACATTTTGAAGATATTGACACTTATAGCCCTTAATGGGAAAAGTTCATGAGGAAGGCCATGCATGAGAATGGGACACGCATGGGTACGCCCAACATAGGTTGGGTTACGCCCAACGTAATCGGGTAAATGAACGCAGGTCTGTGGGGCGTACGCCCAACGTGTTGGATGTACGCCCAGTGTACGTCCAGAGTCTTTAATTCCTAATTTGAGGGTAAGCCACTATATATAGAACATTATGGCTTCAACCCTAGCCCCCATATCAGCCTCCCTAACCTCAGAAGAAAGCCTAGAACATTCCAACTTCCATTTCTAGAGATCCTGGCCTTGGAAAGCTCATCTTGGTGGTTTAAGCTTGGAAAAAGAAAAGAGGAAGTGGTCAAGGAAGGAGTTGGGTAGCTGGAGCTCATAGATCTGGGAAGGCATCATCTTCTGGAGCCCTTTGAGCTATAAAGTCTCTTGCTTGACATTTATTTTTTGTAGATCTTGGTGTTGTGAAGTTTTGACATCATTTCTTGTCCCACAAACCCCAAAATGATGCATGATGTGAGTTGGTCGAGATTAGCTGTCCCTTCAGACCTTAAGAGAGGTCTTGAGCATGAAAAATGAGGTCCCAATGGCTTTGGTTGTCTCATGTATGATGTACGTGGGTCTTAATGGATTAACACCTTGAGTTAAGAGCTTTATGAAAATCCCAAGTGATAAAGTTTAAGACTTTATGGATCCTAGGCATGTTTGGTCGATGGATCTGAAGTCTAGGCTTAAGAGCTTAAGCCATTAAGGACTTATGAGGACTTTTAGTTCAGCGAGTTTACGCCCTGCATAAAGCGATGTACGCCCAGCGTACTCACCATTCTGCCTATACGCTTAGCGTACTTGGGGGGGGGGGGGGGGGGGGTACACCCCGCGTACTCTGTCTGCATGGATCATGAGTTTTTGGGCCGTGGTTTGGGGCATGTTTGGGTATTTGGGCCTTTATGGGCCATCAGAAATCATATTATATGGACCAAGGAATGTATTGTGGGCTTAGGATGAGGCCCATTAAGGGATTGGGCCCAATGTAGCAAATTGGGCCATTAGTGGGTCACTAGTGGGCTTGAGAAGCTTACCTAGTTTTGGGCCCTTCATATTCTGGTGTTGGGCCTTAATCATGGACCAGTTTGGGTTAAGGGTAAAATGGTCAATATACCCTTGGAAGAATATTGTGCTTGGGCTAATGGTTATTTTGCAACTTTGGATAGTTCGGGATTCTTGGTGAGACGGTGGTTCAGGCATTTGCTTCTTCAGTTCAGAGTTTCGGCAGTTGCGAGGTGAGTTATCCTCACTATATTGACAGTGTCTGCGGCACCAAGGCCGACCCTTTATCGTATGGAAATTCGGGTAGTTTTTTGTTATGTTATTGCTTTGTTATGTTTGCATCCTGGTAGTTAGGATGGTATATGTTAGAGACCTGGTTAGGGTCGGTATCCTGGTTTATAGGATGATGCTATGCTAGTGACCGGTTAGGTGGGAATCTTGGTAGGGATGTGCTACATATGTGATCTACTAGATTGGTTGATTTGTTGTGAATTATTATATGATTATATGTTTATGTGCACATGGTTGTTTGACTGGGGTTGGGTTGAGGCGGGTGCTGCTTTATATTGTAGGCCAACATACCCAAGGCGGACCGGTTATCCCGACGACCCAACGAGCGGTCCGGATAGGCTGTAGGCCCCAAGAGAGCGGACCAGATGTGCCGAGGATGGGAGAGTGGACCAGGCCAACTGAAGGTCCCGTGCGGGTGGACCAGTCATACTATAGACTCAGAGAGTGGACCAGGTGGATTGAAGGCCCGGTGCGGGCGTACCAATCACACTGTAGACTCGAGGTATATGGTTAGACTCGGAGGGTGGACCAAGTGGATTGTAGGCCTGGTGTGGCAGACCAGTCACACAGTAGACCCGAAGTGCATGGCTGTTCTACGTTGTGTTGCGATATGGCATGTTATGTGTATGCTATATGTGGTTGGTATTTTAGGGGTATCTCACTAAGCTTTCGGGCTTACAGTTGTGGTTTAAATGTTTCACGTACTTCAGGAGACCGTGCCAAGGCAAAGGCATGATCGTACCGCTCCTCATGTTTTATGTGTTTATGATGTTGTTCTGGGAAATACTCTGATAATAAATGTGTTGAAAACGTTTTTGTAATAAATTTATGAAATTGGGTTGTTTTTGAAATGTTTAAATTGGTTGGAATTTTTAGAGCGTTACAAGTTCGTATCAGAGCCTTGGTTTGAGTGAATTGGAGGAACATTCGTGTGAGTCCAGTATCAAATCAAGGAGAGTTTTCAAAGAAAATTTAAAAAGGGTTTTCATAAATGGGTAAAGGAGGACGCAGAGGTACGATCAGCCGGAGCGAGTATGTAACCCCAAAATACCATACAAGTTATTTGTTTATGAGATATGATAGAACAGCATGCTAGTACTAGGCTAGGGATCTTCAGGAATTGCATGATAGAGTCGGCTGATTCATGACGTCTGCTAGCCTAGGGTTTCTTTCTGTATGAGATTCCTAGTGTTCCTCTAGGAGTGGATCCGGGTCAGGATCCGGAGCAGGAGGAGGCGGTCAGGGTGGGTTAGCACCGCCCGAGGTTATCGTTCAGATGAACACAGACGAATTGGATGCTAGGATTCTTGAGATCCTGGATGATGAGGTTGCTGCTATGTTCCGGGCAGAGTTGCCGGAACTATTTGGGTCGCTCAAGACCGCTATGGTCGAGTATTTTGATGAGCGCCATGTAGCTCTTACAGAGACGGCTGTCGCGGCGGCTACATCGGCTGTAGTAGCGGCATGGGGAGGAGCCGTTAGAGGTTTTCAGTATCGGGATTTCGATAATACGAATCCCCTACCTTCGATGGGGTTCAGGATCTGATTGTTGCTATGCGATGGTTGTCAGATGTGGAGGGATGTTTCTTCACATGTTCATGCCCTGCTGATCAGAGGGTGAGGTGTGCTCTGAACCTGTTGAGGCTCGGGGCGAAGGATTGTTGGAGGTTGACTATGGGGTCATATTCGGATGCGCAGAGGGCTACGGTTTCGTGCATCAGTTCCGGGAGATGTTCAGTACCCGTTATGTTCCACGGGTTGAGAGGGAGAGGCTGGCTCAGGAGTTCTTGGAACTGAAGCAGGATTCAGAGTGGGTGACGGAGATCGCTAGGATATTCACTGAGAGGGCGATGTTTTGCCTAGAGTTTGCTTCGGAGCAGGCTCAGATGTCCCGATATCTGAGTATGCTCAAGAGGGATATCAGGCAGTTTGTGTCTACGCAGAGGTGCGATACCTTGCTGGAGTTGCTAGAGGCCGCTCGGCGGCGTGAGTTGGAGATTGAGTTACGGTTGAGAGAGGAGAGGTAGGCCCCGACACAATCGCAGTCGGCGTCGAAACAGTTCAAGACCGTTGATGCTAGGTTGGGAGATCAGAACTTCCGTACTTATGGGAAGTGCGGGAAGGGTCACACTAGAGTTTTTAGGTCCGGTGGTGCGTGCCGCAAGTGCGGGAGAGAGAGGCATTATGTGAGGGATTGCCGTCAGTCAGCCTTAGTTCAGGATATGAGGATTTGTTATCAGTGTCACCAGATTGGTCACATGAGGGCTAACTGTCCACAACTTACTGCAGGACCGGTGCAGTATCCGGCACCGACCACTTTGAGGATTACGGGTGGAGGTCAGGGTGTAGCAGAGCCCCTGAGGGCTCAGGGACGTGCTTTTCAGCTTATAGCAGAGGAGGTCAGGGCAGAGCTGCACGCAGCTGTGGGTATGTTTCCTTCTTGATATCTTGTTATCTTATGGTTGTTATGGAGTATCATATCTGCTAGTCTTGTTCGCATAATTCATGGTATTGCATTCGTTCGATCTTTCGGGTTTATTGTATTATTGAGGGATCGGTACTTAGGGGTTGAAATTGGTTAGTATCCAAAGGGATTGATGGTCAGATTTTGGTTGATTGATCTAGTTGTCGAGTATAGCAATTGCGATTTGAGAAGTGTTCAGCAAAGAGTTGAACTCCCTTAGAGTTTGAGATGTGTGATGTCGGAAAAGAGATTTTATGGAGGTTGCTCATTTTGATTCAGTTCAAGTAAAAGAGAGTTTGTTGAGTAAGAATGTTCAAGTGATGCCGGTCGGGTCACCAGTGGTTGGTAGTCGGTGCTCTAAGTGGGGAGAAATGGAAAATTCTCAGGAGGATCGGCAAGTATTGAGGTTTATTAGCCGTTGAGATTCGATAGTGTTTCAATCAGCCAAGAGTGTGGGCTGGTGTGAGTAAGTGGCAGACTAATGGGGGCAGGGAGCAGACCATGGGTTAAGGAAAGATAGTGGTTGATGTGAGGCCTGGGTTTAGGCCACGGAAAGGATTTCGGGATCGGAACGAGAGTTCGGAACCCCTATGGGGCTAGAACAGTATGTACGGGAAAGATTCCCTGGAAGGGTAGTTGGAATGATGTATGATAGTTTGAGCGGTCCGGGAAGACTGAAGGCCGGAAGGCGTATCAGTTAGGTCGAAGGCTCGGGGAAAGGTCCAGACAAGCTGAAGGCCCGGAGGGTGGTCCAGACATGCTGAAGGTTCTGAGAGTGGTCCAGATAGGTTGAAGGCCTGGTAAGGCGGTCCAGTCATGCTGAAGACTTGTATGTGTTAGTGGATCAGTATGAGGAGAATGAGAGAATATGTCGCCAGGTTATGGTAATTGATATGGTCTAGCCCCAAGTATTGATCATGTTAGTGGAAGGCAGTGCATGGACCCGAGAGTCCTTCCGAGCAGAATCAGAGTAGGCGAAGTTCGAGAATAGCAGTTGCTCTACATGGATAGTGTAGAGCTGAGTTTAGCTCAGTGGCACGCGCAGCCGCGTAAGAGTTGTTGAGTTGATTTCTTGGAAAGGAAAAGGTATGTAGCTCCGAAAGGAGCGTGGGTCCTCTGTTAGGGGAGGAAGTGGAGTAAATGGATGACCGTCGTGCCTCAGTCATATTTTCAGTCTCCTTGGAAAAGCAGGAGGTTAGTGGCTCCAGATTGGAGACTTGGAACAGAGGAAGGTGAGACAGCAGGTTAACAAACTCGGGAGTACTTTGGACCAATGCTGAGGACGGTATAAAAGATTTCGATTGGAGGCCAAGGACCTAGAGACCATGTTAGAGAAGACGCAGTAGTAAGGTTGCAAGAACCTAAGTTGATGGGTAATCGGAACCTGCAGTTCAGGGGTTGTTCGGAAGTTGTGTTGCCGCAAGCTTCGAGGACGAAGCCTAATTTAAGTGGGGGAGAATTGTAACGCACCGTTCTCAGAGTAATTATTCATGGATCCTCGTGATCAAGAGTAAGGGCATTTTGGTCTTTTATGGGCAATGGGTTTTATTCGAGAAGGTTTCGGACCGGTGTATGTTGATGGAAGCATAGGGCTTCTCGCCACCTTCGTGTGGATATAAAGTTCATCGGGAACGGGCTTAGAATAAAGGAGTTAGGACATTTTGACGATATATGACATTTATAGCCCTTAATGGGAAAAGTTGATGAGGAAGGCCATGCATGAGAATGGGACACGCATGGGTACGCCCAGCGTAGGCTGGTTTACGCCCAGCGTAATCGGGTAAATGAACACGGGTCTGTTGGGCGTACGCCCAACGTGCTGGATGTATGCCCAGTGTACGTCCAGAGTCTTTAAACCCTAGTTTGAGGGTGAGCCACTATATATAGAACATTATGGCTTCAACCCTAGCCCCCATATCAGCCTCCCTAACCTCAGAAGAAACCCTAGAACGTTCCAACCTCCATTTCTAGAGATCTTGGCCTTGGAAAGCTCATCTTGGTGGTTTAAGCTTGGAAAAGGAAAAAAGGAAGTGGTCAAGGAAGGAGTTTGGTGGCTGGAGCTCATAGATCTGGGAAGGCATCATCTTCTGGAGCCCTTTTGAGCTATAAAGTCTCTTGCTTGACATTTATTTTGTGTAGATCTTGGTGTTGTGAAGTTTCGACATCATTTCTTGTCCCACAAACCCCAAAATGATGCATGTTGTGAGTTGGTCGAGATTTTCTGTCCTTTCAGACCCTAGGAGAGGTCTTGAGCATGAAAAATGAGGTCCCAATGGCTTTGGTTGTCTCATGTATGATGTACGTGGGTCTTAATGGATTAAGACCTTGAGTTAAGAGCTTTATGAAAATCCCAAGTGATAAAGTTTAAGACTTTATGGATCCTAGGCATGTTTGGTCGATGGATCTGAAGTCTGGGCTTAAGAGCTTAAGCCATTAAGGACTTATGAGGACTTTTAGTTCAGCGAGTTTACGCCCCGCGTAAAGCGATGTACGCCCAGCGTACTCACCATTCTGCCTGTACGCTTAGCGTACTTGGGGGGGTACGCCCCGCGTACTCTGTCTGCATGGATCATGAGTTTTTAGGCCGTGGTTTGGGGCATGTTTGGGTATTTGGGCCTTAGTGGGCCATCAGAAATCATATTAATTAGCAACATCACTTTAATATGATTATTAAGCATACTAGATCTTTAAATCTCTCATTTGTGGAAGACTCATATTAGATTGATATAGACAGTGGTGAACGTTATGAAAAAAGTTTTATGTAAATAGTCAATCATTCATAAATTAAACTGAGACGTATTTTTAGACAAGGTAAATTAAAACATACATTGTTCCAAAACAAATATTGTTTCATAGTACAAGTGCATTAGGTTCCTACCATAATTAATAAAATACACTCTTAGAGTGTAGTTCCAACTTAATTGTGCTCAGCTGAATAGTCTTTTGTGAATATCTGCAAGCCATTTATAAATATAAGATTATCATTTAAGTACTAAGTATCTAAGTGTTATATGAAAAGTATGAGTTTTATCTAGTATATACATGAAGCACTAGTCTCTTCCAAAGTTTCTTTCTAGATAAGATGAGCAAATCCTCTTCTAGTATCTAATTCTCCACGAAAGAAACAAGATCCATATATGTGGGCCTGATTGGATTTATTGGGCTTAAAGGTATTCAGTCCATAAACATGGGTCTCCTAGATCACACAAGGTGACTCTTTTGAGCCTTTTACTATTCCTAGTTTTATGTTAGAAACATATTTAGCATCACAGTGAGGCCTTTACTAGGTATAATGTTTAGTCTTGATCCAAATATTTTAAGCTCAATGTGCTAGTAGATTCTAATCCAAATATTGGTCTCCTAAATTGTTATAGATTTATCTTTCAAAAAGAACCTCAGTATACTGATCCAAATATTTTAAGCTCAATGCACTGGTAGATTCCACATGCCTAGTGATGTAACAAATCAAATTCACACCCAAACAATGGATATTCAAGCATAAAAAAACTCAAGTAAATGTTGAAGAGATCAAATATGAAACCAATGATCAAGTTGATGATAATGTTGAAGATGATACAGAACAAAATGAAGTTGACATTGAATAACAAGTTGACGAGTCTATCGAACTTGGCGATGACTCTGTGAAAGATCTCATTTATAAAGCTTCTAACCTAAATCATGATGTTGATAATGTAGACTCTGGAAAGCATCATGATGATCTCCACTCATATCACCATTCTTTTCATACTTTAATATGTCACAAATCACTGCCCCACTACAACACACCACTCATAATACTCATATTTGATTTCCCCATAACCCCTATGAATAACCAATTCCAATTATTATGAACACTCATATATGTTTGTAATCATCATCATCTTCATAATTCTTATTCATCAGCTTGGACAAACTATAAATTGTCAGGTAAGTCTTTTAATATTCTTTTAAATCTACGGGATTAAGAGTCCATACTTCTTCTCCGTAAAGAAACAAGGAAAAGTGGTGCTAGTTTTTCGTTAAAAATACATACCACATGAATAACATAAGAGTGTTTTTCCTTTTCACAATCAACCCATGATTTCATTCAACTTATTTTCTCCTTAAATTCCTAAATCGCAAACTTTACAACTTTAACCTTACATTTGACTTAGTTTATCCACCATTCAAAAACCTATATTTCCTTTTTAGTGTCATTAGCTACTTTTTTTCTTAAATGACTCCAACAATAACCACTCTTTTTTGAATGAAATATTTATAATTCTTTTTCATCTCTTGATACTCTGCTTCTTTTCCAAGTATAATGTCCCTCATAGATTCAAGCATGCTCTAGTGAAGGATCTTGTATGCTCAAAAAGCATATTTAAGTGATATTGTTAAGTAACATATGATACTATAGGGTCACACTAACAACAACTTGATATAATTGATTATTTGTAAGAAATTGATTTTAATAAATATTCAATAAACTCTTATAATTAGTTGGAAATTATTTATTTCATGGAAATATTAATTTTCATTAGCATGTAACATTACATAACTTATATGGTCTGAATTAATAAGTCATGTACAACATTTTGGACTAGAAAATATTTTTTTGCCTTTTACCTAAATGTTAAGGTTTATATTATATAAACTGGGGTTTTATAAAATATGTAAAATACCTTTCTATTTGTGCATGAATTTTAAAATTAGAAGAGACAAATGGGAGAAAGCATGGAGAACAAGCTTGTCAAAAGGTCTTAATGGTTAAGGACAATTCGAGTAAGCTTTAACTTTAACTAGCTTAGAGGCTTTCATTTGGATGGATCTTTCCTTATGCAAAATCTGAAACCTCTCTACCTTTCTTACTTCTTTCAAGTTTTTAGCTAAAGCACATGAATAACACTTGCATTATTTTGCTCTCTTGAAGTTCAAATTGGTTATGAACTTCAAGGTCAAGCTTTAAGAATTTTGGACTAAAATCTACTGATTCATTTTTGGTGTCTCTAAAGTTCATCATTCTTCATAAACTTCCTAGCCTCCTAAGATAATCCAATGAAGTACAAAGGTTGTTATTTCTTCATATCTTATTTGGTTGGTGTTTAAATCGTTCTACAACTTGCAAGATGATCCTTGGTGGGTATAAAGTTGTTTATGTTATTCAAAATTATCAAGTCTTCCTGTAACATCCCAAAAATACAGGCCAAAAATTTCATTTTTAAATACGTCATAATAAACCAACAGTGTAATAAAACATTCGTAATATCATGTCATGTCAAAACCAAAGTAGAAATAATCAAACGTGTTATCATAAAATAATATCAGAGTGTAATCCCAAAGATCTCATGTGCGGAAAACCATAGTGTGATGCGCTGTGATCAAGCCGACTCCTTGCCTTTAAACACGAAGTACCTGAAACCAAAAGTGAAAACCGTAAGCACGAAGCTTAGTGAGTTCCCCCATCATACCGCATACCATACCATAACATAACATACATATATTGTCAGGCATATATGGGTGACCGACCTACCCCTTCGGTCCTCTCGACCGGATACAGACTAGTCTATCTGGGAGTTGGCCTCCCCTTCGGTCCTCTCGACCGGATACTGACTAGCATATCTGGGTGCTGGTCTCCCCTTCGGTCCTCTCGACCGGATACTGACTAGCATGTTTGGGAGTTGGCCTCCCTTTCGGTCCTCTCGACCGGATACTGACTAGCATATCTGGGAGCTGACCTCCCCTTCGGTCCTCTCGACCAGATACTGGGGACTATTTCACCCCTTACTACTACCACATAACACATATATCACATAATCTATCTAGCATGGTTGGGCATGACCGCCCCTTCGACCCTATTGAATGGTATTCTGGGGGACTATTTCCCCCTACTATCACTATCACATAGCATCATATCATACTAGCACATTAACATATCACAGTTAGTAGCAACCCTAGATGAATATCACAGAGACAAACATCTATAATACAATTCCTACTGGTGGGCCGGCATTATGGCCGTAGACCCACCGCTACTGGAAGGTAACTCACCTCACACTGCTGAAGTCCCGAAGACACAATCCCACACTTGCTGAAGTGCCGTAAACTCGACCCTAGCTGATGGCTGACAGATTCTCGAACTGTCAACACCAAAATAACAGCCAATTAATAATTGGGTCCCAATACATAACCATAAACACTTACTTTGGATAATTACATTACCCCAAGCTTGGCTTATTCAAGCCCAAGGCCCAATCCGTAGGCCCAAAGTCAACTAGGAATCAAAGCCCAACACATGGCCCAATTTTCCAAATTGAGCCTAGGCCTATACATGGTCTCATTCTGAGGCCCAACATCATATAATCATTAAGGCCCAAACTATGGCCCAATTTTCCAAATTGGGCCCAAGCCACTCACATGGGCCTTACCCTAGGCCCATTAAATTACTCTAGACCATTTGCTTGATCTTGGATAGCCCATTTAATAACCCAATCATCAAGGCCCGATAAAAGGCCCAACAATAAACCCACGTGAAATTAGGGTTTCACATAAAATGATGATTAGGGTTAAGTTTTCTACTTAACCCATTAAGGACTTAATCCATTAAGTCCATTTGCGCTTAGATTAATTTTGCCAAAGTTTATTATTTAATATCTCAAGTTATTAAATAATTCTTGTGTGTGTGACCCGATTAATTCTTAAAGTTAGGGGTTCATTGGCATTAGGGTTTTCCAAACCGTAATTAGGGTTTCCAACCCAATACTAGCCCATTAATTAATTTGTTGGGCTTTTAGATCAATTAGGGCTTTATTGGGCTTATTAAGCCCACTAAAATATTATTAAGCCCATTAGGGTTTTATTGGGTCCATTAAGCTTCATTGGGCCCATTAGGGCTTCAAGGCCCATAAGGGATTTAGTCCCTTGTCTATCATCCAAACAAGTCCAAACACCATCAAAGCACACCGCCACCCGACACGGCGGCCGGTGGCGGCAGCCACCACCTCACGGTGGTGGTTTGAGTTCCATTTCATTATTCTAAATTTTTACAATTACAATAAACTCACGAAATAACCCACACACACACTATACTAAAATAACACACACCCACAACCACCCTTGTGGTGGTCGATGGTGGTACACGGCGGCAGCCACCATGGCCGGCAGCCATGGTGGTTCTTCCTTGGTTTTCCGGCAGCGGCAAATCTGAGACACCCTTAAGCTTGTGAGACACGATTAAAACACACACACACACACACCTAGCAAAATATTGCAACAAATCACACGCCTAACACATAGAAAAATTTGCACACAGCCACCTTCCACGGTGGCTGGTGGCGACGGAAAGAAAGGCAGCAGGCGGCGGCAATGACATACCCCGAAATTAGCGGACAACAGCGAGGTTGATGGTGGCAGCCACCATGGCCGGCTGCCATGGTGGTTCTTCATGCCTTTCACCCGACAGAACCCTCCCCCCACTCACGCCATCGCATAACAATCACGAACTCAGCCTCCATGTCATGGCGGCATACGACAGAAGCAGGGCGTCGATGATGTTGAGAAACCTTCGGACGACAGCAGCATTGGCGACTTCTACTTCGACGAGTTCGGCGCATGACAGAAGCAACCCCGACACCTCTGGTCTTTCTGGCTGACTCACGTCGGCAGTACAACGGCTTGCAGCAAGCCTCGTCGGCAACAAAAGGGGAGAAGGTGGCGGCGAAGGCTGAATGGCAGTCAACAAGCAAATGATGGCAGCAACCCACACAACCTCATTTCCTCGACGTTAGGGTGGACATGTGGTGATTGCTCCGGTGATTTGGGACTCCAGCCAAGGTGGTGTGTGATTCAACGGGAAGAGGATAGCGGCGCTGGTGATGGGTGATGAGAGAGTGGCGGCTGGAACCAACATCCCTAGGGTTAGGGTTCCTTAGGATTACATACCCGACACCCATTAAACCTTTGCCATAATACCGATTTCAGCCCTCCCTCTTTTATTTTTCTTTCAAATAAGGTCCATATGTTACCCTTTTAACCCCCAGCCCTCAAAACTCTGACAAATTGAGTCCAGAATTTACCATTTTAACCCTTGCTTCCATATCATTCCATTTTAAGTCCCTATAATTTTCCGAGTGGTCCTTCTCTTCACAAATACTCACCCAATCAATCCGAACTTACATTTTAACCCCGAAATCTCTAAAATTATAACGATTAACTCATCGAGATCAACACCTTGCTAAATAATTATCGATTTTAGGGCTACTATTCGCTCATTATTTTATTTATTGATTTAATAAATAAACGGGGCTTTACAACTCTCCCCTACTTAAATTAGATTTCGTCCTCGAAATCATTCTTTACCAATCCTTACATACCAAGCCACTCTAGTAACATAGTTATCTTCCTGGGCACACCCTAGCCTTCCCAGGGTAGCCGTGACCAATCTTCGCAATGCCCTATAATATGTAGGTGAAAGAATTTCTCGCAACAAGGTAACATTTACTCGATCTGAATCTGCTGTCTCGAGATGGTCTGAATCCCTGGCAGACCACTCATACTGAATCAATATCGTTGGACCCAGTCCACTTTATCTTTCAACCGGCTACTCAATTTCCGATAACTCGGGGTTCCCATTATAAAACAGGATCATAAACCTAATTATCTCTGTAGATCACTCATACCTGGCCAAGGCCCAGATACTCCTGTTGTAAGTGACTTGTCACTCCCCAATAAACCAACTATGTCGTGCGTACTTGCAACCCCAAACACCAGTACTAACACTGCCCAGACGCTGGAACTGCCCGAACATTGAACTGCCTGAAACAGTATGATGCCACATGGCTACTTCCCACAAGCTACCGAGACCTCCTGGGTCCCAATTCACTCGCCAATCATCTGGAATATTGGGTTCCGGCCCTGCTGCGGAGCCAAAGGACTCCCATGTAGTCGCCTCACACGACTTCTGAATGATATCCTCCTCTGGAACTAGTTGCAACTAGTTATCATGACACTGTGACCCTAACAACTTTCTGATCTAACTGATCGAATCCATACGTCGAATCCTGTCATCATCAAATCCAAGGCTGGAAGTAGTTGCTACCTGACAATTGGTAGCCTTATCTCACAAGCAATCTTATACAGTCCATCGCTTTCCTGATCCCATAACTATAGTGGCGCTCCTACAGGCCTATCACTGGCTCAACCAGATCTAATCCTTCTGGGTAATTCCGAAATCCAATCTGTGGATTTCCTTATCCTTACTGCTACCCCCGAACTGGTGGGTACTATTGTTCCTTTCGCGTTCCAACAACACGCTCATGACATCTACCAACCTAGTGAATGCTATGGCTACACCCGCAGAGTTACAACACTCTATCACTATCTAGCTGCTAGTGAATGCTACATCTATACCCGCAGAATTACAACACTATAACACTACCTGCCAACCTGGTGAATGCTATGGCTACACCCGCAGACTTACACCACCCCTCACACTATCTGCTGCTAGTGAATGCTACGGCTACACCCGCAGACTTACAACACTCTAAAACTATCTAATCGCTATTGAATGCTACGGCTACCCCCGTAGTCTTACAACACTTCCCATGATAACTGACTGCTAGTGAATGCTACGGCTACCCCCGTAGTCTTACAACACTTTCCATACTAACTGACGTCTAGTGAATGCTACGGCTACCCCCGTAGTCTTACAACACTTTCTAACCTGGGTCGAACACGCACTCAACCTAACCCTCAACTGAACTCGAGTCCTAACCGGAACTCTAACCTGGTTCCCAAAACCTGCTATCACGTGACCCCATTGTATCAGTACCGTACCCATGCCCGATCAAAGCATCGTCGTAAACCACGAAATCATCTACACCCTCTGGCAGGGTGAGAATCAGTGCCTCGTACAACTGCTGGCTGAGAGCCTCGAAGGCTGCCTGCTGCTCGGCTCCCAACGAAAGGCCATTGACTTCTTGGTCATTCAGGTCAAAGGAACCACAATCTTGGAAAAGTCCCTTGTAAATCTCCGGTAATAACCTGCTATACCCAGGAAACTCTGAATCTCGGATGGAGACCTCAAAATTTCCGACTGTATCATGGCCTCTATCTTGGCCGAATCAACTAGAATACCCTTCTGGTTGACAAGGTGCCCAAGAGATTGCACCTTGCGCAACCAGAACTCACTGTTGGAGAACTTTATAAAAAGTTTCTCCCCTACTTAGATTCGACTAAGTCTTCACATTACTTGAGAATTAAAGGGTTCCCAATCCTTCTCGCTTTCTAATATCCCACTGATGACAACATGTGCCTGCGAATGCTTACGTTTAATCGCCGATTAAACCTTGAGACCTCCCATCCTCAGAATTCTCGATGAGTACTCTTGAAATCTGATCTAGTCTGACAGCTCAATCCATTTATCATGCTATCAATTGAAGACCTTAATCTTCACTCTAGCTGACGAATCCTCGTTCCCACTTCCAATTTTGCAGTACCATTGAACTCTAACCGAACACAGCCCATGCGAAACCACAATTCTCTTGAACATCCAGTGACCAACCACTTATGCATCTAACACCCGTGACTAACACTACCTTCTTCCTGTCACCAGTTCTATCCTCACAACGGTAGTGCCTTGAACTCCAAGGTTCATCCATAAACAATTACCGACCATACCTAAACAATGATAGAACCTCTGAACGCTGGATTCATTGGAGAACAATCACTCCAACCCTGATCGAGTATCCCCTAGATAATACTACTGCATAGATCCCGACAAAGATCCGAAATGATAATGGTATGCGCGGAAGCCACTCCGCAAGATGCGTCCCTCTTTGGGTTCATCAAGGACTTTTCGGCATGCAGGATGGCATATATGATCCTTGGTAACCCAAACACTAGCAGAAAAACCGACCCGAGGTCTGACTTATCCAAACTCACTCACAATTCCAACGCGATACGTATCCCCAACATCCATCTAGTAGCAATAGAAGATGACATACTCGCAACGTCTGGGGAAATACTGGTCACTTTCTGTTGATATAACCAATCCTGCTACCCTATAGCAGCCTAAACCCTTGGAGTGACAAACTCCCTTGTGTACTTTCTCGTACGCGTTGCACTGACTCAGACCCTGCTGGCCTTTCACCTGATGTTCAGCAGTCATGGGTCTCTTCCTGGGACCCTCTACTATACGCACCTGGCACGCACCTCTCTTTCCAGGGTGCTCCAAATCAATCTCGCATCTGCAGCTCTTGGAAATCATATCCTTCAGGGTCTGACACCCTGTCACGCACACTAGCTCGCTTGCCAATGGCTAAGCTGCAACAACTGGAACATCCTCTGTCCCTAAATTGGGCCACAAACTATTCCCTGAAGCTTCTTAGATTCTCCAAGACTCTCACTGATTCGAGTATGGATCCTGTGCTTTCAGTAGTACGGGCCCAATACTACCTTCCAAACTTATCCATACTTTCCTCAACAATCCTCCCGGATCCTCCAAGTCACTTCCTCAACTGGTAAACCCAAGTCTAACTGAGCCTCACTACTAACCCACTGAAACATATCCTAGGCTTCCCTAGGTTCCCGAACTCGCTCAGTCCTCAGCTGCTGAAAGATTCCCAGTAATGTCAACTAGCTACCTCATGAATATAGCCACATGCAACAGAGATCAGATAATCCTTCGAGTAAAAGACCCATCGCTAGAACGGTTGGACTCAGACAAGAGCTGCGCAATAGGGTCAAGTCTCTCACTCTGAGATTATCTGGCCTCTGTCCCATGTGACCTAACATATTCACTTAATAGTTATCTCACATTACTAAGAGTCCCACAAAGCATAGAGCAAGTAGCATTCAGACAATGTAAAATCTAACCATCATAATCCATTCAAATCATTCTATCCTCTAATCGAGAATCTGTACATGCAATTCAAAGGCTCATATAATCAGGCATAACCTAAACAGGCTATCCTATTACTGACTGATCAGTACTAGCATGCAAGTATACAAGCACATACAATAGGCATATAAGGCATCCTCCTAGATCCTTAGCTCTATTCTAGCATGCAGTTCTCATAATCATATCGTAACACAACATATCATAACATGCATGTGTATCTTGGGGAAAACTTACTTGAGCTCGGCTGATTGCACACATCACACACACTTTGTTCTTCTCAAAGTTCTTTTTCTCTTTTCAGATTATTTTCAAACTCCTTTTTAAAAAATGGTTTTTCTTTTGAAAATTTTCATACCAAGCCCTTAGTTTGAGTTCAGACACCCGAGAGTATGTCCGAATCCCTCAAACCAAGGCTCTGATACCAACTTGTAACATCCCAAAAATACAGGCCAAAAATTTCATTTTTAAATACGTCATAATAAACCAACAGTGTAATAAAACATCCGTAATATCATGTCACGTCAAAACCAAAGTAGAAATAGTCAAACGTGTTATCATAAAATAATATCAGAGTGTAATCCCAAAGATCTCATGTGCGGAAAACCATAGTGTGATGCGCTGCGATCAAGCCGGCTCCTTGCCTCTAAACACGATGTACCTGAAACCAAAAATGAAAACCGTAAGCACGAAGCTTAGTGAGTTCCCCATCATACCACATACCATACAATAACATAACATACATATATTGTCAGACATATCTGGGTGCCCGACCTACCCCTTTGGTCCTCTCGACCGGATACAGACTAGTCTATCTGGGAGCTGGCCTCCCCTTCAGTCCTCTCGACCGGATACTGACTAGCATATATGGGTGCTAGTCTCCCCATCGGTCCTCTCGACCGGATACTGACTAGCATGTCTAGGAGCTGGCCTCCCTTTCGGTCCTCTCAACCGGATACTGACTAGCATATCTGGGAGCTGGCCTCCCCTTCGGTCCTCTCGACCAGATACTGGGGACTATTTCACCCCCTACTACTACCACATAACACATATATCACATAATATATCTAGAATGGTTGGGCATAACCGCCCCTTCGGCCCTATCGACCGGTATTCTGGGGGACTATCTCCCCCTACTGTCACTAGCACATAGCATCATATCATACTAGCACAATAACATATCACAGTTAGTAGAAACCCTAGATGAATATCACAGAGACAAACATCTATCATACAATTCCTACTGGTGGGCCGACATTGTGGCCGTAGACCCACCGCTACTAGAAGGTAACTCACCTCACACTGTAAGTCCCAAAGACACAATCCCACACTTGCTGAAGTCCCGTAGACTCGACCCCAGCTGCGGGCTGACAGATTCCCGAACTGTCAACACCAAAATAACAGCCAATTAATAATTGGGTCCCAATACATAACCATAAACACTTACTTTGGATAATTACATTACCCCAAGCTTGGCTTATTCAAGCCCAAGGCCCAATCCGTTGGCCCAAAGTGAACTAGGAGTCAAAGCCCAACACATGGCCCAATTTTCCAAATTGGGCCTAGGCCTATACATGGTCTCATTCTAAGGCCCAACATCATATAATCATTAAGGCCCAAACTATGGCCCAATTTTCCAAATTGGGCCCAAGCCCCTTACATGGGCCTTACCCTAGGCCCATTAAATTACTCTAGACCATTTGCTTGATCTTGGATAGCCCATTTAATAACCCAATCATCAAGGCCCGATAAAAGGCCCAACAATAAACCCAAGTGAAATTAGGGTTTCACATAAAATGATGATTAGGGTTAAGTTCCCTACTTAACCCATTAAGGACTTAATCCATTAAGTCCATTAGCGCTTAGATTAATCTTTGCCAAAGTTTATTATTTAATATCTCAAGTTATTAAATAATTCTTGTGTGTGTGTGACCCGATTAATTCTTAATGTTAGGGTTTCATTGGCATTAGGGTTTTCCAAACCGTAATTAGGGTTTCTAACCCAATACTAGCCCATTAATTAATTTGTTGGGCTTTTAGATCAATTAGGGCTTTATTGGGCCTATTAAGCCCACTAAAATATTATTAAGCCCATTAGGGTTTTATTGGGTCCATTAGAGTCCATTAAGATTCATTGGGCCCATTAGGGTTTTAAGGCCCAGTAGGGTTTTAGCCCCTTGTCCAATCATCCAAACGAGTCCAAACACCATCAAAGCAAAACGCCACCGGACACGGCGGCCGGTGGCGGCAGCCACCACCTCACGGTGGTGGTTTGAGTTCCATTCATTATTCCAAATTTTACAATTACAATAAACTCACAAAATAACACACACACACAATATAATAAAATAACACACACCCACAACCACCCTTGTGGTGGTCGGTGGTGGTACACGGCGGCAGCCACCATGGCCGGCAGCCATGGTGGTTCTTCCTTGGTTTTCCGGCAGCGGCAAATCTGAGACACCCTTAAGCTTGTGAGACACGATTGAAACACACACACACACACACACCTAGCACAATATTGCAACAAATCACACGCCTAACACATAGAAAATTTTGCACGCAGCCACCTTCCACGGTGGCTGGTGGCGACGGAAAGAAATGCAGCAGGCGGCGGCAATGACATACCCCATAATTAGCGGACAACAGTGACGTTGATGGTCGCAGCCACCATGGCCGGCTGCCATGGTGGTTCTTCATGCCTTTCACCCGACAGAACCCTCCCCCCACTCACGCCATCGCATAACAATCACGAGCTCGGCCTCCATGTCATGGCGGCATGCGACAGAAGTTGGGCGTCGGTGATGTTGAGAAACCTCTAGACGACAGCGGCATTGGCGACTTCTGCTTCGACGAGTTTGGCGCATGACAGAATCAACCCCGGCACCTCCGGTCTTCCTGGCTGACTCACGTCGGCAGTACAATGGCTTGCAGCAAGCCTCATCGGCAACAAAAGCGGAGAAGATGGCAGCGAAGGCTGAATGGCAGTTAACAAGCAAACGATGGTAGCAACCCACACAACCTCATTTCCTCGACGTTAGGGTGGACATATGGTGATTGCTCCGGTGATTTGGGACTCCAGCCGAGGTGGTGTGTGATTCAACGGGAAGAGGATAGCGGCGCTGGTGATGGGTGATGAGAGAGTGGCGGCTGGAACCAACGTCCCTAGGGTTAGGGTTCCTTGGATTATATACCCGACACCCATTAAACCTTTGCCATAATACCGAGATCAGCCCTCCCTCTTCTATTTTTCTTTCAAATAAGGTCCATATGTTACCCTTTTAACCCCCAGCCCTCAAAACTCTTACAAATTGAGTCCGGAATTTACCATTTTAACCCTTGCTTCCATAATCATTCCATTTTAAGTCCCAATAATTGCCGAGTGGTCTTTCTCTTCACAAATACTTACCCAATCAATTTGAACTTACATTTTAACCCCCAAATCTCTAAAATTAAAACGATTAGCTCCTCGAGATCAACACCTCGCTAAATAATTATCGATTTTAGGGCTACTATTCGCTCATTATTTTATTTATTGATTTAATAAATAAACGGGGCTTTACACTTCCATTGCCTAAATCTTTTGTTTTTGAAAATAATTTTAAATAAAACCCAACATCTCAGCCCTGAGATGAATGGCAGATGTTGAAGGAAGGTTATATTTGAGAAGTAATGCCAATCGATCAAAACATAGTTTTCAAGTGAAACCATATTCAAGTAGTCGATAATGAAAGTCTTTAATGTGAAATGTGGTATGATTTTAACATGTTTAAAAATATGGTGAATATGATGGTAGGTGGCCAATCGAATGAATGCATAAAGATTTAGGTGGGTGTTGGTGTGACAATAAAATGGTAGATTACGATAAGATTATTAGTGAGAGTTTGGTAGTTCAAAATAATAACAATGGTAAGGGTGTATTAGTGTATTTATAAACTCTACTAATAGATATGTATTAAAAAATTTATTAAAAATAGTGTTAGAAAATGATAAGTGAAATTTCCATGTTAAATTGACAATAAGAAAAATAGATTAATGATATTGCAGTCCGGAATTTGGAATGATTAATGGTCCGAAATCTGGAATAGCCCGCTGAAATGTTCAATTTCAGACTAAATGTTTTTTTCTCACAACCATTAAAACTTGATCATTTCAATTAAAGATTTCATTTACAATGGTTAATTTTGCCAATATCTATTCTTAATTCATGATATCAAACCCAAGCTTTTAAATAAGAAAAAAGATAAAGTCAATGTTATTTTTAGGGAAATTGGGCTATCTAACCAAATGTTTCAGGAATTTTGAAGCAATTTTAAATAAGAAAAAAGACAAAGTCAATGTTATTTTTAGGGAAATTGGGTTATCTAACCAAATGTTTAAGGAATTTTGAAGCAAATAACCACCATTTTTTGACGAATTATCATCGTTTCCAAAACAATCCATTCCGAAGTGGAGTTATCCAGCTCTACCCATTTCGTATCGGGTTCCGGACAATATGGAAGTACAAAAGGCATTCTGAAATAAATGTTGGAATATCTTCATATTTTGGATTTTGTCAGAAAATAGGAAATGACATTTGATTCAGAGGAGTTGGAGGTTTTACGGCTAATTTCTTCACTCCACTATTTGTAATTGTTTAATTTTATAACTAACTAAAAAATAGAGTCTGGAATGCAAGGATATAGTCGAGAATGCAAAGGACAATTCCAAAGTGTTCTATTAATAGATAGCAGGAACCTTAGGTAGGTAGTTATCTTGTACTAGTAAAGACCCAAAACATCAGAAAACTAGTTAGGTTTACACAAACATGTGCCTTAGGTGATTCCGAAATGATTTTTGTATTTCGGGACATAAAGAACATATCCAGAATACGAAGAGCAAGTCTGGAATGTATAGAATGGTTTGTTCCGGAGCACCATAACCAGTCCAGAATTATCTTTAGTGTCCTATTAAAAATCAATTTGTTTTGTTTTTGCAGCATGACCTCATTTTTCATGTTTCACCTACATTATCTTGTAAACCTGTCCTTGTTGTAGATATTCTTACTAAAATCAAGAACAGACCACCATGTGAGGCTATCTTCTGACATGCATAATTTGATAGGTGGTTAAATATATTCTTGTTGGGGTAGAAGAGGATCCTTTCATATTTCATTACATATTTTGCAAAGAAGTTTTCTCACATCCTCAAAGTGATTTAAAGGAAATGGTTTTTGAGATCGAAGAGTACAGGTTGACCTGAATAGGGAATCATGCTTTGTCACCAAATTCCAATTTGGTGGTTTTCTTACATCCTTGGTTTCAATCATGCCTTCCAATTACACGTGTTTCCTAAAGTTAACACAAGCGAGTTAGTAAAATTGGAACATGTAAATAATATATTTTAAACATCTTTTTATTACTTATCAGATGAGGTTGTGGTTCGTGTGTGTCTATTATATCACTTAGAGAGGGGTTTAATGGATGCTTGCCTAATAAACCTATGAAGAAAGAGTATTTGGGTTTAGTAACCAAGTTTGATGAATTTAACATGTATTATATCGTTAATTTGTAGATATCATTAGTGATGGTTTTTATGTTCAGCTAGAGAGATTATATTTGGAAAGTTTCATCAACTTCTTCGTCCCGTTAAAGTTAAAAAACCAAAAGCTCAAAAATTAATATACAACCTAAGTGGGGTTTTATTTGATTTTAAGGTAAAATACATGATTATCCTTTAACATTTTTTTTATAATATCCTGATACATGATTATGCTACATATGGATTATGGAGAATTTTCCAATAATCATTTCTTTTGTACCTGACAACCGAATATGATATCCCGGGTCATTGGGTAGTCCAAGCTTACTTGGTTACAAAAGACACATTATGATGTGTTTTTTGATGTTGAGCATGTATGATTATTTATACAAAATTTAAAATATAACCTCAATTTATCATGTTGTTAACAATGGATGGGAAATTATATTTTGAGGAGAATATGCTTATAGAGATTTTACAACCGATACTAAATGAGATTCGTGATGCCTAGTTGTCTAATATGTTTGCATGGATTGAAGGTGATGTTTTACCTAATACATAAGATCATAGTGTATAGTCTCTCACACCATCACCCGCCGCCAGGTCACCTAATTATGAGCCTCGATAAAAATCAGGCCCAAGGAGATGCTGACAAAGGTTCATATCAATCAAACTCACTACCACTAGAAACTAGACAAGAAACAGATAAGGACATAATCATAATGTAATTGCATAATATCCATTTGTCTGGTATCGAGGCTATGCTAAGGCTACATGTAGATAATATCATAGATGACCATGGTATATCTAGCAATAAGGGTACTAACCAGGATGATGGTACCTTTATTGGGTTATTTATTTAATAGTATGTATCCTACATTAGTTTAGGGTGATAAGGTTACCCTGTAGACTCATTTTATCATAGATGATTGTAGTATGTCATCGAATGATTTTTGGACACATGTGTTTGAGGTACATATTAATTACATATGTGTTATTACCTTTGTTGTACTGTTGACTATTTAATTATATTTAATGTTACCTTTTTGAAGCATGTAACTGTTAATCTAGTAAATCATCTTGTCACACAAAATGAGAGCCTATTAAGGGGTGATGGACCGGATCGGATGCCTGCTATACATATATACAGTCTACCTACGCATGCATCCGAACAACCACCAAAGATCATTGAGATTATTTAGAGAAGATTACGAAAAGCTATAGTAGGCACTTTGGTGTACATAACAAGCGACACATGTTTCAATATGGTTGAAGTCTCCATGGATAGAGATGAAACGAAAATATATTGCACGCGTACGCCCAACATCATTAGAAAATTGTATAAACGATAACATTAACAATCTATATACTCCGCTATATTTTGTAACCGATTTCTTATTTATAAATAGATGGTAGAGTTGCCAATGCATATATATGAGGACTTTCACTAGAGTCGGTTGGATGTGATGTAAGTTTTGTATGTATGTTATCATGACATACTAAACATTTAGTTATGTTACTTACACTATTGTATATACGTCTTGATGGATCCCTTTAACTATCTTGGTTAAAGTATGATAGGTATACTTGTGTTTCAATTATATTACCTTCAATTATATTACCTTCAATTATATTACCTGAGTAACATTCACTTATCAGAAAATTTTATATGATTAGTTATTTCCAACCTTTTATATAACTATACATCTCCCTTAATAATCCAAATGGACACTACTGATGCAATCCCATTTGCAATTTTCAAACTTACCTTTGTGAAGGGCACAAACACATTACAGTTGTCTAGAGGTAAAAGAAATTGTGAAGTTTTCTTATGTTGATTCCTAAAAAGGTTAACCGTTGGTTAACTAGTGAGCACAGAGAGTTGCACCAACAGCTAAGCAAAGAAATATCGATGGCGATTTAGAAATATTCCATGGGGTATACGGACAACGGTAAAGTCGAAGTCATATTGAATGCGATTTAAATATATTCCATGGGGTACACGGGCAAAAGTAAGGGTCTATATGCACATTAAGTTATTGGTTACACATATATACGTTTGTGCGATTATTAGTTTTTATTATAGATTTTTTGTTTCATGGAATTTCATAATCATTTGGAAAATATGAGTTATTTTCACTAATCATCATATCATACATACTTAAAAGCTAGCATTTTTTCTTGAATCTCATGCATTTGAAACCCCCATTCTTTTTTCCTTTCACCACATTCATTTGAAACTCTCATGACTTTTCAATTTCTTTATAATAATAATAATTATTATAATTTGGTAATTAGGTTAAATAAATATCAAACCTAAACTCTAATCATATATAAACTAAATTTCAATATTAAAATAATATCTTTACTTCTACTTATAAAATTATGTTTTTTATAAAAATAATATATTTACTTCTACTTATAAATGATGCATTTTTCCTTTCACCTCATTCATTTGAAACTCACATGCATTTTTCCTTTCCCCACATTCATTTGAAACTTCCTTGACTTTTCAATTTTTCTAATAATAAATATAAGTTGGTTAATAAGGTTAAATAAATATCAAACCTAAAGTGTAATCATATATAAATTAAATTTCAATATTAAAATAATATCTTTACTTCTACTTATAAAGTTATGTTTTTTAACTTTTAACATATTATAGTTAATTTATTAGTTTTAATATATTGTTGGATGTAAACCATTATCATTTTAAAGATACAATTTTGGAACAATTTGTATAATATACTTACATTATTAATTTAAATATAATATTATAGGGTTAACTTAAATATACATTTTAGTTTGTCTTAAACAACCCAAAAAATATTTTGTAAATAGTTAAAAATGATAAATTGTAATGTCTTTCTAATAATGATTATAAATTGGTTATTAATGTTAAATAAATATCAAACCTAAAGTGTAATCATAAATAAACTAAATTTTAATTTTAAAATAATATAATCACTTATACATATAAACTTATGTCTTTAAGTTTTAACATATTATACTTAATTTAATAGATTTAAAATGTTGTTATATGTAAACCATTATCAGTTTAAAGCTACAATTTTTGAACAGTTTGGACAAAATACTTAAATTGTTAATTTAAATATAAAATTACAGTGTCAACTTAAATATAAATTTCAGTTCCACTTAAAAAACCGAAAAATATTTTGTAAATAATTAAAAGTGATAAATTGTAGTGATAAATGCAAAAACTAAATTGTAATATCAATTTAACTAAAATATTTCTTAAAGATATTTTTATAATCGTGAAAAAATTTCAAATAAGTAGCTTAAAATAATTTACAATAAAAATAGTTAAAAATAAATCTATATAAATAATTATATTGTTACTTTTAAAATAAAAAAACAATGTTTGATATTTTAACAAGTTATAATGATAGAAATTAAAACATTAAGCAAATAAATTTTAAAAATTAATTATTAATAAGAACACTATAAATAACATTAAACAATATATTATATTTAAATTTATTCAAACGATTGAAATTATGCAGTATAATAGATTTATATATTATCATATATTTCAAAATAATCTATATATTATATCAATTTAGTATACAAATTATTATATCAAATTTAACAATAACGTTATTGTTATATTTAAAAAAAAACATATATTTGTAAAGACTTCAACTATATAGGTGTTTCTACGCAACGCACGGATATTCGCCGAGTAATCATGTAAAGTTAGAAAAGACTAGCAAACTATAGTTAAACACATAAATACATACATAAATGATGATATTACAGATGACCAACCATGGTTTGAAATTATTATAAAATAAAAACATAAAAAAAGACACTCCGGAATGTCATTCCGACATGGCTAGTTTAGAATTTCAGAATTTACTTTGGAATGATGTGTTCTAGAGTATATTGTCACTTTATCAGAAAAAAAAAAGATATTTTTAATAAAAGAAATATTTATATTGGTTAGATTAGTGAATCTTATTATTATTATTATTATTACTTTTTTTTTATTATTTTTGTTATTTTAACATTCAACATTGCTTTTTAAATATAATTTCTAAGTGTTTTTTTTTTTTGAACGACAAACAAACTAACCTGTTTGTAAATATCATATATGTCTTTTAAAAGACGTGAATCAATGACCTCTCATTTAAGAGAGTCACACGTTACCGTTAGACAAAATATCATTTGTTAACTCGTGTATAGGTTCTTAATAATAAACTTATAGTCACGAAATAATAATAACAATACTAACACATGACTACTTTTATATAAAAATATAACAAAAAAATCCTTATTATGATATTAATTTTTTGACATTGTGGCTTATTGTTCCAATTAATCTTTATTTTTTTTTTAAATGAAAAAATATGCATCATTATCAATATCAAAAACACGTGTGGATGCCATGTCATTTCATGATTTACTTTTTTAAAATTTCGGGTAATCTTCGCTTTTGTTCCTTCTCTTATAAATAGTTCAATCGTTTCGACCTCTCTTAGGCGAATTCGTAGCTAAGTGTTATTCATCTTCGTCATAACTAAATGATGGGAAGAAGTTCAGTTGGGTTTTTTGCATTCCTTCTACTCGTCTTCGTTTTTGCTATATCAGGTGCTGATCAATCAAACATATTTTGCTCTCTTAGTTTTCCGATTAATTGCTTTTTTAACGGCATAACATTTATTAAGAATAGAGTGGTGCTATGATAAAGAAAAAACAGAAAAGAACCTCCTTATATCTTTAATTTTTTTCTTAAAATTTACTATATTCCGTATTTTGTGATGGAAAATCTGCCACTCAAAAGCCTCGGTATCTATATATTCCCTCGATCGCAAACCATGAAGTAATAATTTATAATAAATACAAGAGATTTTAATCAAGAACGACTGATTTCTTGCTTTCGGTTTTTCTCTTAGCCTCGTGATAAGAGTTATTTAGTCATTTTCATGTCTTTTTACTTGCTTAGATTAAAAAAAGCTACATTGTTATACTTAAAATAGGAAGAAAAAAAAAATGCTATAGCGGTTTTGTCCTCCGTGTAAATAATATTACTCAGTTCTCCTTCCAAAAATGTAAAGGCTTTGCAAGGTTATAGTACTCGGCCTAAGATAAACGACAGAAGAGTAACGAAACAACTTTAATGGCAAACGAAAACTTATTATATACCGGATTAATAGTAGATGAGTATTATACGTATTTTTCATTAATTTCTTCTACTTAATATCTCAGCTAACTAAATTTCTGTTAACTAAAATCCATTTGAAATTGTGTGAATAGAAATCACGACTGTGAAGGCGAAAGTATGTGAAAAGCCAAGCAAGACCTGGTTTGGGACGTGCAAAGACACAGTCAAGTGCGACAAGCAATGCATAGAGTGGGAGGGTGCAGAACATGGAGCTTGTCATCAACGTGAAGCGAAATATATGTGCTTTTGCTACACTAAATGTGGTGCCAAGGCGTCTCCTACTCCTCCCTCTACTGCTCCCCCTGGGAATGGGGCACCCACACCGAATCCTCCGGGACCTCCTGGAGGCGGGCAACCACCTCCGGCGGAAGGAGGACAACCACCTCCAGCGGAAGGGGGACAACCACCACCAGCGGAAGGCGGACAACCACCTCCGGCAGAGGGAGGACAGCCACCTCCGGCGGAAGGCGGACAGCCTCCTCCGGGCATTTGATTGGACCAATCATCTTTCTTGAACAGCAAGCATTAGATGACTATAAATAAAGAGAAATTGCTTCCGATGGACATATGAGCATTTTCTAAATTACAAGGTCTCTTGTATCGATAATACATAGCACATGATTCCCATGCATAACTGTTTCATTAATGATTCAATAAATTTTCTGTCATAATAATTAATAACCTCCCAAGGATTAAATAAACAACTTGAAAATTATTTGATTAATCGTTTCGATATTGGTTTTCCTACGATTTAAAATGTTAAAATAACAATGTTAAATAACATAAACAAAAATTCAAAATATATGAAAATGGCTTAAAAAGTTAATATAGATTGCATTTTGTTAAAAAAAAATTTCATTAACAACTTCAATTGTAATAGAGTCAGAACCATCACTTTCTAGGTGTTATTATCATCATCATCACTTTCTTCCTCCTCATCTTCGGAGTCTTTAATAACTTCAGTTGTATTAGAGTCATAACCAGCCTGTTCCTCACAAGATGAAGAATCCCCTCATAAACATTCTCCCTTTCTTTGGCATCATCAATGGACCCAGTAGAATGGGTACCAGTAGATTATTGTGTAGGTGGAGGAGGTGGTGATGGATTTGAGGGAGGTGAAGATGGTGGTGGAGGATTCGAGGGAGGTGGAGGAGGAGGTGGTTGAAAAAAAATTGAAGTATTAGGGGGTAACACAGTCTGGTTGATTTTAGCAATGTCAGCTTCAAGATGTGCCAATCAATAGGCAAAGAGTCGAGACAATTCAATCAGTGTATTAAGTGTTGTGGATCTAGTTGTTAAGGTTTGGAGGGGCAATGAATGAAGTAGGATTAGGTTAGACAAAAGGTAGAGAATTCTGAAAAGAGGTTGTAGTTGGATCAAGGGAACCGACATCAACATTCATACCTTCAGCTTGTTCATAATCAAGAGATGGATAATTACCCTATGCACCATGTGAGGATGATGAAGACTTGAAGTATATGTGATTATTGATATGTGGTGGAAACACATGTAATGTAGCTTGAAAAGGACACGCATCAATAATAGGAGAGTCAGATGACCGTAAAGATTTGGTAGCATACCCAATAGCATCTAGCTAGCATCAGTGTTAGAGTCTTCTTATTGTCATCTCCCTGAGTTTCTTCCTCTTTTTCTTCTTCCTCTTTGTTACTTTTAGTATCATCATCATGGTCCTGACTTTTAGGCTTAGTGAGCTCTTTATTTGACATTTCATTAGTAGGCTTATCCACAGTTGGGTTATGAACTCTTGGGTCAGTAGTGTATGGCTGATCAATCCACTTAGCCATCCACCAAGTAATAGTTGGATGTAGTCGATTCCAGAAATCGGATGAAAACTTCAAGACCCTTGTTCTTGAATTTTGAAAGGATGACATACCATCCGCAAATGTTGGTTGCCTTGATCACAACTATAGTGTTTGGGGTATTTGAAACTTTTTGAACATTACGAGTCGAAGTATAGGTGTAGAGAGCCATGTGAGCTCTTGAGGATTAGTGTTTAGCTATGGGGGTTTTGGGAATTTTTCCAAGGAAATGGTTTGAAACAATAATCATTTGAAGAGAAGATGAATCAATATGGGTGTTGCTAATAAGACACCCCTTAAACACCCCATTGACCACTTTTTAAAAAGTCAACCTATAATTAACTACTTGTAATCAGCTTTTTCGGAAAACAATGTAATTTCAACCAATAAAATTCAAAATTAAATTAGGGTGTCTATATGGTAAAATGGGGTGTCTTTTTAGCCAACCCCATCAATATATAAGAGGGAAATGCAATCGATTTGAAGATGGTTGGCGTATGATGATGAGCGTGTCAGAAAAAGTAGTCCGATTTCTCATAACCCCTAAAGTTAATCATAATGTTCCATATCTAATTTAGAAATAACCGCTGAGACATCTTTGGCAAATCAACATTGATATCTGTGATGATATATGTGATGAATCAGCAGGTAAATTTGTAGTAGAAAATGCTAATGAATCATTGGTTAGAAAACACGCTTTTAAACATTTTTTAATAATAAAGGACTCATTTTTTAATAAGAAAGGACTGGTGGTAACATATCCAATCTATGGTGATAATAGAGAAGGTCAGAGACACTAAGTGCATGATTTGTCTCACTTACATATGGTCTAATAAGAAGATACTACGAGAGAGATTGTTGATGTCATAACCCCGTCTATGATAACAATAGAGAAGGATCAAGGAAATCAAGTGCAAAGTCTATCATATGCTGACTATGGTATCTATAGACATGGTAAAGTACACAAACAACTCTTTGTCTTAGAGGACCAGATAAGTATCTCTTACACTATAGAAATTGCTATTAGTGTAAGCCATAGGTTTATGCACATGGATCCAACAAAACACTAACTTTGTACATACAACAAACATGCTTCTAGGGACAAAGGATTGTAATATAGTAGAGAATCAAAAGTGACACACTCATGTCTTTGTAGGTTTTTTCTTTACTTTTAGGATACTTAGAGAGATTTAGTCATATTCGACAGAATGCTTCCACTTAACCAATGTGAGCTCAGCAGTTGGTCTCATTGATGAGATACTTAGAGAGATTTAGTTACATTTGACAAAATGCTTCCACGAACAAAAATGGATAAAGAAGTTATATATAGTCAAAATTTTGTAATATTATCGTCAAATCGTAATATTTGTGTAGCAAATCATGTGAGAGATATTCAGCCAGAGGAATTAAGTAAATAATGATGTGATGTTCCTGTAACATTCTTTTCCACGAAAAATGAATGTTTTCTCGAAAATACAAATCCGATTCAACTTCTCTTTTTCTATGAAAGGATTAATCATTCATCTTCATTTGCACATCATTTTTGATAGAATTTTTCACAAGCAAAAATGGTATTTCGAGTTTGAACATCATCTTCAATTTTGCCATCGATTATGGAATTTGATCATTTATAATTTTGGTGGTCTTGACATGAGAATGGGATTAATTACTAATTATTTTTTGATAGTTTTCAGAGATCTTTTGAGAAGTGTCTTTATTACGAATGAGTTCATTATTTGTAAGGGATACTTCTCGAAATTTAGAGCTCATCAGTGAGAGAGACTTCTCCCTAAGAAATAGATGAGTGTTTAAAGTTTTAATTTTATTTTTAAGTTCCAACTTCTCATAATTGTATATAGAGTGGTCAAGATGTAAATATTTAAACATTATTATCTTTTAATTATTAGAGTAAATCGTAATGTGTTTAACCTGCTACAAGGATGCGGAGTCCACGTTCTGATCCATGAAATCTCTAGCGACTTTAGACATGGTAGCTTCGAAAGTGTTGGTGTTGCTGTTGGATGACAGAGCCATGATTGTCGTCAGGCATTTATCCTTTCTCTTGATGTCTTCATCATAATACTCTTCTTCTTCGAAAAATCCCCCCTTTTAAGCCAAAAGAACTTTAGAATCTAGGTTTTATTTTTAAGAGCAGCAACAGGTGTTTTGAACTTGAGGTCATATGACTCTTCTTTTGAGTCATTCTTCCTTAGTTTGGAATCTCTTGGAAAATGATTAGCACTTCCGTAACTGAAGCATTTTTAGTCATGTTTCTTCTCAGTGACAACCTTCTTGGAACTACCAGTGTCAAACTTTCTTGACGTTAATGAACCAAAGTTAGATGTTGACGATAACATGTACTCGCAAGTATGAGAGGTTGTAATGCCCGTAGATCTGGGCTAGTAAATTTAGAGAAGATAAACATCAAAGTGACTTTTTGATAAAAGATTATTTAGAATGAAATAATCTCAACTAAGTTGTAGTGGTCGTGACAAGGATTCCGAATATATAAAGAATGCTGAAATCCGAGTTATAACGAAGAAGTTATGACCTGTCGAAGTTTCGTGACAGAACTGGTACGAAACTGCGTGACGTAAATAGTGAATTTACAATAGAGCGATATTTAGCCTTAGTGATCTAAACAAAATTCGTAGAGTTCGTTAAACCGAGAGCGTACATAAAAAGAACGTCCAAATCTGACTTCGTATGAGGAAGTTATGATTTTTCTAAATTTTAGCTTAACAGTATGCAGCCCGAAGTTCGGAATTGAGATCAAGTGATTCTAACCAAAACATTCTAAATGAGAATCGAAGATCTCGTCGATAGTAGTGCAACGGTAAAAAGATAGACAAAAACGGACGTCAGATGAAGAAGTTATGAATTTCTAATGGAGTTTTCCTGTCCCGGCCTACTAAAAATAATATAATAAAAATAAAATTCAAAATTAGCCAACGGATTCTAAACGAACGTTATAGAGCATAATCTCACCTAAGCGTGGATATAAAGAACGTCGAAAACGGAGGTCGTATGCGAAAGTTATGATTTTCTGAAGTTCGAGGCACGCATCCCAAAAAGGGAACGCCCCGCGTTCAGTATATGGCTCCGGATTGGCCACATCGATGCTGACTCAGCGGATAAGGGATAGGATCGGAACCCCGCTCCTATGCGCTGCGTTCGTGTGGAACACGATGCGTTCGAGGCCGACTTCAGCACTATAAATAGAATGCAAGGTCTTCGGGATTTGTTGCTCATTTCTTCTCTCTCACTCCTTATTGCCTCACTTTGCGTGCAATTTATACCCCCAAAGCCCCGGTATCATCCCGAGACCCGAAGCGAGTCACGAAGCCCCGAATATCCCGAGAAGTAAAGTTTCCGAGCTGAAACTCTGACTACGAGAAGCCTGGTTTTTGTGAAGATCTCTCGTTTTCACCGAAGAAATACTACTCTTAAAGCCGTAGTGCTGTCCGATCATCTTCTGATCAAGTGAGTGTATATTCTCTTTCTTCTAACACATAGATATAAAGTATCTACTTTAGAATACGTGTTATGTGTGTATAAATATACGTGTATATATATGTTATCTGTTTATTTGGGATGAGTATTAAATGAGTATCTTATCAGTTTTTAAGTTGCGTATGAATGCATATGTATGTTGTTATCTACAAAAATGTTGGGTAGAACTTGGGTAGATAGTTGATGTGTGATAAACTGATGAGAGGCCTCAATGTGATTGTGATCTTGTCATTCAGCAGAATACGGATGACGATCACGGACTCTTTCTAGACTGTCCTGTGGAATGCTGGCAGACTCATAACCTGTAGGTGTTGGTGAAATTGGGTGTACATTTGCTGTATTCTACCTCCTCAAGGTTGCCTTAGGACTTTGATTGCTGAGGAAACCCCTTTGCAGTATTGTCCGTCCCGATGAAAATCCTAGATTAGGTCCCTTGTGATAGTTACTGTTTTAGGGACGTAAAGTGAGAATAACGGGAATGGGTAATCGGGTTATTGTCGGTTGGTAAAATTAAATATAATTATTTATTGTAGGTTGAAACCCTATATGCTCACCAGGCTCCCAAGCCTGACCCACTCAGTTTCTTTGTATTACAGGTAGTGGCATGAGAGCATAAGTTGGAGAACTTGTGAAGATGTTTTTGTTTATAGACCAGTAGTTATATATAACTGTGTAAGGTCTATGTTTTATTGTTTATGCTTTTGTTCATGTATCGGAGCCTGACATCCCGAGTTTTGATATATAATGAAAATACATTTCTTTAAGAAATGCCTTGATAAACTTTATTTTATCATGTATTGTTTTGGGGACAAATTCCACAACTCTTTTAAATCAATGGATTTACTCTGAAATTATTTCAAAAACATAAATGAAACCGGTCTTTTCTAACCGTGATTTTGAAGATGTCACAGAGGTCGTGCAAGTATTACAGTTGTAAAACCAAATATCGTACCTAGATAGACAGTCTATTTTAAAGGAAGATAAATCTGGGAATTGTTGGTTGAAAATAATTTGTTTTGAAAAACTAATGAAAAGTAACTTTTTAAAACTAAAATAAAATAAAATTATCAAACAACTCATAATTCGAAAGTAAACTAAAGGAAATTCAGTAACACAATATTAGAACCAAAGTGATTGTAGAAGCAAACACACAATTTGGATTTAGCAGACAAAAGAAAAACGAGATTTAGTTGAATTTTATGGGTCTGTGATTCATCTAATGCAACTAACCAATTAACACAAATGTAATGATGATAAATTTGCTAACACCATCTAATGTCATCAATTATCTCTCGGTCTCATGATTAGATTTAAAATCACTCACTCATATCTATTTGTAGTTCATGAAATTAAAAAGCATTAAGTTTAGTGGTTTTATTAAAAGTGCACCAACAAACATCTATGTTAGTTTTAAGTGAATTTACGAAATCACACACTCATTTTCAAATTATATCCCAACCAAATCTTCTCTCGAAGTCAACACTTGCAAATAATAACAAAATGAACTTTAAATTAACATCTAACACATATTATTGGCCAAATAATAAAGGTTCAATTAATTAATCGAAATTCATAAAATAATTTGAAATTAAACAAATATTTAAACATCAAATAATTACCATATATAGTATCATTTAATTAAAAGCGTTAGACTTATCATTTTATCTAGTCAAATAAACCCACAAAACAAAATTACTCCATGCAATTAAACTAATACCAATCAAGAAATAAGGTTTAAACATCCATTTTTTTCAGAATTATTTTAAATTAGCAAAAAATAATGATGTTAGACATGATAAATATAAGTACTCCCCTTAATTTCTTGTTGCTTTCTTTGATGTGTAACCCTAATAAAGAAAATGTCAGCTAAAACTTGACAGCCCACAATAAAATGTAGCTTCTCCACAAGAAGAGTGGTATCCCAAAAAGAGAGCCCAACTCCCCTCTACCCTTTGCGTCTGTATCAGATGGCAGTGGCATGGCACCCGACTCGATTAACACTCACCAAAAGTAAAAAAATAAATAAATAAATAAATAAATAAATCGTAGCCACTCCCCTTCGATTCTCAGAATCCGATCGACGAACACAGTCATCCAAAATCGGACCCTCCTCCTTCTTCTAAGCAAGATCACACCTTCTCTATCTTTTTCAACTTTCAATCGAGTTTTAGGCATTTGTAGGTGTGGGTTCTGAAAAAGGCGATGAAGGCTGATCTCGGCGGCGGTTTGGTGGGATGATTGGTGGTGAGGTGCGTGAAGGTGTGTGATTGTTGCTGAGTGGAAGATGGCGGTGATGATGGGTTGAGATGATGATCGGTTCTTTCGAGTTGGAGATGTGTCTCGGTGATGGCTAGATGCTGTAAATAATGTGAACAGATGAAGATGGTAAGGTTTGTCGATGGTGGGGCTGTCAATTGGTGTTTTGTGTTACCAAGATCTTCATTTCTTATATCATTTGAGGACAAAGAAACAGAAGGTTTCCAAGAACATACATCAAAAACCTCACTACAAAACCCTATTCTACTCTCATAACAAAACACTCAAGCCCTAATCTAGAACGATTATCAGTAATGAATGAACAAGATGTAACACAACTGAATATGAAGAACGATCAGGAAAAATACAACAGATCTACTACGCAATCGTTTAGATCTAGCAGAAAACCCTAACTGAAAGAGCTCATATCACAAGAGAGAAGAACGAGATGAAAATATTTGATCTGATCTCTAACACACTCTCTCTCTTCTTTTATACTCCCCTATCACTGAAACGAATCTAACCCGACCCACTTCAGATCCGCGCTTCACTCCTGCTTTATTCCTGCATTCACTTATACATATACATCTACATATACTTATACGTATATAAAAATAAATACAAGATTGTATTAATTCATAATATTTTCAACATCCCCCCTCAATCGAAATATTTATTTTTCATTTTTAAAAACATCAACAATACCCATTTTCTTAGTCAGAAAATCATGCTGCTTTATAGTTAAAGATTTAGTTAAGATATCCGCAGTTTGTTCAGAAGAACAAATTTTAACCAATTTTATCACTCCATTAGAAATTTTTTCTCTAATAAAATGCAAGTCAACTTCAAAATATTTTGTCCTCTCATGAAACACAGGATTTAAAGCTAATTTGATAGTTGACTCATTATCACAAAAAACTGAAACAAGAATTAAATCTTTAATTTCTAATTCAAACAAAATTTTTAATATCCAAATTATTTCACAAGTAATAGACCCTAAAGCTCTATATTCAGCTTCAGTGGAGGATCTAGAAACAGTAGACTGTTTCTTACTCTTCCATGATATTAAACAGTTATTAAAATAAATCAAATATCCAGACACTGATTTTCTTGTAATCATACACTTAGCCCAGTCAGCATCTACAAACCCTTTATGCTCAAATTTATCAGATTTGGTTATAGCCACTCCTCTTCCAGGACTATTTTTTAAGTATCTTAAAAGTCTAAAAGCAATTTTTAGATGAGATTTTTTAGGCATGTGCATGAACTTACTAAGTACCTGAACAGCATATGAAATATCTGCTCTAGTTACTGTCAAATATATCAATTTACCAATAAGTTTATGAAACTTAGTTTTATTGTCTAATAATGAATTTTCTTTACCATTTTCATCAGTCTTTATCAGAAAATTTGTTTCCAATGGAGTATTTACAGGTTTACACCCAAGCATACCATACTCATGTAATAACTCTAAACAATATTTCCTTTGATTTAGACACAAACCATTATTAAATTTTATTACTTCAATTCCCAAAAAATATTTTAAAATTCCAAGATCTTTAATTAGAAACTGAGTTTTAATAAAATCCTTAACTTTCTGCAATTCATGTTCACAACTTCCAGTCAAAATAATATCATCTACATATACAAGCAATATAGTTAATGATCCTTCAAATTGCCTTACAAATAATGAATGGTCACTGATACTTTGCTTAAAACCAAACATAAACAAAGAAGAACAAAGCTTTTCATTCCACTTCCTAGGAGCTTGTTTCAAACCATATAAAGATTTAGTAAGTTTACAAACCCTAGAATCACCAATAGAAAAATATCCAGGAGGAAGAGACATATAAACATCTTCAGTTAAGTCACCATATAAAAATGCATTATTAATATTTAATTGATATAATGGCCAAGAATTATGTACAGATAAAGAAATAATTATTCTTACAGTCACAATTTTTGCAACAGGAGAGAAAGTTTCTTCAAAATCAATTCATTCCCTTTGATTATACCCTTTAGCTACTAAACGAGCTTTATATCTTTCTACTTCTCCATTAGATTTGTATTTAATTTTGAAAACCCACTTACAACCTATTGGTTTTCTGTTCTTAGGTAAACATGTAATTTCCCAGGTATTATTTCTATGAAGAGCTTCCATCTCTTCATTCATAGCTTTAACCCAATTTGGATCAGTTAAAGCTTCTTTATAATCTTTAGGCTCAACAGTTTTATTTAAATTTGAAATAAAACATTTTGTATTATTGTCTAATGAAGAATAATTAATAGTTCTTTCTATTCCATATTTATATTTACCTTCAACAATATAATCAGAAAACTTTACAGGCATATGAGACTCATGTCTAGACCTAGAAGAACCTAAAGACTGCTCAATAGAAGGGATTAAGGGTAACTGACTACTTTCCTCAGAAATGTTAGAAGAAGAAGGAATTGAACCAGCAGAAGGAGGCACAACTGCCTCGCCACTACGGTTGACATCATTATTAGGACTGACATCATCCAGGTGAATGGCTGCATCAGTACCACCCAACTGTGATTCTACTCTCAGCTCATCAAGATTAATAGAATCATTTAAGTATTCATTAGTATCAAACTCATCATAGGAAAATGGATCACTAGGGCCAAAATCAGAAAAAAATTTGTCAACATTAGTTGACTTCAATTTATATGGAAAAACAGATTCATAAAATTTCACATCCCTGGACATAAAAGAAGTATTAGTATCAAGACTAAGAAGTTTATAAGCCTTTTTATCAGATGAATATCCTAATAAAATGCACTTTTCAGCACGTTCAGAAAACTTATCAGAAATATTTTGTTTAACAGCAAAACAAGGACAACCAAAAACTCTCAAATGATCAAAATTAGGTGTTCTTTTATAAACAAGTTCATAAGGAGATAATCCATTTAAAACTGATGTAGGCATTCTATTTATCAAAAAAACTGAAGTTAAAACAACATCTCCCCAATATTTTATAGGAACAGCCGACTGAAACAAAAGTGATCTTGCAACATTAAGTATGTGTCTGTGCTTCCTTTCCACAACTCCATTTTGTTGTGGAGTGTAAGCATAGGAAGTCTGATGAATGATACCTCGTTCAATACAAAAATATTTCATTTGATTATTCACAAATTCAGTACCATTATCAAATCTCACAACCTTAATATTAACACTAAATTGGTTTAGTAAAATATTCACAAAAATCTTAAAGCAATCAAAAACTTCACTTTTAGATTTCAAAAGAAAAACCCAAGTAGCCCTGGAGAAATCATCCACAATAGTCAGAAAAAACTTAAACCCTTCTACAGAAGCAAGTCTATAGGGACCCCAAACATCTAAGTGAATTAATTCACCCAATTGGGTTGAACAATGTTGACTAAGTGAGAATGACTCCCTAGTCTGTTTAGCCTTATGACAGACATCACAAGGAGGAAGAGACTCATTTCCTAGTTTCAATTTATCTTTCAAAACATTTAAAGCCTGATCAGCAGGATGACCAAGTCTACTATGCCAAGTTAACTTTGAGACACAACACTTAGAATTAGTTAGATTTACTGATTACCTGAGGGAACATGATCTAGGTAATATAACCCCCCCCCCCCCCAGATTCTCTACCATTCTCCACCATCTTCTTTGATAGTGAATCCTAAATTTTACAATTATGTTCAGAGAAAATAATTTCACATCCATTATCCTTACATAGTTTATGTACAGACAAAAGATTAACATTAAAGTCTGGCACAGCAAAAACATCAAATAAAGTAAGATTAGAGGACAATTGAACATTCCCAATCTTATTTATTTTAGCAGAAGAACCATTAGGATGTTTTACAAGTAGATTAAGTCTAGACACATCCACAGTGTCTTGGAGTTGTGATTCTGAGGCTATCATATGTTGATTTGCTCCAGAATCAACAATCCAACTTTGAGATTTATTTGAAGTAACACAGGAGTTAAAACAATATGTTGTTGTTGTTGTACCTGCCATATTTGCAGTAGCAGGTACATCCTCACTAGCAGAATTCTCATTTATGAGACGAAGAAATTTTGAATATTGTTCACTAGTAAGATAATGACATTCACTACCACAAACAGATTCAGAAGCAACTCCAGAACTGCTGTTTGGACCAACAGAAGAAGAATTCACAGAAACAGATTTATTTTGATTATTATTTCCATTTCTTTGTTTAAAATCCTTTGGATATCCAATCAATTTATAACACTTTTCTATTGTATGACCTTTAAGATTACAGTGCTTACACTGTTATCCTTGATTTCTGAATCTATTTTGACCTTGACCTTTTTTAAAATTAGTAACCTTACTATTAAAAACAGACACTTGAGGTTTTGAAGAAACAACAGAACTCAAAGAACCATTCTTTTGAAGAGACTCTTCTCTAGAGAGAATTGAGAAGGCAGTTTTAACATTAGGCAATGGTTCCATTAAAAGAATGTGACTTTTAACCTGATTATATACATCATCAAGACCACTTAAAAATTGCATTAATTTCATCATTTTAGAATGATCATTTAGTTTATTTGCAGCCTCACAAACACATTAAGATAAACTAGTCAAACCATCAAACTCTTTCCATAAAGAATCAAGTTTGTTATAGTAGTCTGAAAGAGAAGAACCACTTTCGTTTTAAAGTGTTTATCTGCTGATGGATATTAAAAATTACAGTACTATCAGCCTTATTATAGGTTTCAAACAACTCATCCCAAATGTCTTTAGCATTATCAGAATAAACATGACTAGCATATATTGCTTCAGATATAGATCCTAATAACCAATTACACACAACAACATTCACACTAGATTTTTTAGTTGCATCAGTTTTTTTCAGGAACAATAGTTCCATCCACAAAACCCAATTTATTTCTAACTTTAAGGCCTCTAGTCATTGCACTATGCCATAATCGGAAATTTTCATTACCAGTCAATTTAACAGTTATTATAGAAGTAACTGCATTATCAGACGAATGTATGTATAGGGGATCATCAAAGTCAACAGGAGAATCCTTAGGGACACCACTTCCCTCAGGTGTATCCCCATCCATAACAGATCACAAAACAATACCAATCAAAGAAGAACAAGACAAGAAAATGTCAAACAGGTAAAGAACAAAACAACACTTGTGTTGGCTTAAAGTCCAGATGGTCACCACAGTTTGTTGGGGCCCAAGACAACCAAACACAAGGTGAACAAGAAAATAGAATCAACAATAAATTTCAGACAACAATTAACTGATGTACCCAAGACACCAGATTCTCCCACATCTACAACCAAAAAGGAAAAGAAAAGAACAAGAAAACCTCACAGTGCTTAAGGCAAATTGTTTGTTTAAAATCGACTCCCTGAACCTTTTACTCAACGGGTTTATCGGTGATGAAATCCGACCCCAAAGAGAAGATTAGAGGGATTAATCGATAACTATGATTTGTGACTTTCAGTTTCACTCAAAAACTTTGCACTAGCAGGAAACTCAATCTGCAAGAACAACAAAAAATTCTCGCAGTACCAGGATCTCAAAAAAAACTATGAAATAGGGTAAAAGGAATGAAACCCTAAGTCTAATACAGAGTAAATAAAAAACCGGGTTAATCAAAATACAGGACTAACCTCGAAACAGCGACGACAACAAATCGTAGTAACGAACACCAGAAGATGCGTCAAGAACATGAACGACGAGCCTTGAGCTCTGATACCATGTTAAAAAACTATAAACACATATTTCCCAACATCTTCATTTCTTATATCATTTGAGGACAAAGAAACAGAAGGTTTTCAAGAACATACATCAAAAACCTCACTACAAAACCCTATTCTACTCTCATAACAAAACACTCAAGCCCTAATCTAGAACGATTATCAGTAATGAATGAACAAGATGTAACACAACTGAATATGAAGAACGATTAGGAAAAATACAACAGATCTACTACGCAGTCGTTTAGATCTAGTAGAAAACCCTAATTGAAAGAGCTCATATCACAAGAGAGAAGAACGAGATGAAAATATCTGATCTGATCTATAACACACACTCTCTCTCTTCTTTTATACTCCCCTATCACTGAAACGAATCTAACCCGACCCACTTCAGATCCGCGCTTCACTCCTTCTTTATTCCTGCATTCACTTATACATATACATCTGCATATACTTATACGTATATAAAAATAAATATAAGATTGTATTAATTCATAATATTTTCAACATTTTGGTTGTAGCAGGTGGCTGGAATGGATGGTGATTATGGTTATTGGGATGATGGTGTAAGGTGAAGATGGTGAAGGTGGATGAATGGTGAGTGTTTGTGTCGGGGTTAAGGAAAAAGTGTGAAGGAGGGTTTGTGGTGGTGATTGGTGGCTGGTTTGGAAGGTTGATGGCCGGGTTAAGAAGGGGTTGTGGGGTGGAAGATATGGAGGAAGTTGTATAAGGGTTGAAGGGTGGGGTGAATGGTGAAGGTCTTTATGCAGCAACAAAATCACTTTCAATCTTCAATGCCAATTGCAAACTTTTATCTTTAATGTGTTTTCTTGAATTTGCATGAGTAAGAGTATAAGGTATTGGTTGCCTCCAAGGCGTTATTGTGTACGTGGAGGGCACATATTGCTGTTACAAAGCAACGAACACTGCCTCCTTTTGTTGTTAAGGGGCTTCTTATCGTCGTTATCACCACACAGAATTGTGGTCGTTGGAGCTTTTGACCATTGTGAACGATCGTATTTCACTAATAAATAAATCAATAAATAAAAATAAAAATAAAGTATTTTTCAACTACAATGCAACAACACATTTAACTAATTTTTTTATACAATTTTTTTTTCTTTCTCTCTATATATTATAAAATTTCATACTTTATTCAACCGAAAAAATAGAGCAAAACCCAAACACGACTTCTCCTCTCGGATTGGCTGATTACAAAAGTTATTTTAACCTTTCGCCGTCTGAGAGTTCACCACAAATCCCATAGTGTGGAGCCTGTTTCAATCCCACTTCATCTGTAATCCAATTTCCTACTTCAAATTACATTCAACAAAATCTTTTTGGGCAAAACCCAAATTTACAACAAAACCATTTCCCCACTTTCTCTTTGATGCCACAAACAACCATCCAAACACCACCACCAGCACACCCATCAGTCGAAACGCAAACGAGAAGTAGTAGGAGAGGGAGACGGATAGGGAAAAGAAAAGGGAGTGCTATTGCAGTTGCAACGGAAAGTGAGGAACCTCCACAATGGTGGACATCGGAGGAGAAATATGTTTTGGCGGCAATATGGTGTGGTACTTCAAAAAATGAAAATTATGGAAATGATATGAAGAAAGGTGCCTATTGAGAGGCAGTGCTCAACAAATTCAACAATATCTTGAAGAAAAAAATTGTATTGCAATACCGACATGCTTGCTAGCAAATGGAGTCAAATAAATAAGCGATGCAACACACTTTGGTCGCAATAGCAAGACGAAACCAACAAACTTCGATTCCCATATTTATTGTGCACATTCACTTATTTATAAAAAGCAAACTTTAAAAACCCATAGGATAACATAAACACCCTTCAAGTTTGGGACACCCTCATGGACAAGATCTTTGGCTTATTATTTGGGCACAATAATTATTTAATTATTACCCGTATGATATTAAAATGGACCCGACATGATTGATATGATTTAACCAACAAGCCCAATGATTGTGTTTAAGTAGGTTTATCAATCTTTATAAAAATCAGTAACTTTCTTATCCTAAATTGTTTTATAAAGTATAATATCTTTTATCAGTGATTAATTTTAAAATAATACATTATTTTGATTTTTTAAATATTTTCGTGACAACTTTTGTTACTTATTGATATTTCAAAGGTATTTACAATAGGCTTCGGTCGCTACAAGAAAGCGGAACCAACAACTTCGATTTGTTCAGATATGCAAAAGAAAATATAATGTCGAGATGGGCTACATGTTCGCGTTGGAAAAAGCATGGGAGTTGGTGCGAGTAGATCCAAAATTGATTAAAACTCTTACGTCGTCGAATGTTCAATTGAATATGTTTCGAAATTCAAGTTTGTTCGATGTTTAGGCTCACATTGACCATAACGTTGACACCGATGAGATTCCAGATGACATCGTGGAGATCTCTCCCCCACGACGACCGACAAGGCGTGAAAAAGCGAGATGCAATGCAAAATATGTGGAGGTACTTGAGACGAAAGCAAGAGACATGGCGTAAATGAAAGTGAAGTTTGATGAGCACAACTTTCTTCAAAAAGAAAAAGAAAATGAGTTGAAACGTCGACATTGGGCTTCCTTGAAAGGCAAGCGCCGAAGGTGAAGGAGCAACACAAACAAGAACAAATGACCAATTAGTTGTCAATTCTTTGGGCTAATGAGGAGGGTTTGGCAACTCGAGATCTTGTAGTGCTACAAGTGATGAAGGAGAAGATTAGGGTCACTTATTTGGGCAATTAGGACTATGGTTATATTAGATTAATTTAAATGTTATGTGTTTTTTAAATGTTATGTTTTTTAAGTTTATAAATGTATTTATATTTAAAATATTATATTTTATTTAAATATTATGTTTTATAAAATATATTTGTTTTTATACTTAAAAAAAAGAAACTTGAATTAAAAGAGAAATAATGAAATGGAAATTAGTGGATGTTATAGCATGTTATAACATGGTGATCATTTTTTTTTAACTTGTTATAACACTAACGGTGATGTGACATATGAGATGACAACAAAATAATGTTATAAACGTTGCACATATCCAATGTTCTAAGACAACATAAAACAATAAAAAAAAGTTTCCCCTTGGCTTTGACTTCTGAACCATCCACTTCAAACTTTGTTTATTTATTTTGTCGACAATTGATGGGAGAGCATAAAGAACTTGAACTTTAACTTGTCTGATGTATTTGAATTGGTGTCACAAAATGATTTTGAATGAATTTGTAAATAACTCACTTGAGACTCTTCTTTTGTCTTGTAATTTGATGGACATCTATGTATATATTAATGAAATGGCTGATGAATATTGTTATTAAGACCGCCTGTTCAATTAAATTCAAAGATTTTCACAATTAAAAATATCCTTGATAAATCTTGTGCGCGTGAACCATATCCGTAAATTCTTTAGAACTTCGGACTTTATAAAAAAAGTTCAACTCACATCATCTTGTCGAATAGGAGATAAAGAACTCACCAAAACAGGTCGTACTTGTTTTAACAAGTAAAATTAGATCCGTCAATTCATTATAAAAATAATATGGACTTCATGAAAAGAAGACCAACTTCAACCAAAACCTGTGGAATAGGCGGTAAGTAACCTATGAAACACATGTTACACTTGCAAAGCACAACGTGCTATATTTTGATTTTCATAAAATGAAAACCAACTCTCACCAACCCATTTGAATAAGTGGAGGAGAACCCGAAGGACCTGAGTTGCACTTGTGATAACAATTGGTGATGTAGACCATCAATTCATATCATGTACCTTGTAAAAAGCTATAAATGAATTTCGTGATATGAAAACAAACTCCCACCAATATCCGTTGAATAGGCAGTGGGGACCTAAAAAACTTAGACGAACTTGTAAAAACAAGTTAATGAGCCCTCAATTCCTTAAGAAATTTGGACTTAATAAAAGGAAGCCCAACTCGCACCTACCTATCGAATATGCGATAAGGGACCCATCACAGCAGGTCAATCCTAGGAACAAGAAACATCAACGAGGAGATTCAACCTTCGTCACTATATTTAACATAAATTTTCCTTTTTATACTAAAAAATCTTATAAGAATTTAAAATTGGGGGTAAAATAAGTTTTTTTAATTCATTAGTGATCATAAAATGAGCACTAAACATTATATTTTCTTGATCCATTAAACTTTATTCCTTCTTCAGACTTTTCAAAATGCTTCAGAATCATAGCAGCAGTTAAAGATGGTTTAGCATAGTTTCATCTTCAAAATCAGCATGTTCAGTTTGTCACTATCACTGTCGGTTGCATGGCTTGAATTTTTTGAGAATAAGGCGGAGGATTTGTCCTTCAAGCTATTGTTCATGATCTCCTTGAGCAAAACCTTGGGTTCTTCATGATTGCGTAAATTACCAAACAAGCTCTGTAATTCAACATTTTTGATTTTTTCACTATTTTTCAGAACATCAACATGATGTGCACACTTGTCATCAAGGGAATCCAAAAATTTTTAGCACAAGAATTGATTCATGTTTTAAGATGTTAAACCTTCTCATATCATTAACAAGACAATTAAAAGAATTAAATACTTGAGTAACAGTTTCATTCTTGTATGCGAAAAAGTTCTCATACTTTTGATTTAGACTATTTTCTTGAGTGGAGTTGACTTTAGAAGTGTATTCATAAGAAACAATCAGCGTATTCGTCATCTATTTTGTTGATAAATTTTTTTAAACCATATGATAAATTTCTTATGACAATGCATTGCCAATGAAAGCCCAAGCACAAACATCAAGACTAAGCAGTTTCTTGTTATATTCACTATAAGCATGCATAAGAGTTCTTTTTGGTTCACCTAAAAACTATGTTTTTTTTACCTTCAGTTATGGTTGGTACATGAGGACCCTTTTCATTGGTGTCCAAAATATAATAATCCATGGTTTCAAGGACAACCATATCCTTGCTCTTCCACATTGTAAAGTTTCTCTCATCAAAAAGAGGAATCTTGCTCGAGGACATAGATCCAAAGGTTAGTTTCGAGGAACTAAAGAAGGTAGACATTGATTTATGTAATCATAGAGCCTGTTCTAATACCGGTTGTTGGATTGTTAGGGTTCACAACAAGCAATGAATGAAATGTTCGAACCAAAAAATATCACAAGAATTTATCAAAAAAAATTTAGATTAAGAATTTCACAAAAAAACTTGTTCTATCACAAAAAGAGATAGCACAAAGTCTTCGTTCTTAATAATCCCTAAAACAACTATATATATAATAGAAAAGTATAAAATATCTTCGTTCTTATATAAAGATAAGATCTTAATAACTAAGATTGTGAATCTAAAAACCGTGGGACAAAAGCAATCTTCATGTTGGCGTTGATGAAGACCGGCTACCATATTTGACGTTGATAGATGATTATTGTGATGTAGGTTTGACATATCAGATTGTAATGCTTGACCTTACAATTCAAACACAAGATCTTTTCCAAATTAACCAGTGTAACTGTTGATAAAAACAAATACCGAGGCATGATAGTTCTCTACTCTGTCTGACTGCAAGGCCACCAAAGGTCATATTTTCAATATGTCATCATGATCAATTCCAAACCAATCTGAATATGTCTCAACTAATTTCCATGAATAAATATTTTGATATGTTTGTGGAACAAACGACCTAGAAATTTGGTACCCCACAGGCAAAGCTTTCTCACAACAAGCGTATATTGACTTGAATTATGGCGGCTTACAACTTGATCGTAAAATTACCTCTGGAGGATGTCAATTCTTGATGGTAGATTGGTGAGCTAGTTATACAAGAAACATAAATACATTTCTCTTTCAACAGCCAAAGCAGAACACACTGATGTTGCTAGCTGCACCTCACAAGTTCTTTGGATGAAGTCCTAGTTGATGGACTACGCTTTCCAATTCAAGAAAATGCCCATATATTGTGACACTGCAAGTTCAATATCTATTTCTCACAATCTGATTCAACACTCAATTACCAAACACATAGATATTTGGTACCATTTATTTTAAGATCATGTCTTAAATGGTAACATTGAACTCATATTTTTTCCATATCATGATGTAATTATTAATATCTTTACTAAGGCACTACATCAAACCAATTTTAATGTTTTCCTGAACAAAATGGGAACGATGCTTCATCGTCAACTCTGTACTGTATTCGTAATCTCTATTGATTCCATTTGAGATTCAAATAACTCAGAGTTCAGATCGTTTCACAGTAGAAATATCTAATCTTTGGGCATCAATAAATGCCACTTTCATGTCTTTTTAGTCTAACATTTCATTTTATTTTAAGTGTTTCTTATAAATTCCATAATGAAGTCTATCTCTTTCCAAGCTATTGCATCCGATGAACTCAAGAGCACATGACACCGAAACATGACGGATCCAAGATCTTTTTGTCCGACCAAAAAAGTTTACCAATATTGGAACTCATTTGAAACTCTATCTTAAAATATGTCTTCCTTAGAATTCCAATCTGAAATGGTATATCTATCTCGTTTCCCTATTTCATCTGATGATTGCTCCTTTAATCTCGAATGATCACATGTCTCTCCGTTTTTCATTAATCTGAACTCTATGATCTTACTAATTCATTTTACTTATAATATCCATTAAAGAAACTTTATTGTTTCTCTGATCAATATCTCATATCCGAGGATGTTTTGTTTCTCTAAAGTATCTTTTGTCTCAGTTGCATTTTCAATCAGATTATCTGAAACCGATATTGTCTTTAAAAAATATCAGATAAATAAATGAATTTTGGATTCTTTTAAATTGATTTTGAAATCACTCCTTCTCTCTTTAAGCTTTCTAAAACTTCATCTTTCAAACCTTAAAAATTTCCACTTTACTCTCTCTAAAAAACACCATACTATCTGTAATGGTACCAAAATCATCAAAAGGTAAGTAATCTTCAAAAGGTTCCTTAGAAATCATCTTCATCTGAGATAATTTCAATGATACAACATAACGTTTCTCCTTAAATCCCAAAAGACTTTGATGAATCTGTTCGTATCATGATAGAGTTTATTTCCCATCACTATATTGTTGTTCCTCTCCTTAAAATTCCAAACCCTAAATTCCGTTTGAGACTAATTCTTACTGCCTTTCAACAAATTTGCATTGAAGATGATCATATTGAGGTTATGATCATATATGAAAGAATCGTAACTAGTAGAAGATCGATTTTCCTGAAAAGAATTGGTGTTGCTGAATATCCAGAAGGATATGTTGCTTCTGAACTTGTTGCCGATCAATTTCAAGTTTTTATGAACAATATAGAGTTTAAGGGTACCTGTATTTCCAAAGGTTTCAATAAATTAGTCGTTCCTGTGTCATGGACTGTTCTTATCCGTATCATTATGAAAGGGTTCAGCGGCAAGCATTGTGGACCAGACACGATGAACAAATATTGGATAAACCTCATTTACAACATCTTCACTTGTCTTGATTCTATAATTTGATATTTCGAAGATAATGTGGAACAAATTTCAGAACCTAAGCAACTGATGCAAGATTTACGAGATTCCTTGTCTGAGATTATGGGGTCTTCCCTTGCACTAAATCTATTCAGATCTTAATGAAGCCATACGAATTAGCTTATCAGTTAAAGAGGTGAATTTCTCTTTTAAAATTATTAAATGTTACCGTATTCTGAATCAGTCAAAATTAGGGACCCATTAGACAACTACTTGATCATATGGTAGCCATTCTCCCTTTAAAATATCCTCATAAAATCAAAGATGTGGTTGATATAGATCCAAAAAACCAATTGGTTCCTTTCTAGTCACCAAAAATACTCTCCCATCAGAAGGAAATAAACCAATTGTCTTTGGCCAAAAGAAACAGCAAATTGTTAGGAGTTCCAAGAAATGATCACCTGTTTCATGGAGAAACCTATGGCTAGTCTTCTGAAGTTCCTTTAGAGTTTCAAAATCACTCACACATATACGAGGAGTCTGCACATGAACCACCTAAAATCTCCCAAAAGGATGATGCATGTGTTGAAAAAAGTTCCTTGAAGTTCCTTGGAACACATCAACGAGTCATTCTTGATCATTTTCTTTCTACACAAGCATGTACTCCGACCCCTATTGGAACTCCTATGAAAACCAAAATTGGGGCAATCCCTCATTTTTCGGATGCCACAGTCGAACCGATGTCCATCACGGATAAATGACGTTTGGGTGCTACTAATAATTCAATTCTTGATTTGATTAATCTTAAGTTACAACTAGGTATCAAAATGCAAAATTATAGGATATTTTACACTTCCTTCAGAAAACAGAAGAACAACAACAAGGCATCTTCCCAACAGAAAAAGGAGGTTGACACTCATATTAGTGAAGAATAATCTAGAAGCCAAAATGGTCTTTAAAAGAGAATTGAAAACATTGATCTGGTTAATGTTGAATAGAACGAGAATCATGATGATGAGGAAAAGAAAGGTGATGTGTCTGAGTTCACTTTTGGCTTAGATGATCCACCTTTCAATTTAGAGATTAAGAAAACCATTGATAAAAAAAGAGAGGTGAAGATGTGAAGAACGAAGAACCGAAATCTGGGTTCGGTTCTGATGATGATTTGGTAGAACAAACCACTAAAGTACTAGTGTTTAAAGTAAACACCACCAAGTTGTTAACTATTTAAAGTCTATATTATAAGCCCAAGTTTGTTCAAGCCTTATCCTCGAAACCCCAAATGGAGATTAATTTGAAATCTTCATCAGAATAAGGTTAAGAATTAGATGAAGACAAAGGATAAGAGGAAGAGAAACAAAATGATGATAGTGATGATGAATCCAATTCAGATACTCGCTCATTGGACAAGATCATGTTTGATCCATCCAAAATTCATCAATATGAAGGAAACGGTTGAGTCTTTCAAGGTGAATGTAGGATCTCTCAACATCTAGATGGATTTAGTTCTCCAGGCACTTTTCGAAATCAAATTCACTTCCCCTTCCATCTAGGACCAACAAAAACAATTAGATGTGCTTATCTCCTTGAGATTGAAGCATTCCATAGAAGAGTCTAAAATTCGGTATAAAGAAATCAGCAAGCATCATGAAGACACAATCGAGAAGATGCTTCATTTTCATGATGAGTTAGTCGAGGCCACTAATGAACTTGTCCATCAGACCTACATTCACCATGAAAAAAAGATTCAAAAATTGGAATGAGAGATCCAAGTAAAGGATGGTATGAACCTTGTGATCTAATAAGTCCTTATCTGAACCATTCAATTCGCTCAACATTTCATCAACATTCCAAATTTCAAATTCGATAAAGTCCTGAAGATTATGGAAGATACCACGAAAGAATCAAACAATCAAGCTCTGACTCTCGATGCTTATAATAACCTCACCTAGGTTATCAATGCTATCTTTCAAAAAGTTTTTGTGAAGTTTTGTGATCTAAAGGATCTATTAGAAGTATCACAAAAGTCATGGCCTTCTAATGCAAGAGGGAGAGAAAAAGGTATCAGTGATTAGAACCGAGAATATCACCTTAGAGATGAAAACAAAGATGAAGAGATGAAAGTTCCTTCTTCTAAAGAAAATCCTATAGAGTTCATTCCCAATAAAGAAAGGAAAAATGGTTTACTTTTCCAACTACACTTGCCGATGTGTTTTATAAACGGAAAATCATCAAGCATTTATATCTACTCAACCGACTCCTTCTGTAAACCTCCTTTCATTAATCTAATCGATCAAGGCATTCTGATCCAAACAGATGATGATTCACCTTCTCCCGTTCTTCCAATAAAAACGATTAAAGAATTCATTATGACACCTGTTGCTTAACAACTGATAAATCTTTCCAATTTAGGAGCCCCAGTAAAAGACAATGGCAAGGGCAAGGAAATCGAACTGATTAGCCTAATGAAGTCGATAAATAAGTTTGAGGTCTTTTCAAAAGAACATATCAAGCAAGCAATCCAAGAAAGTCTGATGTATTGATAATAACAAGAGAATCCAAATCACCTCCCCGATATTTCTCTATGGTTTCGCGAAGGAGGTCTTTATGATTTCCGTTATGCTCCTTATAAAGGTTTTGCCACACCAACTTTAGATTTTGAGCAACTAGACCTCCCTTTATCACTATATGGAAGACTTTACAAGAATTTTCCATGTATTCATCCAAATGATCCAATGTCAATTCAAATCCAAATTGAAAATAAAAGACATGAAGCTTTTACGTAGATCATATGAAGTCGATGAAGGATACTTGGTCTATAAAGAATATTACTTCAATCGAAAGGTGTGCTAGAAGTTAATCAACAAGTTAGGTTTGAAGCTGCATCTATATTCCTACAATATAATTAGAAGTGATTCCACCAGAATCATACTTTTGGATGTTGACTTTCTAATGATGATTCCTTCTGCCATTCTCATCATCACTTATCACTTCCAGAGTATACGGACTACTATACTCGCAAAACGTTCCTCTTAGACTTCCTTAAACCTTTTGAAAGATTATGTTGCTGATTTTATAAAAACCGATGTTGAGTTATTCTCCTTATTTAAAACTAAAAGACCTTCTCCTTTGATCAACTCTACATTTGAAGGAATTGAAAAATTGCCTATCAGTCCAACTGTTGAACCTAAGCTCGGATACATCTTCACGATGAAAGACTACCGAGAAACAATTTTTCAATGCAAGACAAAAGAATCTTTTTCATACTTAACTTCTTTAAATTTTCATTTCAACGTTTGCCAAGCTACAAGCTTTTGAAAAGGTGAAGAGGGATTTCGTTGAACATATAAATTGGTGAATTGAAGTCCGAACATGTCTGCAAAAAGCATATGTGTTTGCATTTCATGATGAAGAGTGAAGATGAAGGGATAGCTAAGGTTACTTAGGAGAGATTTATAGTTCAAGAAAAGTGATCCTAAGCTATCCGAAAAAATATGTTGATCCAAACAAGTTCCTGAGCATCCATCCATCCGAAGTCCTTTGTCAACCGAACTAGTGCCCAATGGTAGAAGAGGTGAAATGAAGAAAAATCATTTTTTTTGTTTTATTATTTGTGCAGACATTAGGAAATGAGATCAACATAATCTTGTGTCGGTGTACGATTCTATTGGCCAAGTAGCTTTCAATTGTACTCTATTTGTATCCTTGTAAATTGGCTTCTCCTATATAAAGGCAAGTCAATCTCATGTTTAGATGTACCTTTCTAATCACTTCTTCTAAGAAAATAAGTTATTTAAATCACTTGTTAAAAACATTCTCATTGTTCTTTCATCTTATCTTTCAGTTCATGTTCTTGTTCATTTAATGTCAAACATTGTATATAACTTGGTTATATCATTCAAGGCTTGACTGAATTTACTCCAGACTTGACTGGAACTTCATTAAGTGCTTCCATTCATTCTTATTAATCTGAGAGATAAAATATTACAACTTTTTTGAATATATATTAAGATATCTTTTCTTATCATCATCAACTACCATTCAATTAAATCCTTAATCATGCATGTGTAGTTAGTTAATAGAAATGTCTATGTTTCTTTTAGTAGTAGTTGGCAGTTAGCATTACATTTTGGCTTCATGTTTACTTAAATGTAATTTGGTTATTGAGAAATTTTATTACAAAAATTTACCCCAAAATCTTCTTCTCTATTTTTTGAAATCTGGAGGTTGACCCCCTCAAACAAGATTATAATCGTTGTGGTCTATAGCTAGTAACTAATTATGGCCACTTGAGCCGCTATGATACCTGGAGACTGTTTGAGGAAGTCGATTTTCATCAATGGTTGAATAAGCATAATCTAAATCACTATTATTTCATAGTATTTTATCAAATTGAAAGCTAACCCCAAAAACCTTCATGTTTAAGATTTCAAATTGAGTTCTTCAAAGTTAAGCGTAATGAAATTGTGGAAAAAAATATTGTCTATTATGATATAAAGATTCTAAATATATACAAGTTTTTTATGTTCTTAAGATTGAAGGCAATGTATAATTTAGTTTATCTTTTGTAGGTTTCTTGTGAATTTGGAATTTGAGTGTTAACTTTTGCATTCTTGGATTTAAATATGTAATATAAGAGCTATTTTATGTCATATTGTTAAAACCGCTGTCGTGCACGATTTAAACAAAAAATATAAATGAAACTGTTCTTTTGCACTAATAGGTAGTACTAGTAAGCAGAGTCGGATCCTTAGGGACACGTCCTAAAGTCTTTGCCTCTTTGCGTAAGGCACATACTAATTCTTGACAAACGAATTAAACATAAAAAAAGCGGGGGGGGGGGGGGGGGGGGAAGGGGGGAAGGGGGGGAAGTTTATTTCTAAAAATTTAAACTAATAAAAATAAAAAATGATAAAAGATTAAATGAATTTTAAAGTAGTGAAATAAATTTGAATAAGAGAAAGCAATTCTAGTTTCGCGGTGACTCCCCTAATCATATAATTAACCTTCAACACAATATTTGACTGCGCACTTGTTCTGGTACTGAAGTTTATTAACAAGCTCTAATGACCTCTATTACAAAAATTATTTAATCAAAATAAGTTCTCTGAATTAAACCTAACTTTTTACCAAATTAACCAAACAAGCGCAAAGAAAAGTTGCATTAAACACAGTGTAATTTCCCAGTAAAGTTCAATACCTTTCATAAGCTCGGAGGCGTAAAAACTTGTTTGATCAATCCATATTAGTGTTAACCCTAAACGTAGAATTAATCTAATATATGTCACTTTTTACCAACTAATCTAGACAATTACGGATCTAAACATTTAGATGACTAGAATGATTCACAAACAATTTAAGTGGCCAACAGAAACTGAAATCAAAATCAAACACTCAATTAAACAGTAGTCACAATCAAATATAGTGCCTAATGATTAATCATACAAAAAAGTTATGTATTGCGAAACTGAAATCTGAGTTTTTAGCATGACATAGCTAAAAACGGATTACAAACAATAGAAAATAGAGTCTAAACGATAAATCTTACTAAACAATGAAAAGAAATTGAATCGTCTCCTCTAGATCTGCGTTCTTTACTTGATACCCTCTGAAAATAACCTTAGAATCGCCAATTAGGGTTACTAGACAAGTATGTGGCTCTATTTATACGTTCAGCTGTAAAAACGTCGTGCATGTGATCGCATAAGGACAACCTGTGATCACCTGTATTGCGGGAAACCTATCACGGGCCTTTTAAATGAAGTATGTTACCATTTCCATGCATTTTGGCCAACCTGCGATCGCATGTATAGATCATGCAATCGCATGTATCTCTTTTACTCAGCCTGATGAATTTTTGGCACGAAAAAAACCATGAAGCGAAGCTGCGAGCCAACCTGTGATCGCAAAGGCATACCTGCGATCACATAGGGACAACATGCGATCGCGTGTTGTCATTTTCGCGTCTTTTGATCGTTGTTCCTCCTTCCAAGCAGTTTTTGATTATTCCTCGGCATCCTTCTTTAGTCTAGGCTCTATTTAAGCTCCAAAGCATCCACTAACGCATCCCGAACTCGCGTAATTCTCCATGTGCTCCAAATTACCCTGAAAAATCATAATAAAAGTGAGCAGTATGAACATTCTACAAAATAATCATGAAATACATGAGAATAATCAAGAGTTAGTTAACATTTTATGACAAAATACCGAGAAAATCGTGCTAAAAGATGCATATAAAATGCATCTAACACATATGCAATAGGTGGTAAAAATAGGTAAATAAAGACTTATAAACTCTTATGGTTAAAAGCGTTATGTAAACATGAAATTTAATATATCAAAGTAACTTAGAAAGAGTTAGTTTCTTAGTTAAATAAATGATTATATTTTTTTTTATTAATAAATGTTATGCCAAGATGCTGAAGTTTGGTAAACACAATTATGATATTATTATATTTTTTTTACCAAATTTCAAAGAAGGGTTGAAACCGGTAAATTTGAAAAGTAGATGCTGATAATTCTTTTGTTATAATAGGTAGACTAATTGTATGTATATGAAATTACATAATAAGATTTTGTTGAAAACACAAATTGTTAGTAAAATAATTTGAATATGTTGCATATATTACTACTTAGGAGTACCCTTTTATAAAAAGTTATTTTTTTTTTGTTTTTTTTATATGATAATAGTGAAAATTGTTAGTAAGAAATAAATGAACGTGTTTACTGGTAGGTGTTAAAATATTATATGAATGAAAGTTTCTAAAATTAGAAAGTATGGAAGTATGATGTTATTTTAAGTGTGTAAGTTTTTCTAGCCTCTCATTAGTTTTATTTCTATTATAATTCTGTCATTCAAAAAAATGAATTGGAAGAAATAAATAAGGTGTGATGATAACTTTGTGTATATCATTTTTATGATGAAAAAGCAATGATGATTTACGACAAAAAGTGTGAAAATTCAACATAAATATGCAAAGTGGTGACTTGAAGTTAAAAATGTATTGTAGACTTACGCATGATGTTATGTACACACAGTGGCGGATGCCTCCCGTGTTTTTTTAACCTGTTGGTATCTATTTATATACTCAAATTGTTAATAAGTTATTAAAAAGAAAGTGTGGAGAAACCTAAAAGAACAAGCCACCCTAAACATTAAAAAGAAAATCTAGAATTTTTCACAATATCAATAATTCCTAATTTGTAGGAAAACGCTGCTACCAAAAATAAAAGTTTAAATTATTAAATACTTAATTTAATAACAAGAAAAGAAACTAAATAATCTCAGAAATAAAATTGAAAACCTTAACCTTCGACCATCATACGTCGGCGCCACTTTTCTCACTTCACATCCTTTCTCGTGGGTTTTCTTAGGGGCGGTTTTAGTAGGTGTCCCGGCATGACACTGACAACACCTACTTTTTTTGTTCGTAGTGGAAAAATTTTTGATTTTTCGATTTTTTTACCTATTTTTCCTGTATCGGTAACACTTATTTCAACCCCGGCAACACTTACTATGTATTCATGCGTCCGTCTCTAGCTTTTCTCCAGTCTCAGCATCTTCATGAGTCATTGAACGATGTCCTGGATCTCAGCCTCTCCGGCCACCGGCTGCCTGAGCACCTACCGGTTCACCTCCACACACATGTTTTCCTTTTGTCTTGATCTTGTTTCTTCTCTTGTTAAAGTGTTTTAGAGAATTAGGACATTGATTTTTATCCTTTCTTGTAAAACTATTATAAAGAAGCGTACTACACTGTGGTCTCTTGAGCCTCTCCATATGTTGATGGTTAAATTGTAAAATGAGTATCAAGAGTGGCTTGTGTGTCAATAGACCAAAATATAAGTATTTTTTTTCATTGCATAATAGTTTTTAACCTCAAATCTTATCTATTTCTTATTAAAGGTGTGTTTCGGAGTGTTTTTTTTAAATGACTTTATTAACTTATTAACTTTTCAAAAACCAATAAACTAAAAAAGGATTTTGGTTAAGACGAACTTTTTAGGCAAAAAATGATTTTCAAAAACTCATAAATGTATGGCTTTTCCAAAAAGCCAACAAGAAGTTTCAAAAGCACTTCTAAACAAATCTTAAGAGAGTGTTTGAAATTTCATTTTAAATCTGAAAATGACTTTTAAGGAAAAGAACCTATTGACTTATGGCGGTTAGAAAACGACTTTTTCAAAAAGTGTTTGAATTATCTTTTGTGGTGGAAAAAATCAATAAGTCAATAAGTTGTTTTTTAAAAATCATTTGTCTTAACTTATACATGTTTTAAGGAGTATTTAACTTTTAGAACCCAAAACGTTAATGAAAAGTCATTGTAAAATTCATTTTCATATTACCAAGCAATTGTTTTTTTTAACTCACTGACTTTTCAAAAAGCCACAAAGTCAATAAGTGGTTTCCAAGGTTCTAAAAAGTCGTTTCAAAATAATCTTGTTGTCTTTTGTTCTTTCAAGTTTCAACAATCGATTTTTATGTGTGTTTTAACTCCATTTCAATGTTCAGATATAATGCATAACAAAAAATTTTAAGAATTCAAAACCCAAAAAAAAAAAACAAGCTCCAAGTATACATACAAAAAATCGAGCTTCAAGAACATATACAAAGATCGAAGGCTCTGAATTCCTTTTCTGTTCTTGAGTTTAGAGTTCTGTTAAAATATAACTATTTATGGTTCAAGATTAACATTGAATAATTTCTTAAACTTGGTTGAATCTATAAACTTGAAGAAATGTTTTATTATAAGAATAGAAATAGATTTGTGTTGTTGGGTATGTTGTGTTTGTTTCTGTAAGTGTAAGTGCAGGGGGTATAACTTGCTTTCTGTATAAAAGAGAAAGCACACGGATCTTTGAGAACGGGTATGGATCGGATATGTTCGGGTTTGGTTTGTGTATATTATCCGAGGTATATATGTTTGCTCAGCTGTGTTATTTGGGATTCATTCGATTCATTTTACCGACACACATAAATTGAGTCTCTCTGTTCTTGAGTCATCTTTGTCTTCTTCGTGTTAGGGTTTGTTCTAGTTTTAGAGTCTGATTTTAGTTAGACTTGATCTGTAAACTAAAACTCCTTTGATTATTGTGTATGTCTGTGTGTGAGTGTTTCTGTTGTGAGTTTTCAGTTGTAAGTTCTTGAAAACCAACTGGATCTTGTTTCTCGTTTAATAAAAGATCTGTTGATGTTGTGGATAGATTTGTAGTCTCGTGAGTTTTTAACATGGTATCAGAGCAGGTTCATATTCATGCATCATTTTTTTTCCGTGTTTTGATCGGTTTTTTTGAGTTAGGGTTTCTCAATTTCTGTTTGTGAAGCTTTCTTGGAAGCTTCTTTCTGAGTTCCTTATTCCGATCTTCATTCGTTGTTTTTAATTGTAAACGATCGCTTAATAGTAAACGTTAGATCCTTTGTTGTTGTCTAACGTTCAACGTTAAGCGACGGCCAACATTAAGAACGCCAAAGGTGTAATCTGTGTTGATTGGTGGTTTCAGGCATTTGAATGCCCGTCTACTTTAGTGTTAGACTCTATTCTGTATAGGTCTAACAGTAAACTACACTGTTGTTTGCTGTGCATTTTTTTTGGTGGATCTCTGTAAGTATTCGCACGCTTATTCTTCTTTATTTGTTCAGGTTATTGTCCTGGTATTTTGGGTTATTGTCTTGTTTCTTTTTTTAACTCTTACAATTTTGTGATAACAAGATTGTGTTCTTGTGATTATATTGGCTTGTCTGTCCCAAGAAAGGTGATTAGAATCCGGTCTAGTATAATTACTCGATGTGACATTGTAGTTGTTATTGAAATTATATCAGTCATGGTTGGGGAAACCCCCTCTGGAGAAAATCCTTCTGGATCTAGTTCTAGAAGTCCAGATCGTTATGATTTTGATGGTCCGTTATTTTTACATCCTTCTGATAATGGTGTAGTATCAATTATTAGTTTTAAATTGACTGGTATTAATAATTTTCGAATCTGGAAAGTTTCTATGACTAGGGCCTTGAAAGGTAGGAATAAATTAGGGTTTGTTGATAAAAATTTTCCTAAACCTAGTGAGGATGAATCTAAAATTCATAAATGGGAGCGTGTTAATGATGTTGTGTGTTCTTGGCTACTTAGTTCTGTATCTGAGTCTTTATATGCTAATCATGCTTGTAGTGACAATGCTTCTAATATTTGGTCTGAATTAAGTGAAACTTATTCCAAAGCTGATGGTTCTGTTGTGTTCAATGTGAATCAAAAAAAAATTCTCTTACTCAGAATGGTTTATCTGTTTCTGAGTATTATGGTAAGCTTGATGCTTTGTGGAAAGAATTTGATGGGTTAGTTAATCTGGTTGAATGTACATGTGAAGCCTCAGCTAGTTTTGTTAATCACTCAAAATTGACGAAATTAATGTAGTTCTTGTCTGGTTTAGATGATACATTCAGTCAGGTTAAAAGCCAAATTTTGTTAATGGAACCTCTTCCTAATGTAAAAACTGCTTTTTCAATTGTATCTTGTGAAGAATCTCATCAAAAAGGAGGTTCAATTTCTCAGACTTCTACTAAGTCTCAGGCTACTGCTTTTGTTGGTAAAATTAATGATCAGAAATGAAATAAATTTTGTGGTAACTATAATCTTCAGTGTAAAAAATGTGGACTTAAAGGACATACTATTGAAAGATGTTATAAGCTCATTGGCTTTCCAAAAGATTTTAAATTCAAAAATGAATCTCAGAATTTTAACAAGACCTTTTCATCTAATAATTCTATGTCTTCTGATGTTAATGGTTCTTCTGATTTGGATGTTAAAACTAATAATTCTTTTGAATAGTTTTTTCTCACAAGTGAGCAATATAACAAGGTTCTTAGTCTAATCAATGAGAAGTCTACAACTAGTGAGGTATCAGCAAATATTGTAGGTATTTGTTGTAACTCTTATATTTCTACTAATAGAAAATGGATTGTTGATTCTGGTGCAAATCATCATATGAAAAAGAATGATTTTAAGTTAAATAATGTTGTTGATGTTTCTAAACTTGATCTTAAGGTAGATCATACTCATGGTTCTTCTGCTAGAATTAATAAAATTGGAAATATGAAGTTGCCTAATTCAGTTGTCTTATCTGATGTTTTTGTTGTTCCTAAATTTAATGTTAATTTACTTTGTTCATAAACTTTGTAAGGATAGTAAATGTAAACTTGTTTTTGATGAATTTAAATGTGTTGTTCAGGATTCACAGTCCAAGGTGACTATGGGGACTGGTAGTGAATCAGGAGGACTGTATTATCTTCAAGATTCCTATTCTTCAGGTAATATGGCTTCTTTGAGTAGGATTGGTTGCTATGTTTCTAAGATTACTTGGCATAATAGATAAGGTCACCCTGCTATCCAGTCCTTAAATTCTCTTAAGCATGTTCTATCTTTTGGATCTGAGTCTCTTCCTTCGTGTGATATTTGTCATAAAGCTAAACATTCTAGAAATTCTTTTCAGTTAAGTGAGCATAAAAGTGTTTCACTAGGTGATTTGGTACATATTGATGTTTGGGGTCCTTATAGGGTTGCTACTTCAGATGGTTTCAAGTTTTTCTTAACTATTGTGGATGATTTCACCAGAGGTGTTTGGGTTTATTTGTTATGTAACAACGTAAATTTTCAAACAAATTTTTCATTTCAAAATAAAGTGTTTTCATTCAAAACAAGGCATAAACAATCCATGTGTCATAACAGAATACAAATCATATAAATCCCAAGATCACAAAACATCTATCAGTGTGTACAGATCACGCCGGCGCCTTCCCACGGTCCTCGCTAGTACCTGAAACACATACACAACAACTGTAAGCATAATTGCTTAGTGAGTTCCCCAAAATACAACTTACGCACATACACCTTTCCAGGCCCTGACCTTCCGGTCCATGTGTCTCAGGGGACTTCCGTCCCTGCTGGGTAAACCTTCCGGTCCTACCCACGCCAACCTTACGGTCCACATAAAACGCCTTCCGGCCCATAACATAATGCCTTCCGGCCCACGTAACATACATAGCACGTATAACATTTAACTTATCACATATAACACATATATCACATATCATATCCGACCTTCCGGTCACACAGTCAAACCCTTCCGGGTACAGTATAGTGAGAAGACTCACCTCGTGAATATCGAAAGCTAGCAAATCCCGAAGTCACTCGTGCTCGACCCGCCGAGCTACAATCTCCCTATAACATCATACATCTCTTATTAACACTTTTATCTTCTAAGTTTGACTATCCCTAAGAAGTCAAACATAGGTCAACTCTGGTCAACGGTCAACGGTCAACTTGACCGGACTCGGTGAGTGCACAAGGGCAACTCGGCGAGTCTAGACGTATCCGCCAACTCCATAGGATTCCCCTCTTACTCGTCGAGTGCTTCCCTTGACTCGACGAGTTCCACCTGGGAGAGTCGCGGGGCCACCCCGACTCAACTCGCCGAGTCTCAAGAACAACTCGGCGAGTCCCAACTCGACTCAGACCACCTGTCGACCCTCTCTAACTCGTCCTGACTCACTGAGTCAACCCGTAACTCGACTGGATCACTCACTGGCCGATCTAAGGCAATCTTCAAGCTACTCGCCGAGTCTGCTCATCGGACTCGGCGAGTCCATGCCATGCAATTACTCAAACTCGCTTCTAAGGTCAGATCTGTTCCATCAAGTCATAGATCTAGCCTTTCAAGACTGATTCACCACGTAAAGTCCCTATCTTGGTGTCCAAAACACACCCCATGGCTTATAATGAACATTTTGATCTAAAGCATAAGGGTTCCAACCCAAAACTTCCATTGATTCCCAAAAATCTTGGGCAAAGGGACACTCTGGACCTTTAGGGGTCCAGATCTATAGTCTAAATCTCTTAGGGGTCCAAGGGAGCACAAGATCTAGCCACAAAAGGGTTCAATAAACCCTAAATCAATGAAAACACCAACATAGAAGAGAATAGCTCGAAATATTACCCCAATAGAGATGCTCTGGACTCCAAATCCTCAGAAGATGGCTCCTCTTGCTTTCCCCTTGGCTGATTTCCTCTTTCCTTGCAAAATGACACCTCCAAGATCAATAATAGCCTCCTTCTATGCTCCAAACGTTCACACTCGATTAGGGTTTCACTCAAGGGACTGGTGAGCACAAATGACGGCCATAAGGCCCTTTAAATAGGTCCCAAACCCGAGAAATTAGGGTTTCATTAAACAGCGCAGACTCGCCGAGTCCAAACGAATCCCGCGTCCAGAATCGCGACCCTACTCGGCGAGTCTGAGCTCCAACTCGCCGAGTCCCCCCTCAAAACACAAAATAATCAAAACAATAAAGATACCTGGAATTCCGGGCTGTTACAATTCTCCCCCACTAGAACTAGACTTCGCCCTCGAAGTCTCGCTCTGAAAATAACTCCGGATGTTGTTCCTGCATCTCGCGCTCCGGCTCCCAGGTCATCTCCGATCCTTTCCGGTGTTGCCACTGAACCAACACCAGAGGTACCTCCTTGTTCCTTAGAACCTTGATCTTCCGATCCCTGATGGCCACAGGCCTCTCAGCATAATTCAGACTCGCATCCACATGAATATCCTCTAATGGAACCACTGCCGACTCATCGGCTATACACTTCCTTAATTGCGACACGTGAAAAGTGTCGTGGATCTGTCCCAACTTGGTTGGCAACTCCAAACGATAGGCTACCCGGCCTACCCTTGCAATCACACGAAATGGCCCAATATACCGGGGCCCCAACTTGCCCCTCTTCCTAAATCGAATCACTCTTTTCCAAGGAGAGACCTTCAGGAGAACGAAGTCGCCGACCTGAAACTCAAGCTCGGACCGGCGTCTGTCTGCATAACTCTTCTGTCGGCTCTGGGCGGTCAATAACCTCTGTCTGACCTGCTGAATTTGCTCTGTCGTCTGAAGCACGATCTCTGTACTGCCCATCACTCTCTGCGCAACCTCTCCCCAGCAAATGGGGGTCCGACACCTCCTACCATACAACAGCTCAAAGGGCGGCATACCAATGCTCGAATGATGGTTGTTGTTGTAGGAAAACTATGCCAAGGGTAAATACGCATCCCAGCTACCCCCGAAATCTAACACACATGCTCGAAGCATGTCCTCAAGCGTCTGAATCGTCCGCTCGCTCTGGCCGTCTGTCTGGGGATGATATGCGGTACTAAAATGCAATTTAGTACCCAGCTCCTCATGAAATTTCTTCCAGAATCTGGAAGTGAAGCGCACATCACGGTCTGAAACAATCGAGATCGGCACCCCAAGCCGAGATACCACTTCTCTCACATATATCTCCGCCAACTTCTCCGCTGAAGAACTCTCACTGATGGCAAGGAAGTGAGCGCCCTTCGTCAACCTATCCACAATCACCCAAATTGCATCAACTCCTCTGGCAGTCCTCGGCAATTTGGTGATGAAATCCATAGTGATCTGTTCCCACTTCCATTCGGGAACCTCCAATGGCTGCAACTTGCCATGCAGTCTCTGGTGCTCGGCCTTAACCCTGCGGCAGGTCAAGCACCTCTCAACGAACCATGCGACGTCCCTCTTCATACAGGGCCACCATGTCACACCCCGAAAACCAAAGGCGGAAACGTTCCCGGGGTTGACTCCACGTTGAGTATCAAATCCAATGTACATAGTAATCACAGTAAACAACCATTACATTACATATATATAGAAGTTTACATTTGGTTCAAAAGTAAATTGTACAAAAGTTATACATATATCATATGAACAAAACGAGACGAGTCTTCGGAGCACTCCGTCTTCACCAAAAGATATCGCCGGGTACCTGTCTAACTTTGACCTGAGAATACAAGCAGTTTGAAAATCAGCATAAAGCTGGTGAGTTCATAAGCGGTTTTGTTTTATGAAAAAGTATCGGTTTCCTTTAGTTTTCTGAAAAGGTTTGATATCCAAGAAAATCCCATATTTTCTTATGTAAAATAGTTAAGTTATCTTTCGTTACAGTTCTGTTACAAGATATAAGTTAACCCCAGGAAAATTCCATATTTTCCTAAATGCAAGATTGATTGAATAACACATAATATAGTTTAATATACAAAACTATAATTTAGACGAACTGTAGATAGAAAGTATTTTGAAAACCTTGGGACTAACATCCCGAACCAGTTATAAGATAATTTGATAAAGACCATGGGATCACTATCCCGAAAGTAGATATAAGATAGCTTGATAAAACCATGGGATCACTATCCCGAAACTAGATATATGATAGATTGATAAAATCATGGGATTATAATCCCGTATAAGATTTAGTTTCAAAACCATGGGATTACCATCCCGAACGAGATATAGACACAAGATCATGGGATTATCATCCCGAACGAGATATAGATACAAGACCATGGGATTATCATCCCGAACGAGATTTAGATTCTAAACAAATCCTAGCTGTGAATAAGTTTATATTAATACGTATTGTGAGTCGGGTAACCATGCTGATACGACAACGAGACCTCCTTGACGTTAGTCAGACGTCGGACGATATACAGAATTTGTCACCCCAGGCGTGCCCGCCTAACTGTAGCTAGCAGTTAAGGTGTGGGATTGTCAGTCCCGAATAGATCTATTCACAAATTCCTCGCTCTCCCTCCAGGAGACTCTGGTTACACTTCCGGAGAGGATTTACTTTGATCATCCATAAAGGGTAGTGACTATCTCACAAGCTAGTATTAAACTATTCACAGGATTCTCATACGATAACAGACTTACAAAGATTTTAAGACATGATACAGTGAAAATAGTTACATACTATGAAATTATCTGGCAAAACATTCAAATGATACAGAGATAAACTGAATCAGACATAGTTTATCTAATAACTTAATACAGATATCAGTACATGATATAAAGAGAAACATAGAACCCCAAATTATTCCCATAATAATTTGATTAGTTTGATTATTTTCTTAACTAAAATCCATTTAGTTGTAATCGATAAATCATTCCTTATGCTCAACATAATACATAAGGAGTAAAAGAGTTTATAAGTTTGCCAGATATTATTTGAAACATATCAATGTTATAATTTGAAAACAGTTATAGTTTGCTTGTATTCCCCCCCTGAAAACATTGAAAAACACGGAAAAAGGCGTAGGGGTATGAACTCACCGGACGAGAAGTATGACGATTTGGATGCTAAGAGTTGATCCGGGGCTTGTAAATACACGAGGTTCCTAATTATAATGTAAAGATACATATTTATATCTAATTAGGACTTAGTTTATTTATATGATAGGGACACTAGCTTCAAGTCGCGAAAACACTCCGATACAAGTGTTTGGAGGGACCCGGGTGGCGTTTAAGGACGTGAAATGACACTAGGGACTTGGGACTTGAGTTTACTCCCCATGAGTAAACTAATATAAGAGTTTTGGTCTAAAAACACCCATTCCCCATGAGTTTACGGCCGTAAACTCATGGTGGGTGTGGTTTAAGGTGCTAAATGACTTCTAACACTTAGGGGATAATTTCTAGACTTGGTTTAAGGACTTGGAATGATTTCAAAGCATCAAATAGACCTTCTTATGGGAGTTTACGGCCTAGCATGGCTTCATGGCCGTAAACTCCTATTTTCTCATGAAAATGGTGTTAAATGGTTCCAAAACAAATCACATGTGATTAATAGAATTATTCCAAGGCGTAACATGAGTTTGCAAGGGACATTTGAGGGGTTTATGGAGTTTACGGCCTATGAGACCCCCCTCATGGCCGTAAACTCTTCTATAGGGTGCTACAAGGTGTTTCAAGGTCTAAAACTTGCATGGAAGGGCTTCTAAAATTCATCTAAAGGCTTTAGGGGTGTTTAGTTAGCATTCTAACACCATGAATTATGGTGTTTACGGCCCAAGAACAAGCCTTGGCCGTAAACTCTTAAAAATCCCACAAATAATGTGTTTAAGGCCCTTAAACTATTTTTGGTTGGTCCTATGATTTATTCCAAGACTTTTGGTGGTGTTAGATGGCTTTCTAACACCTTAGAATTGAATTTATGCCATGTTTTGAGGAGTTTACGGCCCAAGGACATGCCTTGGCCGTAAACTCACATAAGTCCCCCAAAAATCATGTTTCAAGTGTCCAAATGCTAGAATCAATATTCTATAAATCATATCTAAGCCATACTAGTGATTTGGAAGGGTTTAAGGGCATGAAAAACCCCATTTACATGAGTTTACGGCCCAAGCTTATGCCTTGGCCGTAAACTCCTTCAAATGACTCAAAATCAAAGTTTTAAATGTTCTAAGTCCATATCTTGAAGTCCCTTATCCATATCTAAAGTCCAAATGAGTTTAGGAAGGAGTTTAAGGGCTTAAAACCCTTCAAAATGGTGTTGACGGCCTAGGCAGCCTCCTGGGCCGTAAACTCACATATGTAGTCCCATTTCATGATTAAATGTCGAATTTGGAAGCCAAATATGCTATAGATTAAGGCTAGGAAGGTACCTTAGGGATTTGAGGCCTTAAAATTGAGTTTTGGACCCTTAAACTTTGGATTTAGGAGAGAGGTTAGAGAGAGAGTAGAGAGAGAAGGAAAAAGCTTCAAATAAGAGGTTAAACACGTTTATATAGTTCCTAAAACTTGGACACGGAGGAATTCTACCTGATACCGGCCTTAAACGATGCTTTAGGCCCCACCCGATTGAGTTTCCGTCACCCGACGAGGATATTTCTAAAACTTATGAAATAAATGTTTTGGGCTAAATCCATGAGTTCCTAAATGATTTGGACCCTCATTGAATGATAATAAACATATAATTTTAGTTAACTAAACCCAAAAACGATATCGGGACATTTTGATCTCCGACGAGTTATACGGGTAGAATGGGTTTTCGGCGATGAACAACTTCGGGTTGTTACACACCAATACTCTTTCCTCAAATCCAAATACATCTTTGTAGCCCCCGGATGGATTGAAAACTTCGACCGATGAGCCTCTTCCATCAAAGTAATACGCGTACCACCCACGAACGGTACCCAAATCCGACCCTGAAACGTCATAAGCCCTCGTCCATCCGTAACGAACTCTGAAACCAAACCAACGACCCGCTCTCTCTTCTGCATCTCCGGTCGCACAGCCTCGGCCTGTGCCCCACGAATAGCATCCAATACTGGAGCTATCACGGTCAATCTCAAACATACGTCTCGCAGTAGAGTGCTCTCCGCCCTGCGGCTCAACGCATCGGCTACCACATTAACCTTGCCTGGGTGGTACAAGATCTCACAATCATAATCCTCGACCACATCCAACCACCTCCTCTGACGCATATTTAGGTTGGGCTGATCCATCAAATACTTCAAGCTCTTATGGTCCGTATATATCGTACATCGAACCCCATACAAGTAGTGACGCCAAATGTTGAGAGCGAACACTACTGCCCCCAACTCTAAATCATGCATGGGATATCTCGTCGCATGAGGCTTCAACTGCCTCGACGCATAAGCTATCACATGACCCCTCTGCATCAACACTGCACCCAGCCCCAAAATCGATGCATCGCAATATACTACAAAATCCTCCATCCCTTCTGGGAGAGCTAATACCGGGGCTTCGCACAACCTTTGGCGAAGTGTCTCAAAGGAGGTCTGCTGCTCGGGACCCCATGAGAATGCAACACCCTTCCGGGTCAATCTGGTGAGCGGCACTGCGATCTTGGAGAAATCCTTGATAAATCTCCGATAATACCCTGCCAACCCAAGGAAGCTCCTGATCTCCGATGGTGACTTCGGCACCTCCCAGCTCATCACCGCCTCGACTTTGGCCGGATCGACCAGAATCCCTTCCTGGTTAACGAGATGTCCTAGGAACTGGACCTCCCGCAACCAGAAATCACATTTGGAGAAGTTTGCATAAAGCTTCTCCGATCTCAATACCTCAAGGACCTCCCTCAAATGCTCCTCATGCTGCTCTCTAGATCTTGAATACACCAGAATATCATCGATAAATACAATCACTGACCGATCCAACATCGGCCTGCATACCCTCTTCATGAGATCCATGAACACAGCCGGGGCATTGGTGAGTCCGAAAGGCATCACCACAAACTCATAATACCCATATTGCGTCCTAAACGCCGTCTTCTGGACGTCCTCATCCCGCACTCTCACCTGATGGTACCCCGACCTCAGATCGATCTTGGAAAACCAAGATGCTCCCTGCAACCGATCGAATAAATCGTCGATCCTCGGTAACGGGTAACGCTTCTTGACCGTCAACTTGTTCAACTCCCGGTAATCAATGCACATCTGGTGTGAACCATCCTTCTTCTTGACGAACAGAATAGGTGCTCCCCACGGCGAGCTGCTCGGCCGAATGAATCCTTTCCCCAGCAACTCCTGAAGCTGCGAGGATAACTCTTGCATCTCTGGAGGTGCAAGACGATAAGGCACCTTAGCAATAGGCGCGGCTCCCAGAACCAAATCAATACCAAACTCCACTTGCCTCACAGGAGGTACTCCCAGCAGTTCCTTGGGAAAAACATCTGGAAACTCACGCACCACTAGGACCTCCTCAACTGATCTCGGTCTCTCGGAAGCCTCCCGCGTATCCATCACATACGCCACAAAACTCTTACAGCCCTGCTGTAGACACTGCCTCGCCCTAGCGGCCGAACAAAAAGCTGATCCTGAACGGGTACCCTCGCCGTACACCGAAAGAACTCCCCCACTAGGGTCTCATATAGTCACCAGCTGACGCTTACAGTCGATGACGGCGCCGAATCGGCTCAACCAGTCCATGCCCACAATGACACAGACATCACCCATCGCAATAGGAATCAGATCAATCGGAAACTCAACCCCGAAAATCTCTAACACACATCCCCGGAGAACCTCCGTGGCACAAATCACTCTCTCGTCAACTATAGAAACTCTCAAAGGCCGACTCAACGACTCACGACCAACGCTGATATGCTGACTAAAAGCCAAAGATACAAAGGACCGACTCGCACCCGAGTCAAATAACACTAAAGCAGGAACAGAGTTCACAAGGAAAGTACCTACGCATATCATAACATAAGCATAACATCTCGACATCAAAATAAATACATGAATTAAAGCATACCTGCCACAACATCGGGCGCAGCGCGGACCTCCTCCGCAGTCAGCTGAAAGGCTCTCCCACGAGCCCTCGGGGCCTCGGCCTTCACCGGTCGAGTCTCAGTAGTCCTGGCAGCAGGTGCAGATCCCTGAAGAAGCTGAGGGCACTCGGCCTTCCGATGGCCTGTCTGGTTGCAATGAAAGCAAACCGTAAACCCCTTGGGGCAATCCCTAGCGATGTGCCCCTCCTTGCCACACTTGTAGCAAGCACCAGATCGACACGTCCCCTCATGACCCTTGCTGCACTTTCCGCAAGTGCGGCCCTTCGGACCTCCCATCCTCGAATCGGTGGACTTAGTCTGTTTGGCTGCCGGCTGAGACTGAGCCGGCCGCCGGTCCACCCGCTGAGACTCGGCCTCCTCCCTGGCCTGGGTCTCCAACTCGATCTCGCGCTTCCTGGCATTCGCCTGAAGCTCAGCAAAAGTATGATAGGTGGAGTTTGACACAAACTCCCGGATATCCCTCCTCAAAACACCCAAGTACCGGCTCATCCGAGCCTGCTCTGTGGACACCAGCTCGGGGCAGAACATCGCCCTCTCATGAAACTTCCGCGTGATCACCGTAACCGAATCAGTACCCTGCTTGAGGGTCAAGAACTCCTGAACCAATCGTTCCCTCTCCACCGGGGGAACGTACTCGTCTCTGAACATAGAGGTAAACCTCTCCCATGTCACTGCTGAAATCTCTGCCAAAGTGAAGTTCGCCGTCACGAACTTCCACCAATCCTTCGCTCCTAGACGGAGCTGGTTCAAAGCGAACCGTACCCTCAGATGCTCCGGACATGAACAAGTGTAAAAGCACCCCTCAATATCAGCGATCCACCTCATCGCAACAATCGGATCCTGCGTCCCATCAAACTCAGGTGGCTTCGTGTTGCTGAACTCCCGAAACAGCAACGAGTCACCCCCCTGTGACCTGGCAGCGGCTACAGCTGCGGTAGCTGCAGCGGCTGCAGCCTCAGTCAATGCGGCGTACCGCTCATCAAAAGTCTCCATCAAGGTGGTCTTAATAGACCCAAACATCTCCAGAATCTCAGCCCGGATCGCTGCAGCCACCTCCTCATGAATCATTTGATGAATCTCCTCGTCACTCACACCGCTCGTACTCGGTCTGTGGCGTGGTCCAACCATGAGGTCTCTGAAATACAACATAAAACTATCAGAGACTCCATCGAGTATAATTGCACTCGATAACGCAACCCTACTCAGTCTCTGATATCCAGGGATTCTTACTTGGGTCTCCCACTGACCCGGTGTCTTCGGTAGTACGGGCCCAATACTACCGACCACACCGCATCAGCATTCGTCCCAAGTCTTCCTCCCCAAACCCCGGATAGTGAGTACTCTACTTTTGTTATGCACTATCTACCCGCACGCTATCAAAGCATCTCATATCGGCAAACCTCCCTAGACTAAGGCATCACAAATCAGGCCACTCTAGTCCTATCATGAATACCTAGTCTTCTAGCATGCATAACAATTCATATCATATCTTATCTCTTAACATAACATTGTAAGGTATTTTGGGGATCTTTACCGTTCGGGCGCTGGCTGATCGTACACACTTCTTCTTTCTTGTTTACCACAAAATCATTTACAAAAGTTTATGCCTTTATTTTAAAAGTTTTCCTCTAATCCTCGGTTTGAGTTCAGTTACGCCCGAAGGTGCACCCGAATCCCTCAAACCAAGGCTCTGATACCAATTTGTAACAACGTAAATTTTCAAACAAATTTTTCATTTCAAAATAAAGTGTTTTCATTCAAAACAAGGCATAAACAATCCATGTGTCATAACAGAATACAAATCATATAAATCCCAAGATCACAAAACATCTATCAGTGTGTACAGATCACGCCGGCGCCTTCCCACGGTCCTCGCTAGTACCTGAAACACATACACAACAACTGTAAGCATAATTGCTTAGTGAGTTCCCCAAAATACAACTTACGCACATACACCTTTCCAGACCCTGACCTTCCGGTCCATGTGTCTCAGGGGACTTCCGTCCCTGCTGGGTAAACCTTCCGGTCCTACCCACGCCAACCTTACGGTCCACATAAAACGCCTTCCGGCCCATAACATAATGCCTTCCGGCCCACGTAACATACATAGCACGTATAACATTTAACTTATCACATATAACACATATATCACATATCATATCCGACCTTCCGGTCACACAGTCAAACCCTTCCGGGTACAGTATAGTGAGAAGACTCACCTCGTGAATATCGAAAGCTAGCAAATCCCGAAGTCACTCGTGCTCGACCCGCCGAGCTACAATCTCCCTATAACATCATACATCTCTTATTAACACTTTTATCTTCTAAGTTTGACTATCCCTAAGAAGTCAAACATAGGTCAACTCTGGTCAACGGTCAACGGTCAACTTGACCGGACTCGGTGAGTGCACAAGGGCAACTCGGCGAGTCTAGACGTATCCGCCAACTCCATAGGATTCCCCTCTTACTCGTCGAGTGCTTCCCTTGACTCGACGAGTTCCACCTGGGAGAGTCGCGGGGCCACCCCGACTCAACTCGCCGAGTCTCAAGAACAACTCGGCGAGTCCCAACTCGACTCAGACCACCTGTCGACCCTCTCTAACTCGTCCTGACTCACTGAGTCAACCCGTGACTCGACTGGATCACTCACTGGCCGATCTAAGGCAATCTTCAAGCTACTCGCCGAGTCTGCTCATCGGACTCGGCGAGTCCATGCCATGCAATTACTCAAACTCGCTTCTAAGGTCAGATCTGTTCCATCAAGTCATAGATATAGCCTTTCAAGACTGATTCACCACGTAAAGTCCCTATCTTGGTGTCCAAAACACACCCCATGGCTTATAATGAACATTTTGATCTAAAGCATAAGGGTTCCAACCCAAAACTTCCATTGATTCCCAAAAAGCTTGGGCAAAGGGACACTCTGGACCTTTAGGGGTCCAGATCTATAGTCTAAATCTCTTAGGGGTCCAAGGGAGCACAAGATCTAGCCACAAAAGGGTTCAATAAACCCTAAATCAATGAAAACACCAACATAGAAGAGAATAGCTCGAAATATTACCCCAATAGAGCTGCTCTGGACTCCAAATCCTCAGAAGATGGCTCCTCTTGCTTTCCCCTTGGCTGATTTCCTCTTTCCTTGCAAAATGACACCTCCAAGATCAATAATAGCCTCCTTCTATGCTCCAAACGCTCACACTCGATTAGGGTTTCACTCAAGGGACTGGTGAGCACAAATGACGGCCATAAGGCCCTTTAAATAGATCCCAAACCCGAGAAATTAGGGTTTCATTAAACAGCGCAGACTCGCCGAGTCCATATCCTGGACTCGCCGAGTCCAAACGAATCCCGCGTCCAGAATCGCGACCCTACTCGGCGAGTCTGAGCTCCAACTCGCTGAGTCCCCCCTCAAAACACAAAATAATCAAAACAATAAAGATACCTGGAATTCCGGGCTGTTACATGTTAAAATCTAAAACAAATGTTTTCTATTGGTTTTCTATGTTGTATAATTTTTTGAAGAATCATTTTAATTCATATGTTAAGAGTGTTAGGTCTGATAATGGTACTGAGTTTGTGAATTCTCAATTTAAAGATTTTTTTTTGATAAGAATGGTATTTCTCATTAGACTACTTGTACTTATACTCTACAGCAGAATGGTGTTGTGGAGAGAAAACATAGACACCTTTTGAATGTAGCTAGATCTCTTTTGTTTCAGTCAGGTTTGCCCCTTAGTTTTTGGGGTGAATATGTTTTAACTACCGTGTTTTTAATAAATAGACTTCCCACTTCTTTTTTACATGGGAAGTCAACTTTTGAAATAATTTACAACTGTTTGCCTAAATTTGAAAATTTAAGAGTATTTGGATGTCTATGTTTTTCTGTTAAACAAAACATATCAGATAAATTTGTTGAAAGGTCTGAAAAATGTATTCTTATTGGTTATTCTAATGAAAAGAAAAGATATAAGTTGTATAATCTTGATAATTCTTCTATTTTTTTTCCAGGGATGTAGTGTTCTATGAGGATGTTTTTCCTTTTAAAATGAAGAAAGATTCAGTCAATGAAAATGTGCTTTCATTTTTTAATGATTCTAGTTTTGTTGACTCTATACATCCTTGTCCCTATAATGAAGTTCTTCAATCATCCTATATGGATGAGGTTTCTGAACCTGATACTTCTGTGATGAGCCACCAGACTGATGACTCTGGTGTAGTTGTTTCCTCTAGACCGGCTAATATTAGCAACTAGGATGGCTTGGAACAGTTGTCTCAGTCTCAGGAGGTTGGTCCAGGTGTCTCTAAATCTTCTGAGGGAAATAGCTCAAAAAGTCTTGAACCTTCTAGTAGTATTAGGAGGTCTAATAGAGAATCTAAAATGCCTTCTAGATTTGATGACTATATTGTAGAAGGAAAGTATAAGTATGGTATTGAAAAGACTTTAAATTATGCGGGATTAAGTCCTGAGAATCTTTGTTTTGTTTCAAACTTAAATAAAACTGTTGAGCCTAGGAATTTTTTTGAAGCTTCTACTGATTCAAATTGGGTGACTGCAATGAATGAGGAAATTAAGGCTTTATATAGAAATAAAACCTGGGAAATTACAGACTTACTGTGACAACCCGAAATTTATCCCGTCATTTTTAACCATGTCTTCCGTTAATAAAACCGCTTTATTAATTGTCCGTTAACCTTTTGGACAAGGTTAATTAAATTGGGACTTATTATGACTTCGTAAGGCTTGAAACAAGTTAGAAACACCCTCATTAATTCCTTGAAAAGTTTTAGTTGTAACCAAGTCAAAATAAAACCATTTAATCGGGTGTGACCAAAAGCCCCGTTTAACGTCAGTATCTGGTAGATTTCCACCGAGCCACAGACTCAAACCACTATATAAGGGTGAGTGGACTCCATTTGAGACTTTTCACTCTCTCTCTACACACTCTCTCTCTCTACAAGTTGCTTTCGATCCAAAAACCACCCATTTCGAGCCCCAAACTAGTAAGTGATCTACCCTAACTTGTTGTTTAGCTCATTTAACATGCAAATTCGTGTTTAAGGCATCCAATAGGGGCCAAATCATGTGTTTACGGCCCAATAACACTCTTGGACCGTAAACACCCATAAGTGGGGTTTTGACGCCCCAAAACCCTTCCAAATCACTCCTAGGGCTTAGATATGACTTGTAGACTTGCATGTACGAGCTTAGAACACCAAAACCTTATTATATGGAGAGTAAACATGATTTTATGGCCCAAGAACACTCTTGGACCGTAAACCCCTCTTCAAGGGCTGTGAACACCTTTTAAGGTGTTAGAATTGCCCTCAAACACCTCCTACGACTTGGGTAAATGTGTAGAACCAACCACCATTGAAGTAAGGGCTTTAAACATCAATTAAACCAAGGAATTAGGAGTTTACGGCTGTAAACCCCCTAGGATTGATCCATGGGCCGTAAACTCTCAAAAGGAGGCCAAATGATGCCCTAACTTCCCAATATGGCTTGGAAAAATGCATAGAACTTTATACCCTTCCATTTAAGACCTTAATACACATAAGGAAAGGGAATGCAAGAGTTTACGGTCGTAAACTCCTAGTTCACTGCCGTAAACTCCTCAAATGGTCCATATGTTGTTCAAGTTCCATTCCAATGCCTTAAAACTAAGTCTAGCATCACCCCTCAAGAGTTTAAGACCATTAAGCATCCTAGAACACCCCCACCATGAGTTTACGGCCATAAACTCATGGGGAGTTGGTCATTTGGGCCGAAAACTCCATAAGGAGTTTACTCTTGAAGAGAAAACTCCATATACAAGTCATACACACCTTTAGATGCAACCCGGGGCACTCCTAGCACTTGACCAAAGTGTTTTCCGCACATTAGGATGTGTTTACGTGTTTAATTAGTATTATAAGTACTAATTGTATGTAAACATATGTCACCATATGTTAATAGGTCACTAAGTGTGTTCAAGTCTTCACTTGACACCGAGCACCCAACTGGCACCTCCGCCCGATCCACTTACAACAGGTGAGTTCATACCCCTGAATTAACCTTTTAAAATGTTTTTACATACTTTTATGGGGGGGGGGGGGGAATACAAGTTAAAACATGCTAGTTATCATATCAATCATATGTGATTAATAACACGCATGCACAAGGATTTATCACACTTTCAGCTGTTTTACCAAGTATAATACTATAGATGGTTTTCCAAAACATCTTTACTTGTTTAAATCTTTTCTCAAATTATCTCTCGTGCTGTATGTTTTACTTCTAAACCAGTTACAACAGTGTTTTAAACAAAGGTGTTCTTTACTTATATTTTGTTATCAAATTATATTCAAAACGTGTTTATGAATGGTTTTCAAAGCTTGTTTTACATAACGATATCAAGTCGTAAATTCTTATTTTTAAAGGTTTTCCAAAGGTTTTACCAAAGTTTTCTTGTATACTTCTAGGCTTCTACTTCATTAAATGCATGCCTGTACTTGTATAGTTATATAAATAATGTTTAAAAGACTTAGGAAGGCTAGTTCGCCCTATTTCCTTTTCCTCGTTGGGATGTGGTCTGGTTGGTATCGGATATCCGTCCGAAGGTCGTTTAAACATTAGTTATATATCATGTATACACGTATAGACATAAAGGTTTACATCGACCAGTTCATTTCCCTTGGGTAGCAAGGGCATCCTTCCATTCATCATTCATAGATCAGAGACACTAGTAACTATTATAGGAATAGTTAGGAGGTTCTATTTACTCTTTCTAGTACGAGAATTCCAAAGGAGTTAGTTCATTCGCGAGTCTATATCATTTCTCCAGCGCCTCTAATAGAATTCAGAATACGGGATGCATCTTCAGGACATGGATTTCCCCATTGTCATGTTGGTAACCAGAGTCTCCTGGAGGGAGAGCGGGCGTTGTGTGTATAGATCTATACGAGACTGACACTCCCGCACCCTGACTGCTAGCTACAATCCACGACCTACCAAGCCAAAGGGTGACAAATGTCACATTTATTCCGACGCTTGCAGGGCGTCAAGTACTCTAGTGTCAATCAGTATGGTTACGAGTATCTCCATGTTTACCTTATAATTCATGGCCTTAATGTAACGAGAATTAACACTGTATTCTTGAAACAACACTCTTAGGATTACCCTTTGTTTTAGACCTTGCTAGCTGTATCGTTCATTTGATATTGTTTGGGGTCTGTGTTTCTTTGTTCTAGACCTTGCTAGTTGTATTGTTCATTTGATACTATCTGGGGTCCGTGTTTCTTTGTTTTAGACCTTGCTAGCCGTATCGTACATTTGATGCCATCTGGGGTCTGTGTTTCCTTTTGTTAGACTGAGCCAGGCGTATCATTCATTTGATACTCTCCTGGAGTCTATGATTTCTTTTGCCTTAGTCAGCAGTATTTTCTACTGAGGAATATGTTATTTTCCCCTAGTATTTTTTACAAGTGATATTCTCCCACTTTCTTTAAAGTCAAATACCGTATTTTGGTAATGATAGTATTTCAGGGAAAATTTCTCTTTAAAACATAACACTGTCGAGTCTTGGTAGAAGACTGCTTTTAATTAGAAAATATAGGATTTTATGGAAAGGACGCTAATACATCGTAGATTCTAAACTACTACTTTTTATAAAGTTATTTTGAATAAAATGCTTACTTACACAAATGACACTAAATACTTATGAACTCACCAACATTTATAAAATGATGATACTCGCTTTCAAAATAACTTGTATTCTCAGGTCAGCGATAGACAGGTACATCCCAGGAGCTTTTGTGAAGCCAGCCTAGAACCAAGCTGCATCTATACTAGTTTCTGTATTACTTTGATGTCCTTATAAAATGTAACTTATGTAAAACTATTACTATTAATTCAATGGTTGTTGTACTTTGATTACTATACTGCATATGTTGTGATACTTGACATGACGTCATCCACCCCAGAACATTTCCGCCGTTCCGGTTTTGGGCTGTGACATTTACCCTCTAATCGAAAGCACATTGGTTGTAAATGGGTATACAAAATTAAGTATAAGTCTAATAGTGAGATAGAAAGGTTTAAAGCTAGACTAGTAGCTAAAGGTTATAGTCAGAAAGAGGTATTGATTATGAGGAAACGTTTTCTCCTATTGCTAAAATGGTAACAGTTAGGGTTGTTGTTTCTTTAGCTGTTAGTAATTCTTGGAATTTATTTCAACTTGATGTGAATAATGCATTTCTTTTTTGGGATCTTGAAGAAGATGTTTATATGACTCTTCCTCATGGGTATCATACACCTGGTGATACTCGTGTTTGTAAATTGTTGAAATCTTTGTATGGTTTAAAGCAGGCTCCTAGGAAGTGGAATGAAAAATTACGTTATTCTTTGTTTGAGTTGCATTTTATTCAAAGTATGAATGATTATTCTCTGTTTGTCAAAAATAAAGGTGATACTATTGTCATTTTGCTTGTGTATGTTGATGATATTGTTATAACAGGTAATTGTGAGCTTGAGGATGTTAAATTGAAAGATTTTTTAAAATCAAAGTATTTGATTAAAGATTTAGGAAAATTAAAGTTTTTTTTTGGGCATTGAGGTTTTTGATAAAAATGATGGAATCTGCTTAACTCAACGAAATTATTGTTTGAAATTAATTCATGAGTTTGGTAAATTGGCTAGTAAGCCAGTTAAGACACCTTTGGATTTAAATTTTAATATTTCTGAGAAAGGAATTGATGAAAATGATGTTTTGTTAAGAAATATAACTGAATATCAGAAACTTATAGGCAAATTGATCTATTTGACTATAACTAGACCTGATATTTTTTTTACTGTTCAAACTCTTAGTCAATTTATGCATTCTCCAAGAAAGTCTCATTTTGATATTGCAATGTATGTGTTAAGATATCTATAGGAAAGTCCTGGTAAAGGTATTAGTTTTTTAAAGAATCAAAATGTTTCTTTATATTCTTATGTGGATGCTGACTGGTCTAAATGTATTTCTACAAGAAGGTCTGTTACTGGTTATTGTGTCTATTTTAGTAATTCTTTGATTTCATGGAAAAGTAAAAAGCAAGACACAGTTTCCAGATCTTCTACTGAATCTGAATATAGAGCTTTGGCTTCTGTTACTTGTGAAGTAATGTGGATTCTTAAATTGTGTTTTGATTTGGGTGTTAAAAACTTGTTTCCTATAAAGGTTTTTTTTTTTTTTTTTTTTTTGTGATAATGATTCTGCAATTAAATTGGCTCTTAATCCAGTTTTTCATGAAAAGCCTAAACATTTTGAAGTAGATGTTCATTTTGTAAGAGATAGGATTTCAAAAGGGCTTTTGAAAATTGTTAAGATAACATCAAAGAGCTGATATTCTTACTAAGGCTTTGTCATCAAAGCAACATGATTTTCTATGTTCTGAATTGGGGTTATATGATCTTTTTTAAAGAAATAAGTAAAACAGTGCATATTACTTTTTTTCCTCTCAATCTTGATCTTGAGGGGGGGGGGGGGTGTTAAAATATAACAATTTATGGTTCCAGATTAACATTGAATAATTTCTTAAACTGGGTTGAATCTGTAAACCTGAAGAAATGTTTTATTATAGGAATAGAAATAGATTTGTGTTGTTGGGTATGTTGTGTTTGTTTCTGTAAGTGCAGGGGGTATAACTTGCTTTCTGTATAAAAGAGAAAGCATGCGGATCTTTGAGAACGGGTGTGGATCGGATATGTTCAGGTTTGGTTTGTGGATATTATCCGAGGTATATATGTTTGCTCCGCTGTGTTATTTGGGATTTATTCAGTTCATTTTACCGACACACATAAATTGAGTCTCTCTGTTCTTGAGTCATCTTCGTCTTCTTCGTTTTAGGGTTTGTTCTAGTTTTAGAGTCTGATTTCTATTAGACTTGATATGTAAACTAAAACTCCTTTGAATATTGTTGTATATGTCTGAGTATGAGTGTTGATGTAGTGAGTTTTCAGTTGTAAGTTCTTGAAAACCATCTGGATCTTGTTTCTCATTTAATAAAAGATCTGTTTATGATGTGGATAGATTTGTAGTCTTGTGAGTTTTTATCAAGTTCCATAAACGAAAACCTTTAAACCCATACAAAGATCGAACGATTTCTTCTTGGTCTTGAAAACCCCGAAACGAAACCCTTAAAATCGAAGGGTTTTTGTTCTTTTTGTGTTCTTAAATCTTGATTTCTTGAGTTCCAAAAATGAAAACATATGCAATCGATTATTCCCACACAACACACATCTAAAATTGTCTTTTGGGAGGGAGCTTCCAGAACAGGTGAAATCGAAATTAAGATGTTCTTTTCTTCTGAAATCGTTTCTAATGAATGAACCCTATATTTTAGGGGTTTTATATATTCGTGTTTTGGGTTTGGATCTAGATTCTTGTGAGTCCTTCAACCCTTAACTTGAAATAGATTTCAATGAATACACCAAAAACAACCCCAGTTTCAGATTTGTGTACATGTGTGTGTTTTCATTGTTTGAGCCCAATAATTTGTCTGTGTGTTTATATTGGCCGACAAATTCATAGAGTTCATCGGAAAATTTATATTTGGTTGGAGACTTGTCGGAAAAGATGACCGGAGATGTCAAAGTCACCGGAAACACATAATCCCTGGTCATAATGGTATATTTTGAACAACAATAACAATAACAAGTTAAATGATAAATGAAATAAAAAAATGAGTAAATATAAATAAAGAATTAAAAACAACACTTCTTTACCGTCCTAAAAGTCATTTTCTATTTAAAACCCAAAAAATATATGTACACAAACGCCGCCCATAATCTAAGTTTTTTTTTTTTTTTTAATAAAAAAGTATGCATGATTTTCAATATCAACTACACGTGTGGAACTATGTCATCATCATGATTTACTTTTTAAAAGATTTCGGGTATGAAATGTTCTCTTTATTCCTTCTCTTATAAATACTTCAATCATCTCGACCACTATTCAGCGAACTCGTAGTTTGACTCTTCTTCAGCATCGTGATTAAAGAAATATGAGAAAAGGTTCAGTTGGTTTTTTGGCATTCCTTCTACTAATTTTCGTTTTTGCTATCTCAGGTGCATAATCAATTAAACTTATTCAGCTAGGGCTCAGAATATTCCGATTGTTTTTTATTTTTTTTTATCTTTTTATTTTTTTGTTTTTTAACAACATATTTTTTATTAAGAATAGCGAAGTAGTGCTACGAGAAAATAATTAAATAAACAGCCTAAAATCTTTAATGTTGTTTCTTCATAAGTGGATTTAATTGGTATTACACAAATAACGAAAATCTATATAATTCGTGTTTAAGAATTTAAGATAACATACTATGTTACGTATTTTGTGATGGAAAATCTATCAGCCAAATACGTTGTTAACTATTCGATCAATGGCAAGCCATGAAGTCATACGTTTATAACAAAAACAAGAGATTTTAATCATTGACGAGTGGTTTCTTGAACTGGTTTATTTCTGTTAGCTTCGTGATAACAATTATATAGTAGTTTTCTATTCATTTTACTTCCTTATATTTAAAAGTAATTTATTATTCTTAGAAAATACGAAAAAAATGCCATAGCGGATTTGTCTTCGTTAAATATGATATTACTCGGTTCTCCTAAGGGTCCAAAAATGTTAAGGTTTTATGAGGTAATAGTAGTCGGCATAAGATAAACGAGAGAAGAATAATGAAACAACTTTAATGGTAAATGAGAACTCATTACCTACTCGATCAATAGCATTTGCGTAATAGTATTTTTCATTCTCTTCTACTTGATATCTAATAACTAATTTTCGTAAATGAAACTCCAATTTTAATGGTGTGAATAGAAATTACAACCGTGAAGGCGAAAGTATGTGAAAAGCCAAGCAAGACCTGGTTTGGGGTGTGCAAAGACACAGCCAAGTGCGACAAGCAGTGCATAGAGTGGGAGGGTGCAGAACATGGAGCATGTCATCAACGTGAAGCAAAATACATGTGCTTTTGCTACTCCAAATGTGAAGCCAAAGCGTCTCCTACTCCTCCCTCAACTGCTCCCCCTGCAAATGGGTCACCGACTCCTCCTGGAACTCCTGGAAGTGAAGGCGGACAACAACCTCCTGCGGAAGGTGGAAAACCACCATGCAAAAGGATGCGAGCCACCTCCAAGCATTTGATTGGATCCGATCATCTTACATGAACAGCAAGCATTATATCATATTGAATAAAATGAATTTGCTTACGAATGAACATATGAGCATTTTCTAAATCACAAGGTCTCCTGTATCGATAATACATAACATATGTGATGTGATTAATTTTGTCAGATTTTAACTTTATAAAAGCGATTGCACAAAATATGAAGCGCAACATGCTTTAGGCAGTAAACCTGATCGTGTAATAGCATAACAATGGTTAGACCAGGTGTTGAATGAAAGTGGTACATGTATGATTCAAATCCCATAAAAAATCTTAACAGTTAATTAAAGTACTTTCACTTAAATTTGTTTATAAGAAATTAACTAAAACGCAAAAAACAAATTATAATCGGAACAACCAAAGTAAGAAACTAATTTGAAGTAAGTTAATTAAAGTACTTTCACTTAAATTTGATTCACCCCTTATTTAAGGTTAGTTTTGCATAAGTACAATCAATTTATTTCGTTGTTTAGCAATTTACATTGTGACTATCCTCTTCGTCATATTCTAACCATCATCATTCTAATAATAACTAACCTAATGTTCTTCAAATAACTACTCTTATTATCAACTTTAAATTTGTATTATGCAAGACTTAGCCTTTTAAATGTTTACTTATTGATATTTGGAGAACAAATAATTATATGACAAAACTTCATAATGGTCCCTTGTTATCTCGAAATCTGAAGTTTAGTCTCTAAATTTAAAAAACCTCACGATTGGTCCCTGTGGTTTGAAATTTTTTAACAAAATGTCCTCATTGTTTCCCTATCTTATCTATGGATGTAAAAAGAGAATCAGGAACAAAGGAATATGGATGAAGGTTGATGAAATAATTCATAAATTACTTTAGTCTTTTTACTGCACGTTTTGTTATTTTGAATAATTCAAAGCCATGTGGGCTAAGTCCGGGTCTTAAGTTAGTAGAGATAGTTGCAGATTTCTAGCACTATTTTGACTTTAAATAGCTTGCATTTATGTACAGTGAAGTATCACCTCCTTTCCTGATTCACTGAATAAAAGTTTTAAGCTTTAAGCATACTCTGTTGTGTTTTTCCATTTGTCATTGTTACATTGCCTTTCCTAAGTTGCAAGTTTGTGAAAAACCAACATTTGGTATAAGAGCGAATCTGATATATGCCAAAGTATCAATCTTGAGAAGAAATGTCAGACAATAATGGTAATGGCGACAAAGATAGACAAATCACACTCCACTATATATCCGATGTTAACAAGAAGTATTTACGGGGCATCGGCAATAAAAATGCGTGTTTTCATGCAAGCTCGTGGAGTATGGGAAGTTATCGAACCAAGAACACAGAATACCATGGTAGATGTAAAGAATAATAAGATGACATTAACAACCATCTACCAAGGTATTCCTGAAGATCTTCTGATGTCACTAGTGGAGAAGAAGACGACCAAAGAAGCGTGGGAGGCGCTTAAAGTCATTTTTATGGGGGCAGAAAGAGTTCAGACGTTGAAGGCTGAATTTGAAACCATGAGCATGAAGGAGACAGAAGCTTTTGATGAATTTTCCACGAGAGTGACAAATATTGTAAGTACTATGCGATCCCTAGGTGATACGGTGGATGAGTCTTATGTGGTGAAGAAGTTACTTAGAGCAGTTCCATCTAAGTTTGTTCAAATTGCTTCCACACTTGAACAATTTGGAGACTTAGATGTGATGACTGTTGAAGAAGTCATCGGAAGGTTAAAAGCTCATGAAGAACGAATAAGAGGCCATACTGACAGCGAAGAAAGAAAGCTTTTGCTGACCCACAAAGAGTGGTCAGAAAGAAACAAGAAGAAATTAGCCAACAACAAATCAAATCGGGGTGGATTCGGAGGTTCTTGAGGACGGGGCAGAGGAAGAGGAAGAAATGGTGGTGGTCGTGGGAAATGTGGATCGCATCACCAGGAGAAAAGCAATAAAAATGCATCAAGTAGTCATGATAAAAGTCACATTCAGTGCTATAATTTCCTAGAGTTCGGACATTATGCAACTGAATGTAAAAACCCATGAAAGGAACGAACTCACAAAAGCAATCTGGTACAAGAGCATCAAAATAACGAGCCAACCCTACTGCTATCAACACTAGAAGGTGGAAACAAATTATAACCGAAACAACCAAGGTAAGAAACTAATTTGAAGTAAGTTAATTAAATTACTTTCACTTAGATTTGATTCACCCCTTATTTATGGTTGGTTTTGCATTTGTGCAATGAATTTATTTCGATGTCTAGCAATTTACATTGTGACTATCCTCTTCGTCATATTCTAACCATCATCATTCTAATAATAGCTAACCTAATGTTCTTCAAATAACTACTCTTATTATCAACTTTAAGTTTATATTATGCAAAACTTAACCTTTTAAATATTTACTAATTGATCTTTGGAGAACAAATAATTATGTGACAAAACTTCATAAATGGTTCCTATGGTATTCCGAAATCTGAAGTTTAGTTCCTAAATTTAAAGACCTCTCGAATGGTCGGTATGTTTTCAAAACTTTTATCAAAAGGTCCTCATTGTTTCCCTCTCTTTATCTATGGCTCTAAAAAAGAATAAAGAACAAAGGGATATGGATGAAGGTTAGGTTCACAAAGAAGCAAAATATCAGTTTTTCATGGATCGCCATGGAAAAAGTTAAGGAATTCGGACAGTAGCATGTGGGTTTCATTACATCGACATTACATAGAATCCCCCTGTTGGAGAAAGACATTCAATATTGTCTGTTGTTTTCATTTGCGATTCCATTTCATGTCTATATATATTCTTCTTTAAAGGCTAGTTAGAGCACACAAAATTCATCAACTATGACTTTCATGGAAAACCAAATCTAATGAACCGAAGTTTTGTCGGGGAAGATTGCATGTTTAAAGTTACCCATATGTATATATAAGGAAGGAAGAAGAGGTTGAGATTTGAATCTTTACAGATAAGAAGAAAGCTGGACAGGAAGAAAAGGGCATCTCAGTCTCAATCTACCAAAGTGTATGGTGGGTCTAGTTATCTTAAGGTGTGGCTGTTGCTCGATTCATCCGAGTTTAAATATGATAGATTGTTGGATATAATCCCATCTCTCTCTCTCTCTCTCTCTCTCTCTCTCTCTCTATATATATATATATATATATATATATATATATATATCATGTTCCTCATATATACTGCAATAAAGAGTGGACAAAGTGACTAAGATGATCCAATTTTAGCTCAATGTATTATGCCCACCAGATGTTTCTTAAAATGCCAAGGGGTGATTTTTTTAGTTGCTACATCCAAATTTGCCATAAGGCCTATTTTTGTTATTATGTGAGTTTCTGATATTAATTTATGTGTTTTATATACGTTAATATCTAGGAAAATTGAAAGAGAATTTAATCTTATCCATAAATTAATGAAGAAAACATAGATATGAGAGAGAGAAAGAGAGAGAGAGAGAGAGAGAGAGAGAGAGAGAAAGAGACCCTTTGTATATTAAATAATTATTTTTTATTTTTTTAAATAACAAAAAACTTCATAAATGGTCCCTGTAGCAGTGAAATGATTGAAATGTCTTTCACATAATAGACCAAACTTGACAGAGTTAGCAATAAGGACCTTTTGTTAAAAGTTTTGAAACCACAAGTACCATCCGTGAGGTTTATCAAATTTAGGGATTAAACTTCAGATTCCAAGATACCACATAGACCACATATGAAGTTTTGTCACATCATATTGAATGGTCATCAGATATATAAACTTACATATTTAATTTACCAACTTCACTATTTATCCTCGGATTTAGTTAACGACTAGTGGCACAAATTTGAATGTTCATAAAGCTCATATGATTCAAGTTAATTCAAGATAATGGTCATTGATTATATAAACATATGGAATAAGTAATGATAGTGCATAAAAGTGACCATCCATCCGATATGAAGCTCATCCGAGCATGAGGTATGACCAAAGATGTATGGTATCCGAGGAAAACGACCAACTGAAGAAGTTGTACAACTAAGCTAGCATGTCATCTGAAGTAAGAAGATAATTTTTCTTACTCATGTTATAGATTGGGGAACAAGATTAACATGAACTTTTTTTCAGTATACTATCCGATTGATAAACCTTTTGGTATGCCATCAATGGATGTGCCTTTAAGTAGGCTTGTAATACTTCGTTGTTATGTACATTTTAAGAGCATTTGAATACAATCAATCAGATTCTCCTCATACTTCCTGCATTAAATACAAGTTGATAATCAAGTCTTTGATTGGATCATTTCAAACTTAGACTGGAACTTACATTGTTAGTCTTATTGTTATTCAAGCTTTATACTCTCAAAGTTGGTGTTAGAGCCTAAGTGATTGTCTTGTAAATCTATTTGACCATATTATCATTGCTCAAGCACACACTAATGTTCATTTTCATTTCTGATTCTACTGGATAAAATTTCTTCATATATACCAGTTTCGCTCTTAAACATTAAAACTTTATAATGCCTAATCCTAGTAAACCTTTTTATTCAATACACATAGCCAACAATGTGGATTCCTTCCTCGAGCCCTATTACCGGTGGTTGAGAAATATAATCACTAGAAGATAAGAATGGAATGGTTTTTCTGATTTCAAAAGAAAAATGAGACGAAATTTTGAGCTATTAATAGAAGGTCTTCAAGTTCCTGTTTGAAGGGTGATAAGAGATGTAGTTGAACAACTTCTTGGAGAAGAAGGTCTTGTTAATGTACCAATTATTGATATTGAGAAGATGCATGCATACGAACTTGCCTTTTTAGAGATGATCTTTAGAATCCCTCTACATCTGTTCGAACATATCGGGCTATGCAAAAGTGAAAAGGAAATCTAGAATACACTCAAGGATTTGTTGGAAGGATATGAAAATATCAAATACAAAAGAATAACATTTGTTGTTAATGGCTATTGTTAGGAAATTAGATGATAGTTGTCAAGAATCAGAACAAATCTGATGCCAGTTGCCAAGTTCAGACGACCATGAAGTAATATGGATAACACATAAAACAAAAAGCACATAGCGACACAATATTTACGTGGTTCGTTCATAGAGGACTTAACGACATAAGTGGCTCGTCAAGGGATACCATGGCTCATAAGGAGCAAATATGGCATACCAGGAACATGTGTGGCGCATCAAGCCACCTAATGGCGCATCATGATGCACAAGTGATGCATCCTGTTTACTGGTGGCACATCCATTTTTTAACGGCACATTAATAACACATCAATACACCAAAGTACTCCATGGCACACTAGAGTGCCACACCTTGTGCCCAAGATGACGCATCTAGCTTTAAGGTAACGCATCTCAAATCCTCCGTTCCCAAGTTATGATGATTTGTTTCATTGTCACATGGTCCGTTCCGTTGTTACATGATCCATTCCCTTATGACATGATCCATTTCTTTGTCACAGGTTCCATGAACTCCAAGTCCTCTATTGAACTCAAATGCTCCAAATTCTTAAGTCACATTTAACAATATCTACCTTGACTTGAACATCCTATGTAATCCACCTTAAACAAGAACTTCCTGCCCGTTCCTACCATCAAGCCCCGAAGAGCCTTACCACTTGCAAAATCAACTAATTCGAAGCAAATCTGTGACGACCCAAAATTTATTCCGTCGTTATAACCCGTTTCCGTTAATAGAATAATCTATTTTATAAAAGTTCCGTTAATTTGGGGTCGAAAAATAAATAAATGTTTTATTTTATTTTCATGTTATGTTATTATCGTCGTAATAAAATAAATAAAAACACGTAAATTATCTTTCCATTTAATTGGAAAAAGTTTATTTTTAATTACGACCATTTAACCGGGTAAAAACTTTAAACCTCGTTAAACATAAGTATCGGGTAGGTGTATACCGGGTACAACACTGAAGCCCTATATAAGGGTGAGTGGACACTCCTTTGGACTTTTTACCAACACTAGATACTCTCTCTCCTCAAGTCCGATTTTATCTCAAAAACCGCAAGATTTCCGCTCCAAATCGTAAGTTATCTCACCCTAACTTGTTCTACAACCCATTGTATGTTGATACAGCACAAAAATCATTCAAGAAGGCCATAGAAAAGGAGTTTACAGCCTAAGAGCATCCTTAGGCCGTAAACCCCTAAAAACTTGCCCAAAATGCCCTAAATCTCTCCTTTAGGCTTAGAAACCAGTTTTGGGTTAAACCTTGAAGTGTTTGAGCCATGAATCCTTAAGTTTGAGGGCTTGAAAGTGGGTTTACGGTCCAAGCATATGCTTAGACCGTAAACTCCCTCTAAGCATGTAAATGAAGCCCAAAACACTTGCAAACCACATTTTAGGCTTAGATATGACTTAGGGACTTACTATTTCGGACTTGGAACACCTAAACATCATCATTTGAAGGGTAAACTAGAGTTTACGGTCCAATCATATGCTTAGACCGTAAACTCCTTCAAAGCATGCCAAATGACCCTTTAAACCCCTAAAAGCCCTATTCCCCTCACTAGAAATTGTTAGGAATGAGCCAAGGACATCGAAATCAAAGAATGGAAGGTGTCCAAGAGTTTACTACCATAAACAATGGGGTTTACGGCCGTAAACTCCCAAGGAGTGGTCCTTGGACCGTAAACTCGAAGGGAGTACCCTCCTTTAACCCTAAATACCCCCTTAAGCCTCGGATTAAGCCCTAGAACTACCCCTAGTTGTGTATGAACCCTTTTAGAACTCAAACCCACTTCTTCCATGAGTTTACGGTCGTAAACTCATGGATGAAATGGTCCCCCAACCGTAAACTCACTCAACATGAGTTTTAAAAGAGTAAACTCCATGGTGAGGTCTTATACTCTTTCCTTGCAACCCATTAGTCTTCTAGCACTCAACCATAAGGCTTTTAATCACATTAGGATGTCTATATGTGTATAATTAGAATTTAAATCACTAATTACTTGTAAACATATGTCTTCATATGTTACTAGGGTCATAAAGGGTGTACAAGTCTTTACTTGACACCAAACGCTCATCCGACACTTCCACCCGATCTACTCATTTCAGGTGAGTTCATACCCCTTAATGAACCTTTTTAAATGTTGTTACATGTTTTAGGGGGGGGGGGGATACAAGTATAATTCTACAAGTTTTATTATCAGATCATATGTGATTCACAATTTATCATCAAAAAGGGATTTTTCTACACTTTTAGCTATTTACCAATAAAACTGTTTTAATTAATTATCAAATGCATTTTTAAGATTTAATTGTGGTTAAACTATTTTCAAAACTATGTTTAAAATACTTTTCTTTTAAAATATATCTACACTAATATATTTATATAAGTAAGACTTGAAGGACTTAGGACCGATAGCTCGCCTTATTTCCTGTTCTTGTTTGATGTGGTCTTAGGGTATCTGTTGTCCGTCCGACTGTCGTTGATTTCTTAGTTATATATCATATATATTTGTGATAGATATGAAAGTTTTCATCTTATACAATACCATTGTTATTCAAAGGCATGAAATCATACACTCTAGTTAACTATAATAGGTATAGTTAAGACTACTGCTCGTTACCTCTACTACTACTATACTCACTATAACTGCTATTATTACAAGTTAATACACGTATAAGAGAACACTTTATGAGCTATACTAAAAGTCTACTATACTATAACACAAGAGAATACACTAATCCAGAGTATAACACACTATCCCTCTATAAGGCGCCCTACCGCGCTTACACCATGTGACCAGGGCTTCCTGGAAGGAAAGCAACACTACATGTATAGATCTATACAGGACGGACGCTATTACATCCCAACTGTTAACTATAGTCCGAGCCGACCAGGCCCAGGGGTGGCACTACATCACTACACTATGTATGATCGGGAAGGTCATCGGGCTCTCTATTATCATACAGTTGGTTACATGAATGGTTACACCTATATCCAAATTAATACACTAAGACTTAAAGTCTAAGATAATATCCCAAAGTAAATAAATATCTATTACTAACTGAAGTTGCACCACTACTACTGTTAGCATGCATAACATTTCTTCAAGTATGTTACTCAAATGAGATTTATTACTGTACTTCTATAACTGAAGGTTTCAATGATAATACTTTTACACACTCAAAGGATTTAACTTACAAATGTACATTTCTGGAAAATATAGGATTTTCTAGGGATTTCTAGTACTCACAAACTTAAGTCTCAGGTTTTATATTACATGTTCGTAAAACTCTTTTACACAAACAACGACACTAAATTTTTATGAACTCACTAGCTTTATGCTGATACTCGTTTTCAAAATAACTTGTATCCTCAAGTCAAATATAGATAGGTACTGGTGCAACTTTTGGAGAAGACGGAGCACATACAAGACCCATCTTTTATTTTGTTATACTTTTGGTGTCTATTAAAGTTTATAGAACACGTTTGTAATTAAACTTACTATGTAAATGCAATGGTTGTTGTCGCTTGCTTTTACTATTATGCAATTGTTATGATACTGTACATGACGCCCTCCATCCCAGAACGTTTTCCACCGTTCTCGGTTTTGGGGTGTGATAGATTGGTATTAGAGCATTGTTTATAGTGAATCAAGTATATCAACATATAAAAGATATACGAACTATAAACACTTCGGGACTAAAACACTTTGACCAAGAATATATACTTATAAATACTAAAATATTTAATTAAGTATATATATATATATATATATATATATATATATATATATATATATATATATACACACACACACATTCACCACTACAAGAGGGTCAGTATCATACTAGAACAAAGTATTAAGATTGTTGAACATCACAATTAAGCTTAGAGACATATAGTTACATCTGGGTGGATGTAGCCTGATCAACTACATTTTTCCAGGAGTGACTAGCATGTGCCTAAGAGTGATTGTGGTGTTGCAACAAGTCTAAAAACTTACCAACACTACCACAAGAACGTTAGAACAAGAATACTATAGGAGTATTTTGCATTCTGCTAACTGCATATGTGTTAACTAAAAGGGTCGTTACTAGTAGGACAATAGTTGCTAAGTGGATACACCACGGTTACATGTGACTAGGGCGCTATAGACTCAGAATCTGTGACCTTTGCTTAATTTCCTGTTCTTGTTTGATTGGGGATCTGAAGTTAGGGTTGCTTATTTGAAGGACTATCTTGCTTCGCTTACATGTAATTGGTATGCACTACGCAAGTATTGGGTCGACTAATAACGATCTACCTTATAAGTGTCCTAGATGAGTATGTCTATTAACCTTTCTTTCCCCATTCTCGTGTAGATAGCATTGATGGCTTCCACCATCCCGTCGATCCATATTATCCAAACTAGGGAAATGGAGGATGGCTCGATGAGGAGCCAGAAGATGATCACCCGATCCCTTTGGATGATCATCATGTAGAAGGCTTTTCAGATAACTCCAGCTCCGAGCCAGAGTTAACAACCTACCCCCTGTAGCTCCAAACCCCATCCCCCGTCCGGCATTTCAAGGTCCCACTCCCATGTGGGCAATAACCTTGAACCAATGGAGCGAGGAGCAGGGTCAGCCTTTGCCTTACAATGGAGACCGAAGCTTCTAGAACATAAGCGAGGGAGGATCAGCGGACCGAGTTCTGCCCATCATGGTCCGAAGGAGTGCTAGGAACGTTGAGCAAGGTCAAGCAGCCATTGGCCGAGTTGTGGAAGGGGATGTCAACTCAAATCTCAACACTGTTCGCATCCGCCAACTTAAAGAAGCTATGGATAGGACGAGGAGGACCAACGAGGCTCTGCAGCAACAGCTTGCTGCATCCCGAGCCGAAGTTAGGGAACTCCGAGCACGTCAGAGGGCTCATGAATGACATCTTCAAGAAGTTATGCGTCAACTAGCTGATCTGAGGGTTCGCCCAGTGGGTAACCGTCACCAATAGAAGATGTCGAAACATCTCACTCTTTTGTTTAAGGACTAGCCTTTTCTTTTCTATGCTCAGTAGAGCACTTGTCTGTAAACATTCCTAACTTTGAAAGTACTCTAATTAGGCCTCTAGATTGCCAACATTTTCCTAATGGTTTGATGTAAGACCTACTGTTAGGTGACTTTTCCCGAACTTGTATTACATCATTAATACTAGTAAATTGGCAGTTAACTACTCTATTGCTATGACTCTCTCTCTGATTTTCAGACTATGTTGATTTAGTCCATGAAACACTCTTATCATATTTGCAATAGACTCTTACTATTTTCATCATCCCTATTAACTTTTAGTGAAAGATGCCTCCTCGCAAGCGCCTAAACTGAGGCAAACCAGCGACTCAAACTCCACCTCCTCCACCTTCTCCTTCGCAGTTCGATCCAATGCTGTTTCAAACAGCTGTGACGGCAGCCATGGCCCAAATGAATTATGGCGATGCTAGTGGAGCCGGAATGGGCACCAACTCCAGACATGGTGAAATTCCCTCACGTACACAGGGGTGTAATTATAAAGATTTCATGAACTGTAAACCCACATTTTCCAATGGGACCAGAGGAATCCTTGCTCTGTCCTAATGGATCGAAAGAGCCGAAGCTGTTTTCGAAATGTGCTCATGCCTCGAAGAAAGCAAAATCAAGTTCGTTGCTGCCACCTTCACTGAAAGGGCCCTGACATGGTGGAATGGCCACGTCAGTTCACTCTTCCTAGTAACGGCCAATGCCAAGGGCTGGGACACACTGAAGGACCTATTGAGAAAGGTGTACTACCATAGAGGTGAGGTTCAGATGCTTGAAGAGGAACTTTGGAACCTCAAGATGAAGGGAACAGACATAGTGGCTTATATGGCCAGGTTCTGTGACCTGGTAGCTATGTGCCCTAACATGATTCCTTCTGAGAGCAAGAAAATCAAATGATACATCTGGGGTTTAGTGCCCCCGTATCAAGGAAATGTTCTATCTTCCCATCCTGCAACCTTTGACAGCACCAAGGAGTTGGCCCACAGGTTGATTGATCATGAAACTCCTTCCACTCCAGCAACAGCAACCACAACTGCCACTGCACCCCCCAAATGAAACGACAAAAAGAGGAAGCGTTGGGATCAGAAGAACGGCAAGAAAACTCAAACCTCCTCCAAAGACCAACAAATCATGGCTGTCCATGCTGCCACCACTCCTACTACCCCGGTGCCAGCAAAAACTTATGTTGGGAACCTGCCTAAGTGCCCCAAGTGCCCCTTCCATCACAACGGCCCCTGCCGTGAATTACACTGCACCAACTGCGGCCAGAAGGGCCATACCGTCCGGTTTTACAGATCCCAACCCAAACCTATCTCTCAAGTCCCCAGTTCGGGAGTGAGCCGGGCCTGCTATGGCTGCGGCGAAGCGGGCCATTTCAAGAAAAACTGTCCGAAGGCTGGGAATGCGGGAGGAACAGGAAGAATACTCGCTATTGGCCACAACGAAGTAGTAGCGGATCCCGCAGTAGTCACGGGTACGTTCTGATGGGTTTTAGCCAAAAGACATCATATGTGCTCATGCAAACCCCAAAGCTTGGATCTAGGTTTCTCTATTGTACATGCTTTTAATCCAAGGCTTAAAAGCCTAGATCTAATCAAAATAACATATGAATAAGGGTTTAGATCATAACTTGATTGTTATATAGTAATAACAATCTCAATTCCTTCTTGTATAGACTTCAGAAAGCTTAAGAGTCACAAATGTCACTCCTCTAATGGCTCACAAACACCAAGAGCAAGAGGATGAAGAGGAGAAGAGAAGGAGGCTGCCTAAAACATGTGGAAACCCTAGAAGGAAGCTTGTCCACGTTTTTGGGCATAAGGGTTCCTTAAATAGTGAGCCCATTAGGGTTATCTAACAAGGAAACCCTAATTTGGATGCTTAGGCCCTTAGCAACCCATGTACTCCTTTCTTAAAGGCCTTTGGACGATTTATAATGGGTTTCCCCATAGAATTCGTCCACCCCCTTAATAAGGAGTCCGTTAGCTCAATATTCAACTATCACACAATTGACAGTTCTAGTCCCTTAAGTTTAATTAATGTTTTTTAGCCACAAACTTAATTCTTATTAATTCTTGACTAATATTAATTAAACAATATGATTTCTCCTTTAATATATTACTATCATAATATATTAATAAATCATATTTAATCCTTTCTCTCCATAATTCATCCTATCAAGTTGCTTTGGTGAAGGCAACCCAAAAGGACCATGCACCATCGGGTCAAGTACATACCAAAATAGTTATGGACTTACACACTAATCCAACAGTCTCCCAATTGGATAAGTCTAATAACTATTCCGCGTATGACTTCAGATCTTGATCTGCAATTGTAGCTTTCCAAAGCCGCTGTCAATTCTGATCTTATCAGATATGCGTGTCCTTAAGATAAGGGATCATATATTCCTCCATTCTAGATATCGTATAGACTAAGACATGGATCTAAATCATTCTCTCTGTCTATGTGTTGTTTCCTGAATTCAGATTTATGATGACTGACAACAGACTACAATTGAACACATCAATTTAGTCCCGGCTTGGCCAAGCGCTTAGGTGCCATCAATAAATCATCGAGGGGCCCACATATATCGCTTTTATCCTAATTTGAATAAAAGGAACAGATAAACTGTGATTCAATGCTTGCTTGTACTTACTCACCAAATCACACACAACAATATGTTTTATAACACCAAGTTACTGGTGCGTTTACATATTATCAATGTGTAACGGACTCGCAAGACACAACTCACACATCTCGGTTTCAAGAATATAAGATGTTATCGTCTCACTGATCACTTATGATGACAATCCATGAAGTGATCCAAGTGAGCGTGGGTTTAATCCAATGCTCAAATCATATTCGTAAGCATTCATGAACGTTGCAGCAAACATTTGCTTATGTCTAATGCTATTTAGACAATCCACACACCAATTCATGACAGTCTTCATTCATACTAATCACATATGGCCTCAAACCTTTGAGTATAAATAAAACACCTTTTATTTGTCACCATATCGATTACTCATTATTTATTGTTTCGGGTAATCAACTTCTTACTTGAATTGTTACAACATTTGTCGCATGCTCATATCATGCACACAACATTTACCTACGGTTCTTACTTTGTGAAATAGATCAAATGAACACATTTCCAATCATACTCATTTCACAACTCCTAATCCATTTTTATAAGTGAAAGAATATCAAATTCTTGCCACTTATGGAATATGTTAGATTCTAACATTTTATGCAATGATCCTTTTGTAATGTCACTGGCACTAAAGTCACAATGACTATTGCCAATGAAATTACAAATTCCTCTATCGGAGATTGTTACAAGACAATTCCATAGATGTGATGTCTCTCACTCAAAGTACATTCCTTTGAAGATCATTTTGCATAAAATTTCTAATCTAGACATTGATTCTCAATATTCAATTCCCAATATGGAAATCCTTTCCATACTTACCATATGACAATTCATTCTCAATAGAATCTTATCTATTCATAACAATGTCGATATGGTCCATCCAATATCATGCTTCCAACTACTCACAAGTGACCAATCCTCGACGAACTTTGGATTGTCCTTTGATACTTGTCTAATTATCTTAGTCAAAACCGATTCTTGTCCTTTTCCCTCTAAATGCACTAAACATTTGGAAAATTTTAGAATGGTCAAATATTATAGCATTTGCCATCGATCCTATACTCGAAGCGCATGCGACACGATGCATAATGTTTTACATAAAGATTCGATACTTTATCAAACTTCTGCCATAATATTTTATGTGCTACGTTCTCTCAATTCGAAATATGAAGAGGAATGTCGTAATCATAATCGAATTTTTAAGAACGCACTATGTTTCATTGACTTAATTTATTAATATTCCATAACCTAAGCCTTTAGATTTGAAATGAAGCATAATATTCTCTCCCTTAATTATAGCAAAACAACTTTACAACCATTGCAACTTTGCAAAGTATAACTCTTGTTTTCTATAATTAATATTGCTAACTTGCAATACTTGCCTTAATAATCATGCAATCATAACATTTATGCTCCCACTATCACAGTGATTATTACAAAACATAACACTTATGCTCCCACTAGCTTTGACATGTATTCAGAAACAACTTAACTTTCAGAAAAACAATGCCTATTGAATTTCTTTAATTTTATATTTCTAATACCTAATGTTTTGATAATCTTTTATCAAGGCTTCTTAAACTTATACACCTTTGCCTTAGATAGATCATATGTGTGTCTTAAACAATTCAGACTAATTGCCAAATCTCATAATTCGAATCATGGAAAGGGATACCGTAACCATAATTGAATTCGAGAATACAATTTTCACAATTTCTATCTTCTTAAAATCTTTCTTAGTGAAAGCATTTCCTCACAGTCATTTTCATGAAGGAGGGAATCTTATGAGACTTACATTTTAATGGTGTATGTGTTCCTATCCATGTGAATTTGTCAAAACCAAAGTTTACGAGAAATTCAAATTCATATGGACCGAACTGTCTTAATCTTGATTTCTTGCCTTATGGTAACACAGGTACCCACCATGTCTTCCAAGTAGTTAAGCAGCTCACCCTTTCCTATCAATGTACTTTCAATTGATCAAGGTCCTTGCCTTTTATGCATTCAAATGAGAACTCATAGGGATCACATGCATAATTAACTCAATTGGAACGGCACAAAAACAAGGTAATTTCAACACGATAGGTTGTAAACCTCTACTCGTGTGCTAGTGATGATCGATAAGGTTTATTCTTGATTTGTTCTTGAAACCTTTCAAGACCATTAGGACTCCCACTGACTCCTTGAATACTCAAGAGTTAGTGTAGTCTTTATCAAGACAAAACGTTTCATAAAATTGGTCCTAGTTGGTCTTTGTCTTATCCAAGACATCACAACTTTCGAATTTCAAATGTGTGAGAACAGGAAAGCCTTTTTCCAAATTCTACATTTGATGAATGTTATAAACCTTCCTAAGACTTGTCACTTAATGTCACAATCTTAACTCTAAGACTTGTTTTGGAATGAAGTATGATTGACTTCTTGATTTAACCATTTCTTCAATTCTTGATTCCTCTTCTTATACATACACTTGTACTAAGATTTATTTAGAGGATCAATTGAGATATGGTTCTTAATCATTAAGTCATATCATAAAGCATAAAAGGTACTCTCCCTTCTTCTTAGAATAGAGAAACTTTTATCTTTCTGCCTACTTGATTCTTCTTATTCGTTCTGCTATTGATTTAAACCTTTTTCAATCAATTCAGAATTACACTTAATATTATACGTATAATCATATTTACTAAACCTTTAGTAAATCATGACGAATATCTTTGTCACTCTTGTGGTGGATTTTATCAACACACAACTTTGTCTACTCGATCTCCTAGTCATTCACTTGACACTTTGTCAATGAATCAGTCCAATTTCCAAATATGAAATTTCTCATTCATCATGCAACCAAGTTGCATGATTCCAAGTTTCTGTCCAATTGAAACTTGGGTGATGAGAAACTTTCCTTATTTGGTAAATTCTTGACATTTCCACTATTAACATAATTAAGAATCACATCCATTCGTTGTAGAAATATGCAAACATCAATTTTTCATAACGATTTCATTGCAAGGAAATAAATAAATAAATAAATGAGTCAAATCAAAATTTTATTTTATTCATAAAAGCAGTGGAAAGCATTTGTCCTTACAATGCAAAATCAACTGAAAAACTATGTAGTAAAATATTCCTAACAATTCTATCATAACTTTCTAAGCTCAAAATCTAATCTTCAAATCCATGCGATCGAGATCCATTTCTTCGTGATTAGATTCATCTTGCTCTTTCGTCAAGCTTCCTCTCTTTTCACTGATCCTGCAAAACATTCAAATGCAATCTTATCACATCATGTATTAAGAATCAACGAATAGGAACTTAATGGAAATAGATAGTGGATTTTACCTGAAGCACAGCCATACTCTTTGACTCTCCCATCTTCTGGACTCTTCAAGCTCTTAGTTCAGACTTGTATCCAACGCCCTTTCTCTTGGCAGCAAACGCAAGTCGCTTCTCCTAGAATGTCCTCGGAAGCATGGTTGGTTGACTTTCCCAACAAATATGCTCCATTGGTTTGCCAAATCATTTCTGATTCAGCAGCAATGAGCATGTAAGTTAGGTCAATGGGGTTTGCGTCATGATCCATCATATAATACTTTCTTTTGAACTCATTATATGATTCAGGGAGTGACTGTAGAACCCAGCTTATAGCCAACTCATCAGGGAATGACGCACCCAACATTATCAACCTATCGATGTGTGATTTCATTCCTAGAATGTGGGCACACACGGGTTTACCATCTTCATGTTTCATTTCCAATAGGTCTTTAGTGACATTGAACCTTTCAATTCTTCGATCTTGTGGGTTAGGGAGAATAATTGGAGGAGGAGGAGGAAGTGAAGCATGATCTCTTGTTCCTCGATCGACTCATGGAATATCATCTTCGTGTGGAATGATTGTTCAACGGGATTTAGGAAGACCATAGTAGTCGAACTTTGACATCTACAAAATGGGAGAAAAATAAATTCAAGTTAGTTGATTGATTGAGTCCTTAATAAATCACGCAAATGAGATATTAAGGCTAGGACCCAACACAATACGCTACAACCTAGAAAAGGGATGTCGTAATCTAGTTGCAGAATATTTGAAGGTAAGTGAATGACGATTCACTAATTTCCACCATGAAAACGAAAAAGAAATTTAAGTTTTAAATCTATGAAAACTCCTAGATCCTTTTAGATTCATTGAACATTTCAACGACATGCTTAAATCTCGATATGCCCCTTTATTTTGTGACTGGGATGCCGAGGATCACAAAGTGGGTGTGAATAACCATGCAAACTTACATGGTGCCCCCACATGTTACAGTCACCTATTCGATGTGCCAGTAAACCACACATGCTCCACCGAACTATGACAAACATTGAGTCACCCTTTTCTACCTTTGCTTAGAACCGTTTAGTGTGCCGGTTAACCACACGCGCTCCACTAACGTCTTCACAAGGGCACAAAGTGTAATTTCATGGAATTGCATCAATTCACTTTTGCCTAATGTAACTAAGATTGGGAATTTGTAAAACATTTAGTTACTTTTGTATTTCATTATACTTATAATGGAAAGTTCTGTCCTATCCTACCCATTCGGCTAACGACCCTCCACTAGTCAAGAGTGCGGTGGGTAAGAGTGGATACCCATTCAATCGTCATTTTATAGGCAATTTCCTTAAACACCCCTTATAGACTAGTTTCGTGAATGAGGCCTACTAATGGTAAGACTGACTTTTACTCATACATATATATAATGTTAGACTTTTAATGTTATATATAGTATAGGGTGTATTTTACACTTTTAAAATACTAGGTGGTCAAATTTAACAATTGTACTATTAATTCAATTAAATTGTAAACCAAGACTTTATGGATTTATTAAACCTCTTTTAATTATACACCTTAATTAATTAATAAAACCATAAGGGTGTGATTTGATCTTTTCAAAAACAATACTCGGGTTTTAGAATTTAATATTCCTAAATTAAACTTTTAATCAACTTTTAAATTCCAAAACTTGAGGGCAATTTTTGAAACATTTCAAAACATTAGGGTTTAGAATTTAAATATACATCAAAATTAAACTTTTAATCAAAATTTAAATTCCAAAACTTGAGGGCAAGTTTTGAAACCTTTTTCAAAACATTAGGGTTTCAACTATTTAAATTTCAAAACAAAACTTTTAAGTTCAAATTTAAACTATAAAACCTAAAGGGGGAAAATTGAAACTTTTCATACAAGATAATTCAAATCTAAATTACAAATAATCAAATTTTATCTAATAAAACAAAAGATTATCTAAATTTTGACAATTATCTTCTATTTAGGTAAGGATAATCACCAAATATTGATAAAATTCGGATTTTATAACAAAAACATGTTTATGGTAATTATCCCAAGCTAAAACAGGAAGAAAATCGCAAAAATTAGCTGTCAGACGTTTCGACTCGTCGAGTCTGGACTTGGACTCGTCGAGTACACCTGACTCGGCGAGTGCACCAAGTGACTCGGCTAGTCAAACCCTCAGAACCCAAGAAAATTCGATTTTCAGTGCTGATTTCGATCAAATATGCATCAATACAATAGAAACTAATCTAGGCTCTGATACCACCGATGGGTTTTAGCCAAAAGACATCCTATGTGCTCATGCAAACCCTAAAGCTTGGATCTAGGTTTCTCTATTGTACATGCTTTTAATCCAAGACTTAAAACCCTAGATCTAATCAAAATAACATATGAATAAGGGTTTAGGTCATACCTTGATTGTTATATAGTAATAACAATCTCAATTCCTTCTTGTATAGACTTCAGAAAGCTTAAGAGTCACAAATGTCACTCCTCTAATGGCTCACAAACACCAAGAGCAAGAGGATGAAGAAGAGAAGAGAAGAAGGTTGCCCAAAACGTGTGGAAACCCTAGAAGGAATCTTGTCCACGTTTTTGGGCATAAGGGTTCCTTAAATAGTGAGGCCATTAGGGTTATCTAACAAGGAAACCCTAATTTGGATGCTTAGGCCCTAAGCAACCCATGTACTCCTTTCTTAAAGGCCTTTGGACGATTTCTAATGGGTTTCCCCATAGAATTCGTCCACCCCCTTAATAAGGAGTCCATTAGCTCAATACTCAATTATCACACAATTGACAGTTCTAGTCCCTTAAGGTTAATTAATGTCTTTTAGCCACAAACTTAATTCTTATTAATTCTTGACTAATATTAATTAAACAATATGATTTCTCCTTTAATATATTATTCTCATAATATATTAATAAATCATATTTAATCCTTTCTCTCCATAATTCATCCTATCAAGTTGCTTTGGTGAAGGCAACCCAAAAGGACCATGCACCATCGGGTCAAGTACATACCAAAATAGTTATGGACTTAGACACTAATCCAACACGTTCCTTCTCAACAACTCTTATGCCTGTGTCTTATTCGATAGTGGTGCAGAAAGAAGCTTCATAAACCAAAACTTTAAACACTTACTTAACAAATCCGCACAACCACTAAAAGAAACATTCGTCCTAGAAATGGCTAACGGAAAGACATAAAGCTCTAACGAAATTTACATAGGTTGTACCCTCAAGTTAGACGATCATTCATTCCCAATCGATCTCATACCAGTGTCGATCAAGAGTTTCGATGTCATTGTTGGCATGGACTGGTTGAGTCTTCATCGCGCTGATATTCTATGCTTCGACAAAGCCATCCGCCTAAATCCACCAAATAACAAAACTCTGTTGATCTACGGAGACAAACCCGGTATGAGCCTTCGTATCATCTCCAGTATTCAAGCTCAGAAGTACTTACGTAAGGAATATCGTGCATTCCTTGCACACGTCTTCGACACAAGCTAGAAAGTGAGGGATCTAAAAGGCATCCCTGTTGTATGCGACTTCCCCGATGTCTTTCTAGAGGAGCTTCCAGCTTTACCTTCCAAACGTCAGGTTGAGTTCATAATCGACCTAGTCCTAGGAGCTACCCCCGTAGCTAAGTCGCCTTATCGTTTAGCGCCTGCAGAGATGCAAGAACTATCCGGCCAACTTAACGAGCTGCTCAGCAAGGGATTTATAAGACCGAGCTTCTCACCCTGGGGAGCTCCGGTCTTGTTTGTGAAGAAGAAAGATGGATCGTTCCGTATGTGCATCGATTATAGGGAGCTCAACAAACTCACGGTCAAAAATCGCTACCCCATAATGGCTTGACATGGGTAGGTAAGCACCCCAGAATGGCTTGACATGGGTACGTCAGCACCCCAGAATGGCTTGACATGTGTAGGCCAGCACCCCATAATGGCTTGACATGGGTACGTCAGCACCCCAGAATGGCTTGACATGGGTAGGTCAGCACCCCAGAATGGTTTGAGCCGGGTAGGTTGGCATGCCAAAAAGGCCGTACCAGGTAGGTCGGGCACCCCAGAATCACCCGACAGTGTGAATGCTATGTGGATGTATGGTATGTGGTACGTTGGGGGAACTCACTAAGATTCATGCTTGCAGTTTATAGTTTTGATTTTAGGTACCTCTTCAACTAGGGGGAAGGAGCTGGCGCGGTAGCGGCATATCACACACACACACTCTTGTTTTTCCGCATTATGGATTTTCTGGGATGTACTCTGACATATTATTATGATGTAGCTGATTTTCAGACATGAAGCATTACTATGAAACTTTTATATCGAAGTTTTTAAGAACTGACCTACTTAAAAATGAATTTTTTGGCTTGTATTTTTGGGATGTTACAGGTTGGTATCAGAGCCATGGTTTGAGGGATTCGGACACACCCTCGGGACTGTCTGGACTCAAATCGAGGGAATAAAAGAATTTTCTAAGAAATTGATTTTGTCCTAAAAGGGTAAGCTAAAGAGTTTTGGGAAAAGTACGAAGTGTGTGATGTGCGCGACAGGCCAAGCTCAAGTAAGTATTCCCCAAAGTACCCATACGAGATATGTTATGTTTATCAGCTTCAATAGAACAGCATGCTAGTATAGGACTAAGGATCTTGGAATGATGCCTTATGTGTCTGCTATATGTGTTCCCGCTTATGAAAATTGCATGCTAGTATTGAGTAGACAATAGTAGGGTAGCCTGTATAGGTTATGCCTGATAGTGTGAGCTTAGCATTGTATGCTAGTATAGTTTCCTGCTTTGAGGATGTGATTGTTAATATCGTTCCCTCTTCGTCTAAATGTTGTTTTCTTTGTGCTTTGAGGGACTTCGGGTGATGGGGGTTAGCTATCAGGTGGATACATTAGGTCATATACGATCAGGGTCGGATAATCTCAGAGTGAGGGGTTTGACTCTATTTCGTAACTCTTGTTTGAGTCCTAACCGTGGTAGGGGTGAGTCCCTTACTCGAAGGATTATCTGAGCCTCGTTGCATGTGATTGTATTCAGGTGATGGCTAAGCACCATCACACAGAGATCTTCGGCAGCTGAGGACTGATTAGGGTAGGGTCGACAGTTCCCTAAGCAAGCATAGGATGAGAATAGCAGAGAGAAATAGTGATGAAGGGACTTGGTGGATTCGAAGCAGTCCTTCAGGAAAGTACAGATAGATGTGGAAGGTAGTATGGGCCCGTACTACTGAAAGTATAGGATCCGTACTCGAGTCAAGGAAGGCTAAGGCAAAACCAAGGAACTTGTGATCGATGTGATCCCTCTAATGTATTAGTATCGCTGATGATTATTATGGTGTATTGGAGAATGGTGGTACTACGTTTGAGGCCAGCAGTTGGCAGTTCAGGAGAGGGATCGGGATCGGGTTCGGGTTCAGGGTCCGAGCCAGTTGATGAGAGCCTACGCGAGTTCATCGCATTAGAGATCACTAGAGGTATCCTTGAGTCGACCCCTATCATCTTCGGCTCGATCAAGGAAAGGATAGTCAAGCTGATGGAGGATCGCTTCAGGGCGTTCAGGAGTGACATGGCGTCAGGCCAGTCAGGATCCCGCACACTATCCTTTAAGGACTTCAGGGGCAGTGGTGCACCAGATTTCCATGGGGTGAAGGACCCCATTGCTGCCAGACGATGGATTGCAGACATTGAGTCTTTGCAGTTGACTAGGTTCTGTGCTGAACGATCCATCCTTCTTTTTGACAAACAATAACGGAGCTCCCCATGGAGAGAAGCTTGGCCGGCTAGAGCCTTTTTCCAGAAGTTCTTGAAATTGAATGGATAGTTCTTGTGTTTCTGATGGAGCTAGACAATAAGGAGATCTTGCCATTTTGTGTTGCACCCGGGAGTAGGTCGATTCAGAATTCGACATGTATGACTGGAGGTACTCCAAGTAGATCTTCTGGAAATACGTCCGGGTAATTGAACACTTTCGGTATGTCTTTGATTTTCTTCCCCTTGCCTTCCATACCCACCACGTGGGCTAAGAAAGAGAAGCATCTCTTCTATAGATACTTCTTTGCCTTCATGGAAGTGTTGAATCTTAGGTTCTTTGCTTATTTATCTTCATAAATCACAAGGGATTCGTTGTTTTGTAAAGGTAGTCGGACAACATTTTTGTAACATAAGACTACTGCTCGGTGTAGAGATATCCAATCCATTCCGATGATTACATCGGATCTTTCAATGGTCATTGGCATTAGGTCCGCATGGAAGACGTGATTATTTAGGGTGAGAAGGCAATTAGTGAGTATTTCTAAAGTGCTTTCTATTTGACCATTTGCTACTTCTACCGTGTAAGCTTCATTAAGTTAGCATGATTTATTATTTATCATTGTTATATACTTATGGGAAATAAAGCTTGTATTGGCGCCAGTTTCAAATAATACAGAAGCATAAATATTGTTGATAAGAAAGGGCTTTTTCTGGAGTGGGTGTTTTCATGATTAGAGGATACACAACAACAGGTTCTGGATTCTTCTTGCAATCCTTGATGTTCCCTTTCGGCTTCCCATGGAACTTACTTTTTGTATTACTCACTTGTTGCTTCTCCTTTTGCGGGCCATGATACCTTGACGGACACACTATTCTGTCAACTGATAGGCCAATTGATTGGCACTGCCGAAAGTGGAGGCTCTAGATGCGGTAACTAGACCTTGGACTGGTGAAGCTAGTCCCCAGATGTACCTTTCCATCTCTTTGTCTTTCGGGGTCACCATTCCCGAGAAAAGGTATCAAAGGTCATCAAATTGAGAGGTGTAGGCAGCCATCTCCGATCCTTTAATAGTAAGGTTCCAAAGCTACCACTCTAGAGCGTGGACTTCTTGTCATGGGTAGTACTCTTTGATTATCATATGTTCAGAGGTTCCCAATCCATTACATAAGCTTCGTTGATTCCCATTGATTTTGAATGGTTATTCCACCAAGTTAAGGCATAATCCATCGACATGTAGGTGGCATACTTGAATCGACAGTCATCAGGGAACGAACTGATGTGAAATACTACCTCCATCTTTTCTATCTAATAGGATATACCAAAATCTCCTTCTATGACATAGAAGGATCAGGGTTTACAAACCATGAACTCTTTGTATGAACAAGCTGTAGAGTTGTTTTGATTAATGATTGAAGTGCCGCCACCATTTCTATTGTTCCTAGTGTTATCATTCCTCACAACCTCGTATACGGCTAAGTCTGTAGCAATCCCTTGCGCAAGCAATGTCTTCATTAGAGTAGGATGCATTTGAAATGGTGGGTTTGCATTAGTTTCACCAGGAGCTCCTTCGGGATTTGGATTTTCTCCGGAAGTTTAAGTAACTTTTGGAGAATTTCCTCGATTGCCTCGGGCAGTTAATGGTGGACGAACTTGTGGACTTTTTCGTGGAGGCCTCGTCCTAATATGATTTATACAGATACAATAAGTTGTTTTACACTATGTAGTCGCAAATAGGTTGTATTTTGTGATAATGTGTTCATGTAACTTGTTCTTAAAATCTTACATATTTCCAATTCATAGTATGAGAGTTGTATTCGATGTTTTTAAATTAGTAATGATAGTATGTTACAAGAAATACAGGTAATAAGTTTCACATTCAACAAATACTAAAAGTATTTTCATATATTATAACTACTTTTTTTTCGGTTACAAAGATACCAACCATGTAAGGTTAGAAATGGAAAACCTTTACCAAAGATCATTTTCAAATCAGGTAGTGATAAACACTTACAAAAATAAAAGCTATTCCTCAAAAGTTCTGACGCTACCCTAGGGCACAAACCATCCTATATGAAACATTTATCACCATATTGCAAAATAATATGAAGGGCCAGTTCCTCGAACTGCTCCTGGGTCTGACTTCCCACTTGCGCAGCAACAACCACTTGGTGCTTAGCTAAATCTAGCCGACTCTCAGCAATCTGGGTCCTGTAGGCTAGTATTCTATAATGATCACTCATAGTCTTTGCCTTGGTTCGGTTAGAACCTATGCAATGATATAGTGTCTGAATGTCAGTGTCCTACTTCTTCTCCTCCTTGAGTCTTTCGACTTGCCGCTCTAGTGAAGTGGACTCTGAACCTCTGTTGAGACAATCCACAGATTCGACGCTATCAGATAGCCGATTGCTTTGAGTCATAAGGCGGGGGATCTAATCAATCTTCGGGTTATCCCTAAGTGGTTCCTGTGGCAGAGCCTGTAAAGACTCGCCAACCTTGAATTGTAGGGTAAGGTCAGTAACTGTCTGCTTGTGGAGGATATCGGGGAGCCGAGATGGCTCATAGGCCATTGTCCGTTCTGTTGGGTTTTTAGCACTATAACACTACTATGGTGCACATGCAACCCTAGATGCTTTGGATCTAAGTTTTCTCTAATTATACATGGTATTTTCAATTTTCAAATCATACACCCTAACTAGCATGCAATTAAAGATATACAACATAAAACCAAGATAGATGAATACCTCTTAGTGTAGCTTGTAGTTCTTGGCCTTTGAAAGCTTTAGCACCTCAAGTGTGATGCCTCTAATTTGTCACAAACACCAAATACAAGAGGAGCCTTATGAGAAAGAGGCTAGATAGCACAAAATCGGTTATGGCTCTTCTTAGAATGCATGGGAGCTGATTTTAGGGGTTAAGTGGTTGCTTTTATAGTGTCGCAAATACTAGGGTTTCATCCATGCAAACCCTAATTCACCATGACCCTTCATATTTCTTAGGCCCTTTGGGTTTAAACCATCATGGACTATCATATAGGTTTAGCCCATCCTAATCAACCATTGATCATTAGCCCATATTGTAAGTCGTACTGATTTACATAATCAGTCCCCGTAAATTTAATCAGTCTCTTTGATCACTAAATTAATTCCAAATTAATTCTTGATCAATACTAATTAAATAATATGATTTCTCAATTAATACATTATACTTATAATATATTAATAAATCAAAAATAACCTCTTCTCAAAAGTCCATCCTATCAAATTGCTCTGGTGAAGGCAGCACAAAAGGACCATGATACTATCAGGTCAGGTACATACCAACTGTAGTTATGGGCTTAGACACCTAATCCAATAGTCTCCCACTTAGATAAGTCTAATAACTATAACTATCATAGCAACTTCAAAATCCGATTAGCAATCATAGCTCTGAAAATCCGTTTTCGAACTCTGACTAGTCAGTAACGCGTCCTTTAGATAAAGGATCATATAATCCTATGTTCTACAAGATATCGTGAGGACAAATACATGGAACATAGTCATATTTATTGTCCAATAGTTTGTTTCCCGATTTCCAATTTGTTTGACATAGAACTTTATTGAACACATCAATTGAGTCCTGACCGGGCCTGACATATAAGCCAAAACAAAATCATCGAGGGGCCCAAGATATCGCTTTTAACCCTCTTAGGAAAAAAGGAACAGATAAAATTCGACTTATATGGTTGTACTAACTACTCGTTAAATCATGCACAACAATACGTATTATAACATCAAGTTACTGATGCGTTTTCATACCATCAATGTGCAAGCAAATCGTAGTCAACAACTCATATATCTTAGTTTGAAGACTGTATTATATTATCATCTCACAATCACATGTGATAAACTCCATGAAGTGATTCATGTGAGCGTGGGTTAAATCTAATACTCAAATCTTATTTCAAGAGCACTCATGAATGCTCTAGCAAACTTTTGCTATGTCTAACACCTTAGACAATCTACAAGCCAATTCATGTCAGTCTAGCCTCATAACCTACTTCCAAAGTATGATTGACTGTGGATAGTTTGAATAATCTTATTATTCCGGAAGTCAAAACATGCAAAAGTGAAACAATAGTAAACAATTGACACAAGATAGTAACTTTACTTATAAATAAAACTCCTTTTATTCAATAAAAAAATGTCAATTACAATTTAGCTATTACAAGTTTCTAAATATTTATCTAATCTCTAAAACTGATATCGTCCTTCAGCCCGATACGCTAAGCATGCTGCAAGTGCTTAACCATACTCAGTCCCTTCGTAAGGGGATCTGCTGGGTTATCCTCCGACGATACCCTTTTAACCACGATAAGTCCTTCTTCTACCCGATTCCTTATGAAGTGCTATTTTCTGTCGATATGCCTAGATCTTCCATGATCTCTCGGTTCCTTGGTTAAGGTGACTGCGCCTTCATTATCGCAGAAAATCTCCACATGCTCCTTTATGGATGGTACAACTCCAAGGTCTCCGATGAAGTTTTTCAACCATATCCCCTCCTTCGATGCTTCGCTCGCTTCTATGTACTATGATTCACATGTTGAATCAGCTACAGTCTCCTGCTTGGAACTTTTCCATGTTACTGCTTCTCCATTTTGGGTAAACACCCAGCCCTACTTAGAGCATAAATTATCTCTATCGGTCTGAAAGCTGATGTCACAGAACCCTATCACTCTCAAGTCGTCATTCCCACCGAGGGTAAGGACCCAATCCTTAGTCCTCCGCAGGTACTTAAGAATGTTCTTTACTGTAGTCCACTGAGCTCTACCATGGTTCACTTGATATCGACTAACCATACTCAAAGTAAAAGCCACATTAGAGCGAGTACACGTCATAGCGTACATGATTGAGCCAACAACGGAGGCATATGGTACTTGACTCATATCCGCTATCTTCTCATCAGTTCTCGGACTCTGAGCATTGCTCAGTTTGGTATTCCTCTGGATAGGTAAGACACCATTCTTGGAAGTCTCCATGTTGAAGCGTTTCAACACCTTATCCAAGTAGGTACTTTGACTAAGTCCTATTAGTCTTTTACTCCTGTTTCTCAAGTATCCTTATTCCTAGAATGTAAGCAGCTTCCCCAAGGTCCTTCGTAGCGAAACACTTCCCATGCCAGGACTTCACCTGCTGCAAGGTTGGTATGTCGTTTCCTATGAGCAGTATGTCATCTACATACAATACCAGAAAGCTAACTATACTCCCACTAGATTTGATATATACGTAGGACTCATCTTCGCTTCTGAAAAAACCAAACTTTTTGACTTTCTCATCAAAACAAATATTCCATCTGCGGGATGCTTGTCTCAGTCCATCGATTGATTTCTCAAGCTTACTCACTCTATTAGGGTACTTTGCATTGACAAAAATCTCTTGCTGACACATGTAAACATCTTCAGCCAACTTTCCATTAAGGAAAGCGGTTTTGATATCCATTTTCAATATTTCATAATCATGAAATGCATCTATGGCTAGCATAACCCTTACAGATTTAATCCTCGCTATTGGTGAAAAGGTCTCATCATAGTCAACACCATCAGTTTGAGTAAAGCCCTTCGCAACCAGTCGCACCTTATATGTGTGTACTTTCCCATCCATGTCGGTCTTCTTCTTGAAGATCCATTTGTACCCGACTATCTTGTGACCTGGTACATTGTCAACCAAGTTCCAAACTTGATTGTCATACATGGATTGAATCTCCCTGTCCATCGCCTCTTTCCATTTTGCAAGCTCGGGGCCTGCCATGGCTTCCTTGTAGTTGTTAGGTTCATCCAAATTTACGAATGTACTATCACTGATAAATGTATCACCTTCAGCTATTATATGAAAACCATATAACACAGGTGGAACACTAACTCTACTTGAACGTCTCAAAGGTACGGAGTTGTCAATCGATTCAACATGATTTTCCTTCTCGGGATGAGCGCTAGTGTTTGAGGTTCCCTCATCACTTAAATCTTAAAGCTCTTCAAGTTCAATTTGCCTCCCACTGTCCTCTTGGCATACGAGTTCTCTCTCTCTCTCTCAGAAAACCCTTCTCCTCGCAACGAAGACAACATTGTCACTTGGTCTATATAAGAGATACCCAAAGGACTTCTGCGGGTAGCCGATGAAAATACATCACTCACTACGATGTTCGAGCTTGTCATGAGTCTCTCGTCTTACGAAAGCCTCACAACCCAAAACCTTGATATGCGCTAACGAGGGAACCTTCCCTATCCACATTTCGTGAGGTGTTTTGGCAACCTTCTTAGTTGGGACTATATTAAGGATATAGTTGGTAGTCTCTAAGGCATACCCCCAGAATGAGATTGGTAACGAAGCTCGACTCATCATGGAACAAACAATGTACAACAAGGTCCGTTTGTACCTCTCAGCCACACGATTCAACTGCAGTGTCTTAGGTGGCGTCAACTGTGAAACAATTCCACAATCCTTAAGATATTCGTGAAACTCGATACTAAGATACTCACCACCTCGATCGGATTAGAGCATCTTTATCTTCCTGCCCAATTAATTCTCCACTTCTTGCTTAAACTCTTTGAACTTTTCAAAGGTTTCTGACTTATGCTTTATTAAGTAAATATAGCCATATTGGCTGTAATCATCAGTAAAAGTCACATAGAAGCGGTTAGCATCCCTTGTGGCGGATCTGAAGGGTCCACACACATCGGTGTGTATGAGATCCAACAAACCTTCACCCCTTTCACAAGTACCAATGAAGGGTGACTTGGTCATCTTTCCATGCAAACAAGATTCACAAGTGTCATCCCTCTTTAACTCGAATGACTCCAAGACTGTATCCTTTTGGAGTTGGGCTATGCGCTTCTTGTTGACATGCCCAAGACGACAATGCCACAAGAATGCCTTGTCCAAACTATTGGACGAATCAATATTCAACACATTATTTCTTTAGTTATCTACAACCATCACAGTTTCATATATACCATTACAAGGCAATGCTTTAAAATAAAATACACCTTTATAGAAAGCATTAATAGTGCCAATTTCATTATCAAATGAAAATCTAAAACCTTGTTTATACAAACCATAAAAAGAAATAATATTTCTCGCCATTTCCGACGAGTAACAACAATTATTCAACTCTAATTGTAACCCATTACTAAGCAATATAGAATAAACTCCAATCTTGGTGACATGCGACACTTTCCTATTCCCAATGATTAAGTTTATCTTCCCGTGCTTTACATCCCTACTTCCTTTTACTCCATACAAATCAGAACAAATGTGAAATCCAAAACCTGTATCAAGGACCGAAGAATTAGCATGTGATGAGTTATTAGATAGAATAGTGTGAATACCTGCGAAGGTGGGATTTATCTTCCCATCCCTAATGTCCTGCAAGTATTCGGGGCAGCTTCGTTTCCAGTGCCCTTTTTCATGACAATGGAAGCACTTTGCATCCTTTGGATTGGAAGAGGGTATAGCAGGACCAGTTTGGTTCCACTAGAAGAGGATCCATCATGGGACTTTCCCTTGTGGCTCTTAGAAGGAGCCTTCCTCTTTTTCCCCTTCTTATGTCCAATTGCCAAGAAGGGGCAACAAATGTACGAGTGGGTACAACATACTTGCCTTTCAAATTACTTCCTGCAGTTCTTAGAAGGCATTGAAGCTTGCTCAGAGTGACTTCCTCCTTATTCATATGGTAAGTCATTATGAGCTGATCATAACAAGGAGGCAAAGAATGTAGGATGATATCAATAGACAATTCTTCATCGAAGTTCACACTCAACTTCAGCAAGCGGTCGACAAACCTCTACATCTTTTGCAAGTGGGCCGTGATGGACTCTCCATCCTTCATTTTGGTTGTGATCATGGAGGCAATGATTTCATACCTTTCCTGCCAAGCACTTTGATGGTACCTCTCCATCAAATCTTGGTGCATCTCGAAAGGCCAGAAGTCCTCATAGGACTTTTGAATTTCATCAGTCATGGTGGCAATCATAATGCACGATATGTTTGTTGTGTCCCTCTCATGAACCCTATATTCCTCGATTTGCTCGGGAGTAGTAGTTTGTTCATCAATCTCCTTCAGCACTTTATGGAGGATATATTCTTTGTCGTCATAGCGAAGGGCCATACGAATGTTTCGAATCCAATCGTTAAAATTTGAGCCATCAAAGATAGTTTTCCCAACCAAGTTCATGAGGGAGAACGAGCTAGAAGGGTTGGAGCCTGAATCATTGTTTGGGATAGACATCTGAAAGGAAAAAGAGCAAAGTTTAGATCAGATAAGAATCCTTAATATAACACCCAAATGAAATATTAAGACTAGGACCCAACACAATATTTCACAATTCGGAAGAGGGATGTCGTAATCCTATTGCAAAATATTTGAAGGTAGATAAATGATGATTTACCAATTTCCACCATGAAAAACAAAATTGATTATTAAGATTTAAATGAATTGAAATTCCTAGATTCTTTGAGATTTATTGAACTTTTCAATGGCATGTTTAAATCTCGATTATGCCTTTCATGTTTGTGACTGGGATACCGAGGATCACGAACAAGGTGTGAATAACCATGCAAATTGTTTGGTACTCTCGATGTCACTTATCACCTAATCAATGTGTCGGTTTCAACACACGCTCTATTGATCTATGAAAAACATCAAGCTACCCTTTGCCACCCTTGTCAGTTGCAAATTAGTGTTTCGGTTAACCATACACGCTCCACTAATGACTTGGCAAGGTGTAAAGTGCAATTTCATGGAATAGCACCAATTTCACGTTTTTCCTGAAGTAACTAAGATTGGGAATTTATAAAACTTTAGTTACTTTTTAATTTCATTATACTTTTAATGAATATTAATGTCATATCATACCCGTTCGGCTAACGACCCTCCACCAGTCAAGGAAGTGGTAGGTGAGAGTGGACATCCATTAAACCACCGTTTTATAGGAAGTATCCTTAGACCCCCTTATAAACCGGCTTCGTGAAGGAGACCTACTAATGGTAAGACTGACTTGTCTTATACATACATACATACATACATACATACATATATATATATATATATATATATAATTAAGTACTAAACATTAATATTATAATAGTATAGGGTTGAATTTTAAACTTTTAAAATTCTAAGTTTTGGAATCAAAGTTTCATAAATGCGACTATTTAAATTTCAAAACTTGAGGGCATGTTTTGAAACACTTCAAAACCTCTTGAGTTTTAGAATTTATGTTACATAAATGAGACTTTCCAAGTTCCATAACTTGAGGACAAGTTATGAACTTTTCAAGACCTTTGCAATTCAATAACTTAAAGAGTTTAAAGTTTCATGAATGAGACTTTTCATATTTCATAACTAGAGGAAAAGTTATGAATCGCTTCATAAACTAGTTAGATCACAATATAAACTAATACAATTATCATATAACTTATCATTTACCAATTTGACATAATTTAACACTCATTGCCAGACAATTTTTATCAAGCAATACAAATAATCATATTATCATGTAATCAAAACATTATATTAAAATTTGATAATTGTCTTTTAATTTTGCATGATGGAAATCATTACCTTATAACAAAAACAATTTTTAATAGTCAAAACAATTTTTGGTAATGATTCTAATCCAAAACATGGCCAAAAAACTGAAAAATTCGTCCACTGATTAGTCACCACGTCGTGGTAACATTGAACACTTCGTGGTCACCAGTCAGATTCCAAAAAAAACAATTTTTCTTGCTTTGAAAAATTACCAATGCATTAATATAATAGAAAACAATCCTAGGCTCTAACACCACTGTTGAGTTTTGAGCAATATAACACTCCTATGGTGCACATGCACCCTCAATTAATATATTACACTTATAATATATTAATAAATCACAAATAAACTCTTCTCAAAAGTCCATCCTATCAAATAGCTCCGGTGAAGGCAACCTAAAAGGACCATGCTACTATCGGGTCAAGTACATACCAACTATAGTTATGGGCTTAGACACCTAATCCAATAGGTTTCACCCGATGACCACAAGTGGGTTGGGAAACATGTGTAGTAGGGTCCGTGTGGTATATAGGAGGAATGCATATACTTGGGTTCCGCATCAGAGAAGGACCCTTACCATTAAGGAGATATGGCTGATAGTATGGCCTGGGCGGAGCGGATAGTTGATTAGGAGGGGCAGGCTCCTAGTCAATAAGGCCCTGCTCATCCTCGATGGGGTCGTGATCATCTATCTCCTGGGCATCCTGAAGTATTCCCTCATCTTTAATCTCTAAAATCTCCTATATATTATCATCTTCTTCGTCCTATGATGGGTGCTCTTCCTATGAGAAGTCTACAGGGGCGACTGGAGCGTCCTGAGGGAAATATGGGTACCTGGCTAGAAGTATTGGGACCTCCTTTAGCTCTTCAAGGTCAGCAATCTCCGTCTAAGTTGGATGGTCGTCCGGTAAATTTGCCATCTATATAAAAGGGGTTTAAGTCTGTTAGTAAAATTTTTAATGCATAAATGTTTTAATGTTAGTAGAAAGGCTCTAAGGTGCTAGGTATCTTAAACGAATCTTGAGAACATCTTTCCACTTCTAAAACTGTCAACCATTGTAGTATGTCTAACTTCTTGCTCAGGGCGTGTTCCAGGCTTATTTGTGGTATGGATTATGTATGGTACTAACCTTAGTTTAAGCATCTGGCCTAATGGGTTGAGTTGGTAGTTTTAGTTTAAGGGATGTTTTAGAATTTTATTAAGTGTTCTTATTGCGGGTCAGAGTATATATATAACTGTTATATATTAGTTTTGGTGAGGTTTGTAGTATTACTTAATTTTGTTTTGTACTCCAAGACTACTATGTACAAAATAGAACCAAACATGAAACACTTAAGGGTAGGACCATGTTGAAAGTTAAAACATTCTGAAATCCAACAACCCTAAGCGACCCATAAAACCAGATTCCATGTACCGTATGTAGTTAAGAATAGTGTGATTAATAATAATACTTTTATTAGGATCTTGTTGCTATAATTGTATTCCTCTTTTGAGGATAGGAGTTCTTTATACCTAATTTAGCTCTGATACCAGTTTGTAACACCCTCGGCTGATGCGACGGAACAAGCCGGGTTGTGTGACTAATTTCATGGATCACTAGTAAACAAAATATAGAGCACAAGAACAATAATAAATAAAACAATATTTGTATTCCATCTTTAATTTTGAATATAGGATTCTTACAGATAATAACAATATATGAATTGCCTTAACATGTAGGAAGACATAGCAAAAACTAGCAAATTAGAGTTCCTAAAATCCCTGATTATCTATCGTTTGAATGCTTGTATTACTGATTCCCTGATAATACATGTAGTTTTGGCGGTCAACACAAGGTTGGTCAGAGTTACAAGTTTTCTGTTAGCAATAATATGATACTTTTAAAAAGTATGAAAGTATTTTCTTTGTATGTATAACCATACTTTAAACAGTGTTTGTAAAGTAACTTTGATTAAGCTTTGAAAACCAAAGTGTATCTTTGTATACGTAAATCCATAATTAAAATAGTTTTGAAAACAAACAAACCCATGGTTTGTAGTAAAAGAGAGAGATTCTAGTTAATTTTTATAGTGAGTCCTATAACCGAGTTATGTGACAGAGTGTACCCCCTACAATGCATCATTGCACGTCGTAGTAAGGACATTAGACACTTGTCACGCGCTTCGATTGATCTGTAGAGTTTGTAGCAAGCAATTGTATGTATGGATGTCAACCCCATGTAGATCTATATATATATATATATATATATATATATATATATATATATATATATATATATATATGTATCTCACTTTAAAAATTAGCGATCATAGTAGTGTGGGTATGTTAACCAAGGTATGTGAATAGGTCTCAGCCCCAACTTATAAGTCAATAAGTTACTAGGCATAATGAATTGTATAGAGTTTACGAAAGGCGTGCATGGCTGTTATGCATGTATAGTATAAGGCACTAGCGTTTATAGCATAGTATATTTCTTGTATATACTTTGTAAGTATATATTTGCTGTTTACATCCAAGGGAATACAACAAAGTTTTATGAAATACAATGTCACATAAAATCATAGAGTTTTTTAGTAATAGGCATATATTATTTCTATAGTTGTATCATTTTTAACAACATAACATATGAAAATATTGAGGTTTGAAACTAGTTTGTGTGTTTATAACATATAAATGTCAAACCAATATTTTCTAACCAGTTATAGTTTTTAGATAAAATAATAATATTTTATGTATATTTTTGTATAAGGTTGTACAATTTAGAACATATATTCTCCTCCAAAGCATAAAGAAATATTAAAGAGGGACTGTAACACTCACCTTAACATGTGGCTGCTGATTTGTTTTGAGAATTTACTGCGAGAAACTGAAATGTGTCACTTCTAGAACAAACCGACGAGACTAATTTAGTTACATATTTAACCAAAGGATATATTTGGTATTAATTACTAAGTATGCGGTTAGTTTAGTAAAATAATCAATAATTGGGACTTATATTGTAATTATAATCCAAGAAAGGGACTAAAATGGTTTATTTAAATTCCAAGTTTGAGTTTTGGACTTATTTTCTAAAGAATTTCTCAATGGAGGGTTAAAATAATTAAAATCAAATGGAAATTGAGACTTTGGTATCTATTTGGAAATGGATTTTCAATAGAGGGGTGTTTAAATATATTGAAATAAGGTTTGATGGTTAGGAATTGATTTGCAAGGAAATTTTAAGTGAGGGAGGGGGCAGTTAATTTTTTTCGAAATGGAGTTTCAATAGGAGGAGGCCCTCCTACTGCTTTCATTCTCATGCACGTTGATGAGAAGAAGATCTCCGATTGGCCCTTTTGTGATTGAAGAAACACCAAAAAAAGAATATATATATATATATATATAATGGAGGGTGTGTGGTGTACATACAATGTACTAGTAGTAGCAACATACGGTGGTGGTAGCATACATTAAAGGGTGGCAATAGGGGTATTTGGTGGTGGAAGGAGGCCTTTGGCAGCCTCCTGTTGCCCGTTTTTCTGCTTCTTCTTGACAAAAATGAAGGGAGGGAAGGAGGAAAGGGAGTAGAGCTATGATGGATGTGCTGTTGGGTGGTTTCTGATCAAAAGAGGTGGCTAAATGTGGTTTCGGTGGTGGTGTATAAGAACCGAAAGAGAGGTTTAAAGAGATAGATTGCAAGAGAGAGTGGTGATATACAAGGGCGGCTCAACCAGTTTGGGGGCTCTAAGCAAACAAAAATTTTGGGGCCCTTTTAGTTCTTGACGGTGAGAAAACTCTAATTTGTTCCACCTTGGCAACATCCAACCAAAATCATTCCAAAATCTAACTTGACACAGTGAATATTAAAAAAAAAATTAAACCCAATTGACCCTAATAGATAGTGTAATCAAGAAAGAAGAATCAGTCAAGACTACATCAAAGTTCAAAACATAGATTTATTCCCTCTTTTCTGCAGAACATAAAAAACAAATTTCTACATCAAAATTAATAGATTTAACTTCATCAAAATAGCAAAACTTTGCGTAATATATATATATATATATATATATATATATATATATATATATATATATATATATATATAACAAAACGTCACTCAAAAAATTGCAGAAAATATGCACTTGCTTTGCCCTAAAAATCAGAAGATACAATCTCACATATTGCAGAAAATATATACTCTCTTTTTCCTAAAATTAGAAAATATAATCTGAAAAATGACATGAATCATACAAAAATTTAAAACATATTTACAAACACAAAAAAAAAAATCTGACAGTGACAGGGAAAATGCTCATGTACAAAGTACAAACAATCAAACTCAAACACAAACACAAACAATATTATATGAAGAATCATCAATTCGCCAAGGAAAGAGATAACAAGTCATAGAATATCAAACTTTCAGAAAGAAGAATCAACAATGGAGCTAACTTTTTATTTTGAACAAGAATCAATTAGATCATCAGAGCCAATAAGAGGAAGATTAGAATCGAAAATCAAAATCAAACTGGTAGACGATAGTGGTAATCGTTTCTACGGTTCTGAGGATTGGGGAGAATAAAGAATGAACTCGGAGGACAGAGATTCAAAGAAAGAAGAACATTCACCGAGAATTACTTCTGCTGATTGCACTAATGGAGAATCTGAATCGCCAATCCCTAATTAAATTGTCGGTTAAGTGTGGCCCCTTAGAATTGGGGGCCCTAAGAAAGGGCGTAATTTCCATCTATGTAAGGCCGGGCCTGGTGATATAGCTGATGAATTGAGTGAGGATTGATGACGTTTAGGATCTTATTTATAGCCTAATGAAACACCAATTCTTTGAACACCATATATCTAAAACCAAGTCATACACAATGTAACTCATGTTTGTACATAAGTGAAGCTTACACTCAAAGAAAAGGGGAACGAGTATGGGGTTAGTCATGTGGGAAGAGGAAAGAAAGTCCAACAAATCTATTTTTTTAAGAAGTCTTAGTGGGCCCCACAATGATGCCATAGTTAGCTATTGTCCCAAAAACAAGCCTAGATTCATGTATCAGAATCCCGACATTGAATAATTTTTCTGAAAGTGTCATTAATAGAGGCGATCTCAAGGATTCCTAGAAACCCAAACGGATTAATTTTTCAAGTTATAGAATTTCGGGAAATCGCATTTAAAGTTTCGCATCTAAATGGCCGGAAACGCTCGATTTTTCGGCTTGTGCAAATATTTTTGCTAAAAATATTTCGAGTGTGAAATTAAATATTAGACTATAACCTATGTCCAAAAACGTTGTATTAATTTTTATCTGAGGTGTGTAAGTGGATCAACGGATTGATTGAGTTTTAGCAGTTGAAAGAAAGTTAGTGTTTTATTGGTTTGTTTTCTTATAATTGTCATATCTTTTGCATACGAACTACGTTTTGGAAGTTCTTTATTTTTTTGGAAATACGGAAACATGTACTATGAGATAAAAGTGTTTACTTTGCTCACAACTGCTTAATACGAATTTTCAGATTTTGAAACGCATTAACTAGGGTTGTAGTTTGAGCTGTTTGATTCGTTTGCCAGTTTACACATTTGAAATCAACTCATTTATTTCAGATAAGTTGCACTAAAACTTAATGAGTCAAATTACAAAGAAATTTATTATGAATTCACCGTTCATAGTCTTTGACCTACATTCGTGGATGTCACATCCTTCCTTCCAACTGTCTTACCTGGTAAATCCTTATTTCATAGAACTAACATTATTCATTGGAATGATTGATAGATATAGACTATAGTCAGTTATGTAGTATATTGGACTAAGATTTAGTGATAATGATACTAGGTTATGTCAAAGAAAAAGTCAGTTGCTAGAAGTGAAATGTTTCCCGAGTTTTGAGTCATCACTTTAACAAGTTAGTGCATAATTACTTTCATCTTACACATAGATATGAAGTATTTAAGATAATTACATGCTATATGTGCCTACTATATGTCTTCCTGATATATATATGCTAGCTAAACGATCTATACATGTTTTATTCAACTTAAACTATATACATATTTTTATACCTATAAATATATTGGGTAGAAGAAAGATGAAATAAATGAGATGTCTCGATGGGTAGTTGATGTTGAGTCATCTAGCAGAATATAGATGACGACCACAAACTATTCTACATAGTCTGATGGAATGCTATCAGGCTTGCAAACTGTAGGTTTTTTGAATTTAGTGTTCACTAGCTGTGCCCCATCCCCCCATGGTTGTCTTATTGACATATATTTCTAAGGAATACCCTAAGCATAGTCTGTCCCTAAGACGATCATTAGGATAAGTCCCTTGAAATAGATGCTTTAGGGACCGAAAATGAGGATAACGTAAAAGGGTAATCAAGATGAATGATTTGATGAAAATATGTGATTAAAAGAATTTAATTATTGTGAGTTGAAAACCCTATGTGCTCACCAGGCTCCCAAGTCCGACCCACTCAATTTCTTGTATTACAGGTAGTGGCACGAGAGCATAGGTGTGATGAGCTGATGACATATTTATGGATTATATGCCAGTAGAATAATAGATGTTTGTAAGGCTTGTATTATTTTTTTTTATGTTTATGTACTGTATTGGAAATGACAGCTCAAAGTTTTTAATATAAATAAAATACATTTCTTTGGAAATGCTTCGATAATATCATTATCATGTTTTGGGAACAAATTCCGCATTATTATTCTTCAAAAACGGATACCATGATTTTAAATAAGCATAACTAAATTGGTTTTTTAAAGCCTTGAAATTGGGGATGTCACCATGCACTCACTTGATAAAAGTGGATGCCACAAAATTTTGGCAGAACTTTGCCTTAGTACTTATGCTTTTCCTTTGACGTGACCTAGTTTCATATTACTAAGTCTTAATTTTATATTCTTGGCAATGAATGATAGTCGAGATTCCTCACTAATCCCAATGTCAACATCAAGATCTATCAAGTAAGGAACATCCAGGTAGCATCATATCGGAAGTATGGTTCGTTTGGTATATGGAATATACTATTCGGAAATCTCACTTTAAACACCTCCCTAAGCCCAGCCTATATATCATTTTCGTAAGTAGGTCAATTAGTATTTTGACTTGGAATTACTGATAAATCTTATTTATTTGTTCATAATAATGGCTATAAACATAAATATAAGTTACACTGAAATAAATATGAGTGTATCTTAACTTACATAAATTTTAGCGAAAACCAGGATATAATACGGATAGAACTCCAAAACCGGAAGCTTCTATTTTTCGGAAACCTTGACCCTTTAGAACCTTGCTAAATACCCCAAAGAATTCCAAAAATTTCGATTTAAGAAAAAGAAATATCTTAGAGAGAAAATGGAATGAAAATTGTGTGAAATGAAAGCAAAATTGGAGGAGTATATATACTACAGGTGGAGCACGCCACGCATGGCCAAATGGCGCACCACGCCATCGAGTCTTGCTGGTTCCACTGGTTGTTTGACACATGTCGTGGTTTGATGCAGCCACCTGTAAGCACCATTTTGAACGATCGGTGGATGCGAAATAAATAATATCTTGAGATTTAACCAACATTAAATTTTGAATGAATAACATATAATGAAAAATTCCATAATCACTAGAAAAGAGATAAATAATAAAACATGAAGAACATTTTTGGGAGAGAAAAACTCTCCCTTGGTGGGAGAGATCCCACCACTTTCTCTCTCTCTAGAAAAGCTACATTGTGCACTCTTACAATTACATTACCAACTCTCACTTTATATAGGACAGAGAAAAACACCAACAATACAATAAAGGGAATAAATAAATAACCTAACTATCACTCATAATTTATAGAGAATTTCCATGCTCCAACAATCTCTCCCTAAATGCTCGCAAATGATGAGGATACAATAAGTGATAAAAGGCTAAAATACAGTAATCTGACTTGCAAGTGTGGCAATAAAAATGAAGCATAATCAGAACCAAATGCTGAAATGTCTCTAAAACTCTGAACTGTCTCTGAAAAACATCTTCTAATTCTCGAATCATAATACACCAAAAATTCTTCAAAGATAACCAGCTAAAAATGTGAAGCATCCAACAATGAATTCCGAATAATAAATAATGTGAATCCAAAGACGTAGTCTAGAAATACCAAAAATTTCATCAAAAGATCAAAAATAAGTGTCATGTCACATTGCCAAAATAATCTTCGTATTCAAAATATCACAAATCCAAACTCAAAAATTAATAAGATATGAATCAGATGGAACCACAAAGAATCATCCTGTGGTGGAGTCCGAATAATAAATAATCTGGAACCGGGAAACATCTAGTAATACCAAAAATTTGTTCAAAATATCAAAAATCAGTGCCACATTGCATCACTAAATAAATCATCGTCTTCAGGAGTCTTAAAAAATCCAAACTCAAACAATCATAAAACCATATCCGAATGATATCATAATATTCTCTCCCTATTTTTGATAACCAAAGACCGGATATCAAAACTAAATATATCATCGTGATGGAGAGTGTCGGATACCAAGAGCTAAGAAAGGTCTCCCTATATGTATGAAGGGTCACGATAAGTACTATGTGGTCATATGTAGCTGGCTGATTTAGTCGTTGAAAACTGCTCGAACAAACACCGTAGAAACAATAATAACTTTGCGTGAAAAAAATATTTGTTGTGCTGAAAAGATACCGATATACCCAAACTGCGGTGTCAGAACTCTCGAAGTCGTCTTCAAAAGAAATAAAGTCCACATGCTCAAGATACATGGTTCGTCAACCAGGGATCAAGAGCGACAGGTCATATAAATCCCACAAAGCAAAGAATGTGAAACAATTTTGTTGATCAGGCGTCATTGCGGTGCAAACATCACAAAGAATAACATGAAATCTAACTGCGGTATGGAGTAATCCTCATGGAAAGAATAAAATTTTTCCAATATAATTGGCATGAAGTAAACCAATGTGACTATCAAAGGTTGGGTTGTGACAAAAGTGGGTATTAATTAAAATAATTGGTTTAAAAAAAATAATTGGTTTTAATAACAAAATTGGCTAAATAAAAAAATGATTGAAAAAAAATCAATGTAAAAAAATGACTAAATAAATAAATAAATAAAAACTAAAAAAGAAGAGAAAAAAGATTGTTGTACAAAAAATGGTGTTAAAAAAAATAAATGGAGTTAAAAAAAATAAGGCTTAAAAAAGGGGGGAGGGGCTGATGAGAGGAGGAGGAAGAAAGGAAGGAGGAAGGAAGGAGGAGGGAGGGAGGCTAAAAGAGAGAAGGAGAAGATCTGAAGGAGAAGATGACCGGAGTTGAGAGGGTTGATTGCGGTCTAGAGAATGGATTGCTGGTGAGGAGGCGAAGGTAACGAAGTGAGAGGGTTAGAGTGAAAAGAGGAGTAGCTGCGGGGGTGATAGCTACCGAAGTGGGAAGTAGGGCTGCGGTCTGCGATGGTATAAGGATGGTTGCGTTCAGCGAAGGGAAGTTGACTGCGGTCCGAGATACACTGGCCGACTATGGTGCGAGATGCGGTAGGAGGTGAAACGAATGCGGTACGAAGGAGCAAACTACAGTCCGAACAGCGGTATGTGAGCTGCGGTCCGAGAAGAAGTTACAGTCCACGCTTCGGTAGAGAGAAGTGTACCGCAACTGCAGTCAGAAGGTTTGAGAGGACTTCGGTCAGAAGAAGAATGGTTGCAGTCAGAAGATTTCGGTCTGAGAGGGGTACCGCAACTGAGAGGGGTTCCGGTAGCTGAGTAGGGCTCCGGTAGGCAATTTTGGTTGCGGTTCTGGGGGGCCGAGAATGGCTGGTCTGATGACGAAAAATGTTATTTTTCATGAAAAAATGATACCAAAAAGGCCGTTTATTCATATTTTAATGAGAGGAATCTTTTCTAAATCATTTTGGGTCAAAAAAAGGTCTTGGGAAGGCAAAATGTGGAGTGTGCAAGTGGTTTTATGGGCACAAAAGGTGATGTGATTGGTCAAGTCACATGGTTTTTGTCTTTTGAGGGAATAATTAATGGAGTACTCTTTACCCAAAAGAGTAACAAGGACATGGTGCTTTTGCAAACAAATAACACATACAAGTACACTTGAAATGAAGATCAATCAACAACTTTACAGAACATAAAGGCGTTCATTCCTTTTGAAATGAGCTCAAGTATTGCCGGGAAAAAGAATCTTCAAAACAAATTGCTTTTCTCCACTTTCTTCAATAAAAGACCCATGATATTTTTTGTCTCCTTTCAAAGAAAAAGAGCTTCCTAGAGCAAATTCTTCAACCAATTTTAAGAACACAAAAATCTTCTTCTCCCTTTGTCTTCTTCTTTTCTTCAACAACATAAGAACATTTAAGAACATGATTTTCCAGCAGAAAATTTGAATGAACATCAGCAAGTAATTTTTATTCTTCTAAGCTTGAAGCAACACAAAAAATAGAAAACTCACCATAAAAATTTTCGGTTTGAACCCGAAAATTCTTGCAAAATCCGAAAAATATTCCAGATAATCATTGAACGAGAGTCGTTCCCTTGAACTAGTCGCCTGAACCTTTAAGGTACGACTCTGATATCAATTGTAAGACCCATTTTGAACGATCGGTGGATGCGGAATAAATAATATCTCGTGATTTAACGAACATAAAAATATGAATGAAGAACATATGATGATAAATTCCATAATCACTAGAGAAGATATAAATAATAAAACATGAAGAACATTGTTGGGAGAAAAAAAACTCTCCATGGGTAGAGAGATCCCACCACTTTCTCTCTCTCTCTCTCTCTATAGAAAAGCTACATTATCCACTCTTACAGTTACATGACCAACTCTCTCTTTATATAGGAGAGAGAAAATGCCAACAATACAATAAAGGGAATAAACAAGTAACCTAACTATCACTCATAATTTGTAGAGCATTTCCATGCTCCAACACCACCCATCGTTGTTTTATAACGTGTCACCATGTGGTGGTGCCACGTGTCACAATCTTCTGGATCCACATCGTCGTGTCTCTTGGAGGAGTGAGCAGACGGCCTTGCCACATGTTGCACTCTAGTGCTAATTAAGTCATCAGCCCAGGCGGTTTCTCATAGATCTTCGGATGGCCAAAACTTTTTGCAGACGAGCTCCGTTTTCAACATTCTTTATATCCATGGAATCCTATCGACGAGATATAAAAATTTCTTTAACGTCTAAAAGTCTGATTTTTCTTCTAACAAAAATTAATATTTTGACCGGTTTAGACTGTTAAAGTCCGTGCGAAATTCATAACTTCTTCAGACGAACTTCATTCCGACCATCTTTGTATTCATGGGTTCATATTTACGAGATCTTCCATTCCTGTTTAGATTGTTCTGACTAACAATCAACCTATTTTGATATCGATTTGTGTGTCCACACTACCACACTAAAACTTCGAAAATCATAACTTCCTCTCACGACGTCAGATTTAGATGTTCTTTATATGCATGCTCTCGGTTTTATGACTACTATGAATTTCATTTAGATTAATTAGGATGATAAGCAACCAATATAAAATTCACATTTTTACAACGCACATAGCCGTGTCGGTTAATCCCGAAGCTTCGAAGAAGCATAACTTCTTTATACGAAGTGGGAGTTCAGAGTTCATTATATATACGAAACCCTTGTCACATATACATAACTTTGGTTAAGGTTATTTCTCCTAATAACCTTCTCCAAAATGACATTTTTATCGCTTAATATATATTAATCGCAGTGTTGTAAAACTCGCCGAGTTGGCCGACAACTCGATCGAGTACTCGCTACTTGGCCCCTTACTGTTGCGAGTTACAAAATCATATTACTCCCAGATTAGCCCCTTACGGAAGCAATTAGTGTTATAAAACTTGACAAACTTGGTTATTAATATGTATAATATACGTAATGATTTATTATTTAACAGACACACATATGATTATTACTATATATATATATATATATATATATATATATATATATATATATATATATATATATATATATCTTAAATTTTTAGTAATTATTCAGGTAGTGAGACCATTGCATGTCTTTCAATTTTTGTGTATTCACATGTATCTAATTTTATTATATATTTCAATCAACTTATGGTTTTAACTTATGATTTTGACATATATAATTTCCGTAAAAATATTTCTACAAGAATTACCGAATCCGAGTAGTCCTCGAGTACTTGCTACTCGAAAGTCGGCCGAACAGGTACCGAATAGCGAGTTTTATAACCTTGCTTAATTGCCAAGCCCGAATCCTAAATAACCTTTTATAAAATTGTCATTTTTATCGCTTATTATATCCTAATCACGTAGCCTGAATCTGCAGGCTTTACAGTTAGCTCCCTCTGAGGATGATTATGTCCTAGAATCATCAGAAAAACATGGATTGTATAATGACTCTATACGTTACCTTTCCAACCTAGCTAATAACCGTATCTTTTATGTCATTTCTTAAATGTGTTTCCAACTCTTAGTTTTCTTAACTGTTCACGACGCTCAATCTTGCACCTGCTCTTCCTTCTAAATTAGATCTTCATTGGAGAATCTTGCTCCTTCTAGAATAGACTTAAGATAAGGTCTTTACTTGACTACCATAACGTAATGAATGGTCAGGCTCTAAGGATCTTCCATCGTATGATGCAATGGCTAGACTTGGGTCTCTATGAGTTAGATTCCAACATGGAAGATACCTTCCTTCATGTTGTAATGTGATGTAATCACATCATAACAAGTAGCATTTCTAGCTATAGGCTACTTAGTATTAACAACGACAGCGATACTTCTACTGATCGTTTCAATTATATTTTCCTTTGATCTTTTAGCTAAATTCAGACTCGATTCATAATGAACACTCGGTTCGGATTAATATTTATGTTCTTAGGTTAGCAAAACAAAGGTAATGATGGAAATGAACAAAATAGCTCAATTACTAGTGTCTTAGCAAACTTGTGATTTTTCCTAATTTAAGTACGAGTCATGTGCCTCTAGTAGTACAGGCCTCAACTACATTTCACGACTACTCGTACTCGTCCTAATTACTTTCTCTTAGTTTAAGTTACCATAAAAGAAAGTCAAACAAAATGTAATACATTGAATAACATAATTTAGGAAATTATATTGCTTCTTAGATGATTACATTGTTATTCTACTTATATGGCTCCTTCGTTTATTAACTCTGAAAAAGTAGCCCCGAATTCTTGCCTTCTTCCTTCCTCATCAAGTATCATATGCATGCTCAAGATTTTTCCTTCGGGGATACACTCAAACTTTCTACTTTGCTTTTCTTTGGGAAATCCTTCGGAATATGCCCATTTGTCTCCACATATGTAACATGCCCTGTCATTGTACATATAATCCTTAGAATAATGACCAATCCTTCATATTTATAGCTAGTCACTTCCCCACCGCATCTTCTGAAGTGATTCTTTTTACACTTCTCATACCATTCGGCTTAGTTATTACCCACTGACTTCTTGTCGTTGGGGCCAGATGGTTGGTTTTGGATTCGTTGCTATCTTCACTGTTAGACCAAAATCCACTGGTAGTCCACTAACAAACACATTTACCTTAGAACATTTGGCAGGAACTATGTAATGAGCTAGCTACATCTTCTCAGTAAAAGCTGCAGCATACTCGTTGATACTCAACTTCCTCTTCTTCAGCTTCTGGAATTCATTGTTGATCTCCAAAAGATCTTGTTCACAGCAATATTGCTTCTTCAAATCTTCTAAAATTTTTTCCCAATAGATCTTCCTTGCTTCTCCCTTCGGCATGGAGTTAGCAATTAACATCCACTAGCTTAACACTCCATTTTTCCGATGTCCAACTGCTAAGATGGTATTCTTTTGGTTGTTGCAGTTGTAGCTTTCAAACACTATTTCCATCTCAGATATCCAATCTATAAATTCTACTGGTGTTGGGCTTCCAAAAAGACTTGGTGGTTTGGCACCCATGCAATCCTTATACTTACATCCATCTTTCTCAATCCTACCATCAGTATTTTCCATTCTTACTACTTGGGGCTCAACCTAGCTAACAGTCCGACTGTAATTTTCTTCCTCCGAATCTTCATCATCCAACTCATGTTGCATAATGGGTGCATTAGGTTCATCCTTATTCCCTTGAATTAAACTCCTTGACTCTTCCATCGAACGTTCTAACATCACCTGTATCATCACCATTATGATTAGTTCGGGTGCAGATACTGCCTCTGGTGCTCGCTTGGTTATATGGGGCTTAGGTTGTAGATTCCCGTTACCGTTTCGTAGTCCACTTTGAATTCTAACCATGATGATCTATACAACGAAGCAGACATTCAATGTACCAAGACGAGAATATAGATAGTGAAGGTTTAGACGCATAATTCTCCTTATAACTTCGAAAAGTTATATGTCAGTTCTAATACCATAATTAAACATTTAGAAACCTGAAGACATAAAATCTCCTAATTCTAGGTCGGCAACAGACCTTAAACCTAATAATAGCATTTTAGATAGGCAGCCTAAGGCATGCTATATATATATATATATATATATATATATATATATATATATATATATATATATATATATGATCATTTAGCACATAAAAAACAATTATGTATCTTATCCTAAAGTAAGCTAGTGTTTTTGTTAATTGAGGAGTATTAACTAAAATATAATAGACACACATCTTACGATCATCACTTAACATTGTAAGTTTACGTTTAGAAATCCTTTAAATTCAGAGTTCGCTCAAAACTAATGCTCTGATACCAATTGTGGAATACACACTTTTTACGGCCATTTTAAAACTTTTTATTTATGCTTATTTAAAACAGAGTATTCATTAGTGTAGAATTCGTCAGATAAAAGTATTTCCAAAGAAATGTTTTTCATTGATTATTATAAACTTTGGGACGTCATAAATGATACAAGAAATATTAGCATAAATTAGCCTTACAGTATCTTAGACTAATAATATACATTTCCTTAAACCTCTCATCATTCATGTACCTTTGTACCGCTACTTATGATACAAAGATGTTGAGTAGGTCAGGATGGGAAACCTGGTGAGTACATAGAGTTTTCAACCCACAATAATTTAGTTATTTTTTTAATTATCAAACAATTAACCTAATTACCCATCCCATTTTCTTCTTTATTCATCCCTAAGGATCTAGCATAAGGGTCATCATAGTCATCGTTGCTGACAATATTGTTTTAGAGATTTCTACGCAATACATGTTAGTAGGTTTTTTTCTATTTTCATTCCTAAGGATTTTTCCTTAGGATCATCTTAATAATCATTCCTGACAGTATTGTTACGGGATATCTCCGCAATACATGTTAGTAGAAGTAGAGTACATCAAATGGGCACACAATCCAACTCCTACATGTTATAAATCTGCATGTGTTTCATGAGTCTGTCTTGCATAGTCTGGTGGCCATCACCTATAGTTTGTTAGACGAATACATCATTAGTACATTGGTACCATTCCTATAACGTTAGTACACCAGTACCATTTCTACATCGTTAGTACACTAGTACCATCAAATTCGCGACATCCTATTGTATTTTCATCATTCATCATACTATGGAAGCTTATCAGTTTCATCTCTCATCATACTATGACATCTTAACTCTCATCATATTGTGGCATCTTATTAATCTTTCATTACCCAATATATTATATTCATGAAAGTACATATATGTCATAAGTCATATAATTTATCATTAAATTATTTCATCTAACACATAACATCTTTGCAGATAAGAACATATAATATTCCATTATCTAAATACTTCATATATGACATAAAATGGAAGTAACTATATACTCACTTGATAAAAGTGGATGCCTTAGAATTTGGGCAGACCTTCGCCTTGGCACTTTAGATTTTCCTTTGAAGTGACCTAGGTTGATATTATTAACTCTTAGACTTACATTCTTGGCGGCTAATTATAGTCTAGAATCCTCACTAATCCCACTATTTACATCAACATCTATCAAGTAAGGAAAAACCAGGTAAGATCATATCATTGGTAGGGTCCATTTAGTATACAAAGTATACTGTTTGGAAATCCCACTTTAGACATCTCACTAAATTCAGCCTAGATATCATCCCCGTAAGCCAATAATTCAGTATTTTGACTTGGATTTACTGATAAATCTTATTTATTGGTTCATAATAATGACTACAAACATAAATATAGGTTAAACATAAAGAAATATGAGTGTATATGCGGATAGAAGTTTGAAACCGAAAGCTTCTATTTACCGGACCCCTAGACCCTTCATAACCTTGCTAAATGCCCTAAGGAAACCCAAAAATTCATACTTAAGAAAAAGAAACATCACAGAGAGAAAAGGGAATGAAAATTGGTGTGAAGTGAAAGTAAAATCGGAGGGGTATATATACTATAGGGGGAGCATGTCACGTATGGCCAAAAGGCCGCCTCACCCTCGAGTCTTGTTGGCTCCTCTAGTTTTTTTACCATGTGTCATGGTTTTATTCAGCCACCCATCCTCCTTCTTGAACGTGCCACATGTATGTGTCATAATCTTGTAGAGCCACATCGTAGTTTCTCTTGGAGGAGTGAGCAGCCGACCTTGCAATGTGGCGCACTCTGGTTCGGTCACGACTTCAGCCAAGGCGGTTTCTCGCAGATCTTCGGACAGCCATAACTTTCACATAAAAGCTATGTTTTCTAAGTTCTTTATGCCCCCATAATTCTATCTATGATCTCTACAACTTTCATTAAGGTCTCTACATCTAACTATTGTTCTAACAAAAATTGATATTTTGACCGGTTTAAATTGTTAAAGTTCGTGCGAAATTCATACCTTGTTCATACGAACTCCGTTCTCGACTGTCTTTCTATCGACGACCGCATATTCAGGAGATCTTCAATTATCGATTAGATTGTTGTGGATAACTATCAACCAGAATTTCGATTTTTTGTCCGTATTGTTGTGCTGAAACATCAAAAAATCATAGCTTCCTCTTACAAAGTTAGATTTAGATATTCTTTATATGCATGCTCTCGGTTTTACGACTACTAAGACTTTCGATTTGATTAATTAGGCTGATAAGCAACCTATCTAAAATTCAATTTTTTTCGATGCACATAGTCGTGTCGGTTAATCTTGAAGCATCGAAGAAGGCATAACTTCATCATACGAAGTCAGGTTTCAGATTTTATTATATGTATGAAATCATTGTCAGATATACTATAACTTAGCACGAATCTGCAGGCATTACAATTAAGACAATAAATATCATATTGTTTTGATATATTGGGATATTATCTTCACATCAATATTTTTTGTGTTCCATATTGACATGTTTAATTGATGAAGAATCTAATTGTTCTAAAAGTTCATAATCAGTTACAATTGTGGAAACAATTATGAATTAGGACTAACATGAATTGGATTGGTTAAATCTCACAAGATGAAAATAGGAAAGATGTTGCAACCAAGATTCATTGGTACTTTTCTAAGACCAAATATTGGACATGGATTGCATCAAGATCACGTCATAGATCTCTATCGTGGGTGATGCTTGATTTAAGCTACTATATTTGTATCCTTAATACCTGAGATACATATTGGGACTTGTGTGTAAGGAGAACTATACTTTGACATGGCCCAATGCTATTATTTGACCAGGAGATTATAAAGGCCATTATGAGGTGTTGTATGAACTACACAAGATTCGTACATATTGAAGATGGGATTTGTTCCTCTTAGGTCTTAAGAGCTAGACATCTAATGTGCCTTACCCAAAGTTGACCACCAAATGAAATTGATTATGATCCAATCCTCATGGTCTACAGGATGTCAGTAGCAAAGGGGTAATTGAAAAACTTACATTAGACATCAATTACAACTTTGAGCTTCTTGGAATTGGATGTTGATAGAATGGAACAATGTCATATTTTACCAGGGACAGTGAAATGTTGCTATATATTCACCATTGTTTAAAGCAATCTATAATTACTCTTGTGCAAGTGGGAGACTAAAAGATCTTTAAGCTCAAGCATCATTATAGGATGATATTTTCTACATAATATATTATCCTAAAGGGCAACACTAACAACAATTTGATGTTAATATGTAATTTATAAAAATTTTAATTATCCTTAATAAAGATGTATATTTCATGTATTTAATTGGAAAATTAGAAAATTATTATTCTATGAAACTAATATTATACCAACATATTAGGAATTATTTTTTCAATAAAATAATAATAGAAGAGAACATTGACTAGTTATATTCACATGGTATGGATGTAAAAGAGTTGAACAATTATTTGGGCACTATGATTAATCATCTAGTTGGCTTTTATAAATAACTTGTAATGAGTTAGAGTGAAACACAAACAACCCTCACATCTTGTCCTCAAATGTTGTGGACTTCTTCTTAGGAAGAAAGATTGTGTGTTGGTTTTGTATCTTACACTTCCATATCCTTCTTTTGTTTCATGCTTTCATTTAATGAGGATATGTTCCATGGTGTATGTATGTATGTATAAAAGTAAGTATTTAAAGAAATACTTGACTAGTTTTTCTAACACTTATTCCTCTTTTTTTTCCCTCCCAAGGCCGAGAGCTCTATAAACTCCTCCGCTCTCATATCTTGCAATCTGTTGTGTAGAGCTCGAGTTCTTATTAGTTGCTTCTCCTTAAAACTTATTTGGTATATGTCTTTAAGGATTAAGACTAGCTGAAATATAGAAGAAGGACTAGCGTTTATGTCAAGTTGAAGAATTATTGGTGTTTCTAAATAAGGTTGAGTTCTACATCTACATTCTTCATAAACTTCCAACCTCCCAAGAGGATCGAATTCTGCAAGGGTTTGTGCGTAGAGTAGAAAAGTAGATTAAAATGGTTGTATTTTTGGAGTTTTTAGAAACCTGACATCTTTTCTTCTTATGGTTGTCTTAATCATTACATGCTTTGCAAAATGATCATTGGTGGATTAAAATGGTTTTCAATCTATTCACAATTTTATAGCTTTTGTTGCCATTTTTAGTGTTTTTAGAAACCGTTTTTTTTAATAAAACCCAAAAATACGTACATACTTATGTTTAGATTTGTGTGTAGCATAGAAAAGTTAAATTTCGTTGGATGTAGGTTTGCACAAAATTTCATCTCCATAAAGCTTGACAGTACCACATATGAAGCTGTAATGGCTTTCATGTGATTTTACTTGTATTACTCATCCAACGAGTCTGTCATGTTACAATACACTATTTGTCATATAATAGATGTGTATTTCTGCAATGATTTGAAATATTTTTGCTTCTTGGCATCAAAAGTTGCTTGAAAAAATGTTTATTTTTTTGGATACCTCATCAATATGCATGAATAAGTTTCTATTCATCCGAAACCATTTCCTAAATTGGTCATCACCAAGATTTTCATTACAAGCTAAGTAGTCTTTTATAATTCATTTTTGGAAGCTTGTCGATCTCTTTCATGATAAATTCTATACACTCTTGAACTTCAAGTATCTTGAAGAACTTCTACAACAACTTGACAAAACTACTGACAAAATGTTTAGTTAATGATGATTCAGATGAAGATGAGTGATGAATAAGATTATTTTCATTATCCCATTTGCTACAAACATATGAATAACACTTATTTGAAGAATTATCTAAATAATAATCTAAAGAGTTATTTAAGGAACCCATTATGTTAAAAACGAAAGAAGAGAGTAGAAATGACAAAAGAAAGATGATGTAATTTTTTTAAGTTGGGTTTGTGTATTTATATAGAAGGTCTCATTTTGAATTTCTAGTCATTGCATCAACGACTTCATACGTGTGGTTAACTCTACTAAGCATACGTCGTCGAACCCATTCAAACACGGAGCGGCAAGATCGTCAGGCCAGTCGGTGCTGATGAGGCTTTGCAGCAAAAAACATCCCACACCGTGCACTCTTATAGACATTGCAAAACTCACTCCGTACTACTAAAAAAATATATTATTTCGTCTCACCTATAGATTAATAGTCCACATTCTTTTCCACTTTAGTTTAAGGCATAACCATAAAGATATTTTTTTTTTTAAATTTATAAGGAAATCTATAATAACATGTCATTATTTTGGGCTACTTTACAGTTGAATCCCAAAGAGGTCTTTTTTTAAAAAAAATTTAAATCATATTACCGACTATTATAATCAAACCAACCATTTATAATCTTTTTAGCGGACAAACTATTACATGTAGTGTGACAATTTGGAAATTGCTAATGTGCTACCTCTAGGGGTGTAAACGAGCCGAATCAAGCCCGAGCTTGACTAAGCTCGAGCTCGGCTCGTTTAATTTGAGGAAGCTCGAGCTCGGCTCATAAACAATTTAGTGGACTCGCGAGCCTAATCAAGCCTCTCTCTCTCTCTCTCTCTCTCTCTATATATATATATATATATATATATATATATATATATATATGTGTGTGTGTGTGTGTTTATGTATGTATATATATATATATATATATATATATATATATATATATTTATTTATATATATAGGCTCGTTTAAGCGCGTTTAAGCCCGTAAGCCCATTAATTGAAGCTCCACTCGAGCTCGTTTAATAAATTAGTCTCATATTTAGGCTCGAGCTCGGCTCAGGATCTTGAGTCGAGCTTTTAACGAGTCGATCCCGAATAGCTCGGCTTACTTATACCCCTAGCCACGTCAATGCGTTCTGTGAAAATATTGATTTTTTTAGGAAACTAGGAGGGATCAGATTCAAACTCATCACATCCCACACAAAAACCTTTCATGTTACCTGTGTGGGATGGCGCATCACCAATATGTCCTCTTTTGACGCGCCATATGACATACGCTTACGTGCCGAAAAGATTAGTAATGAATGGCTCAATTAAATAGTTTGTTATATGTAATTTTTTAGAAAAAGATGTTATTAATATATGTAATTTTTTAGAAAAAGATGTTATTAAATTGGCAAAAATATTATGACTCTATTAGTGATATCTAAAATTTATAATTATTTTACTTTCATTTGTTGAAAATAATATTTCTGATGACATTTATAATTCGTTTACTTCTATTTTTATGGAAAGTTAGGCATAATATTGTCAAATTGTTAAATATTAGGTACAATGTATGGTAATTTGTTGGATCGGTGTGGTATTGCTTGAAATATTAATAAATTGGTAGAAATTTATCTTGTATTGTTAGGTTTGTTAAATTGTTATGTTGGTAAGTTTTAGGATTTTAAAAAAGTGTTTGTTTTCAAATATGTTGAAATTTATATTTTTATGTTTATTAAATTGGTCAATTGTATTTTAATCTATTATGTGAATTGGTATGTTTTAATAAGTTTATGACGTTGTGTTTCTTAAATTGGAAAATTCTTATGTTTAATGTAAATTGTCGTGTCTAGGTAAATTTGTATGTTTATGTTTGTTTGGAAATTTTGCATATGTTTTATGTTGGTTAAAGGTTAAAATTCAATAAATTCACTAAGTTTATTAGAAATTTTGATTTTAGCATCTTTTTATTTTCTCAATTATATCACTAGATTTACATTGTTGTTGCAATGTCAACCAACTGACATCTTATTATTTTCTCATAACCAGTAGTTGCCATAGTGACTATTATTTACCCATGTCAGGTGTGCGTCTAATAAACATTCCAAATTTCGTTTACCCTAATTTCTACGAACCATGACAATCGGTGAAGACAAAAGCCACAACAAAAGTGGGACATGGATGAACCACCAACATGAAACTAAGCGTATGTGGATCCAAGGAAAATGCTCTTGATTTGGTTGTTGCCATGACTCGTAAATAACGCCTAACGTTATTTAGAACCTTGATATTTATAGATAAATTTGGAGACAATTCATATCTTATACAATTCGATGACAACAGGAAGCACTTCATGTTTGACATATTAATATAGTAAAATTGGGCATAATGTTTGGCTTTAACATAATGTGTTTGCGTCATTGTTGCGAATTGTTAGCTTTAACATATTATGTTTCATGTTGCTTGTTTTTGCTCAATATTTGTCTTTTACATTTTTCTTCCTTATGATTCATTACAGTGATAAACGGGAACATAATGATTTAGATTTTGTAAAAGGTATTTTTGAAGGAGAAACATCTAGTGCATCAGATGATGAAACATTTGTTGTTGATAAGGAATTAATCGACAATGATAAGGAAGGAAACATTACTCAGTCTGAAAATATTGGTTTTGATGACTTTTGGTATAACTTTTGCATTGTACCTGTTATACATGATATAAATGACGATGTAGAAATTAAAGAGGATGGGGCATCTAATAACCAAGGAAGTTTGGATAGGAGCATCAATGATGAGTCAAGTGAAGGTTGTACTTAATATGTTATTTATAAATCTAGTATTGATTGGAAGAATATGAAACCACATATTGGGGAAAGGTTTGTTAATCAAGAAAAATTACGGTTTTGTTCAAAAATTATGTTGTGGCTAACGGGTATCCAATAAGAGTGATGCGATTCTTTTCTATATGTCTTTAAGCTAAGTTTGGTATGGACAGGAATGATAAAGAATGTCCTTTGAAATGGTGAACTTCATGGATGAACAGAGAAAGTTCCTTAGATATTAAGGGATTTAATGAGACACACACTTACATTAGGGATTTTAGGCATTCTACATTTCTCAATACTTATTGTATTGCAAAATAATTCCTTAAACATATTTTTTTTTTTTGGAAAGGGAACTTCCCTAACGAGGGTTTCCGGGCCAGCTTACGCGCACCGACTAATCCCCCGCTGCAAACATGAGACTTTGCCTCATGCCCTGGAGTCACTGCAGGCGAACCTCCATGGCCACAAGGGCTGAGTAGTGCCAGGATTTGAACATGGGTCAATAGGTTATCCACCATATCTTCCACATGCCTTACCAAGTCACCACAACCCAAGTGGTCTAAATGAAAGGTAGAGAGATTAAAGAAGCTGTGAGGAATAAATTCCTATGTGAAGTTTTAACAGCCCAACACTACAAGGCAAAGAAGAAAGCATTGGAAATTATTAAATATGAAGCTCATAAACCACTATGGTCTTATGTGGGACTATGCTCAGGAGATCCTTAGGTCAAACCCTAGAAGTATAACCAAAAAGGATATTAATGTCAACCCATATGGAAACACTTAGTTTCAAAGGTTATATGCTTGCATCAAGGCATTAATGATGGCTGGCGTAAGGGTTATAGAAGAGTTGTTGGATTAGATGGTTATTTTCTTTAAGGCCTATGAAAATGGGAGATGCTTACTATAATTAGAAAGGATTTGAACAACCAGGTATACCCAATTTCATGTGTTGTGGTTGATGTTGAGAATAAGTCAAACTGGCTGTGGTTTTTGCAGTTTCTAGTGGATGAGATTATGGTCCAAGATGGGGAGGACTAACTATCATTTCTAATCAACATTAGGTACTATTACTATTATTTTACTTCAGTTTATTTAATACATAATGGTTTTATTAACTTCTTTTATTACATTTTCAAAATTCTTCATTAATCACAAATTATCATGACTAGAATAAGCTTTGTACTTCCTATTAGGCAGCAGCCACTACAGCCACTAAGGCAAGTTTTCTTTGGGCAATGGTGTTACTGAAGTATATGAATAACAATGCATATGAGTAAATTGTTCAACTGGATCCAAACACATGGACTAATGTATCTTTGTTGAAGGAAGTGATTATGAAGTTGTAGAAAATAGGATATCTGAAAGTTTCAACCAAGTGATCATGAAGGCAAGGATAAAACCAACACTTACCTTGTTGGAAGATATATGAATAAATGTTAGGAAGAGGTTTTTCATAATGGAAAACAACCACGTCACATGGAACCCTCAAGATCGGTGGGGAACAACTTTTTGAAGTAATGTTAGGGTTTGCGTGTTACTAGTAGGTTTATGTGGCATACCATGTGTCCATGATTGTGCAACTATGAACTACACATATCAACATCCAAATGCATTTGTAAGTGACTAATTTAGCAAATAGATGTTTCTACTCACTTACAAAGGTATTATTAGGCAACTAAATGGTGGTAGTATGTGGCCCTAAACCCCTTAGACTAAATAGCTAGGCATTCCCACCAATAGCTAGAAGAATGCCATGGATGCCAAAATACAAATGGAGAAGACATATAATTAAGGGTGATAGGGAAGATAAGAGAGTACATGCTAGTGTTGCGACAAAAAATTGCACAAACTACTGGGAACAATAACGTAACAAAAGGACTTAAAAAAAACACCATCACCAATGGAGAATAAGAAATTGGGAAGACTATTGAACATAGTCAGACTGGTACAAGCATAATAGGTAATCAAAGATGTTGAACTAAGAAAAGCACTTAGAACGCGGTAATGTTCTTTAATTTTTGTAATATGTGATCATAAAAGTAATGTACCTTAATTTGTGTAATATGTGATAAAACACCAATTGTGTTATATAACTTATGAAATATACGATATTTGTGACCAGGGCAAGGAACCATTTCCTGAGGGTGTTACAAAGGCACACCAATCAAATGTTCATGTCACAAAAACAAAGGTAATGTACTTTAATTTGAGTATTATGTGATCATAAGAGTAATGTACTTTAATTCGTGTAATTTTTATGAAAACAAAATATGTTTATATGATGATGTGTTTTGCATATAACCACTTAAAAGCTTTAAGTTTATATCCTATTTATTCGATTTAACTAAAACATAATAGACAGTGTACCTAGTCGCATAGTAGTGAAGTAGAGTAAGTAAGAGTCAAACACAGAGAACAAAATTTGAATAAGGAAAATATTGCTAATAATTATACAAAAGAAACAAACATAGAAAAAGGGTTTTTATCTGATTTTTGAAGTTCGTAAAAACATAACTTTAAACAATGTACTTAGTAAACAACTAGAAAATGAGATTTCATCAAGAGTTAAAAGGTAGTTTCGTTTAAATTCGAATCCCCTTTTTCATATGACTGATTTGAAGTGATTGATTAACTTCAATTGGATACCAATTTAAAGATTACAAATTGTCATGATCAGACTAACTAGCATCAATCAATTCATTAACTTTAACCAAAATGATCATGCAAATTAAGAACACAAAACTAATTTTTAAGATATTTTTAGGCTATGAATGATTTGACCTAAGAATTATCTGTCAACGATCAAGATTAGATAATCTAGAAATTATTATGATCAAATGATTATCTTTAAAACAATTAAGCAACTAACTTACCACCTATATTACGGTATGATCAACCTCTATCTAGCAATTTAATTATTATAAACAACTAGGTAAATAAGTTCATGCAATCAATGGCCACTTTAGTACCCAAACTAATACACTAAGTAATAAAGATAGAAAAGTTAACATACTAAGATGATCTATCAAACACACAGTAAATCCAACTTCAATAATCCAAAAAACTAGTAATGGACACATGGTATTAGGTTTTATCTAATCTAACGAAATCAATAGGGCTTTAGCCCATAATTATAGCAAAAGAACAAATAATCACGAAGTAAGATAGATTAAACATGATTATCACTATGGAAACCAAATGATTATTGTAAATCATTACTCCAATCTCCATAAAGCTCTTTCTCCAACGAATTCTGGTCTCTAAGGGTTCCTTGGTTGCTTTTGTGAAAGATCTCGACACTCTCAATAAATGCACCTTTAGTTATGACTTGAAAACGGTATTTAAACTAGCCTAATTATGTTTTCCACGTTGTGGCAATCCGTTCGGCATGCCATGGGAAGCATTTAATTCCAGTAAGCAACAATTCTTCAGTTTAATCGAGAAGCCTCCAACAGCCACGACGTGGACCAGAGTTAACCACGTCACAGACTTCCTCATAATGTAGGCTCTTTTTCAAGATCTCTCTTCCAAGTTTCTAGCTTTGTTCAGTTTCGACCCTTCTCCCTGAGAATGTCTTCATTTGGCTATAAAATAGATATTAATCTTATAAGTATCCAATATCTTTTTATTTAACCAAATTATAGCTCAAATGTATAGAAATAACACATAAATATGTATATAAATATTGAAATATCAAAATACCGACACTTGTCTTTTGGTTGCCGCAAGAAAAAATTCTTTCAATACATCACATCAAAACATTTCCAACAAATATCACACAAAACAATCCAATTCAAAATCACTAATTACATCCCACCTAAATGCGTGTATTTATGCCTAGTAAATCCTAAGTACTTCCCTAGTCCTAAATAGTCACAATTCTCATAAATGTTTCCCACTTATGTTGAGCAACATTCATATTTGCATTTCTACCACCTATGCCCTTTTATTTAACCCATTTTGTTTGAAAAGTTATTGTCAAATTCCAAGTGATGCGACTTTAAAAAGGAAAATACTATATAATATAATTGTCCTAAAAAATATAACTAAACTTTATTTTCAACTTCCTATTTTTGTGGAACATTTTATTTATTTTTTATTTTTTTTTCAACTTTTTCCATTTTTTTTTCTTCTCTCAAATTTTCAACTTCAACCTCACGTAAAAAAGCAAACAGATAACTCTAAGTTTATTTCTACTATACTATAGCTCATGAATTTTTAAGAAATTCATGGAATTCCTTAGACCACTAATGGAACTCATGATTTTCGATGAAAATCATGTAGCGAATTTCTTCGTGTCCATCAAAGTTCATAAATTGGTTCCATTTCTGAACTTTTAATTATTTTTATATATAGCCATGTAAAATCATAAAGTTGGTCACTTTATGACTTAGGATATCATTTTAGACTTAGATTTGAGTTTTGGATGGAAGGATTAATGAAATAAGATCTTAATGAGACTTTAGGACTAGGCTACATACGCTAGGCATACCTAGGGGTACGTTGCGCGTATACATGCGCTAGGCATACCTAGGGCGTACTCCGTTGGGAAGGGGTATTGTCTTTTGTGCCTCGACCGTTGACTTTGACTTTGACCAAGTGTGACTTAAGGGGTATTTTGAGCTACAGTTAAGCCTTCATCTTTATTTGTTGAATTGGAGACCTATAGAGCTATTATTTAGAGTAGTGAATTCTTCGGCTATTCGTGAGACTGTGAGGTGAGTTTTTCTCACTGTGCATGTGGGTCCAAGGCACCAATACTGGCCCCTTTAGTTATGTATCCTAGTATATAGGATGTTTCTATATGGTAGTGATATGCAGATCTGTCTGTTATTCTGTTAACCGGTTATATGATTATTTGTTGCTGGATATATGTTATTTGTTATGCATTTGTCGATATGGTATGATGGGGTTAAGACTGTACTTCTTTGTGCTATCAGTCAATAGACCGGTGCATTTCAACCGAAATGTTGTGGGCCAGGGCATTCCAACCGAAAGATTGTGGGTGGGGGTAACCCAACCAGGAGGTTGTGGACCCGTTATGTATGGGGCAAACCAAGCGAAAGGTTGTGAGTTCGGGCATTCCAACCAAAAGGTTATGCGCCGGGGGTAATCCAACTAGGAGTTTGTGGACCTATTATCTGTTTGATTATATGTTTTGTGGTGTTACTTTGGGGGAAACTCACTAAGCTTTAGCTTGCATTTCTAGTTTATGGTTTTAGGTATTTCCGAGGATCATGGAAAGGCGATGGCGTGATCGCACACAACTTCCTGTTTTTCTGGCATTGGGTCTTGGAAAACTCTGATCTTGAAATAATGTTTTGAAAACAATGAATCTTTTGAATGATATGATGTTAAATGGTTGATTTTGAAAATTTCAAATTTCTTTGATTTTTGGGATGTTACATGACTCACTTTATTTTAATAGAAAGGACCCATGAGATAAATCATCGCCGGTAGGCTTTTTATTAGGTTAGATATTCACAAAGAAAAACATATTATGTCCCTCAAACTACATAAAACGCCATTTTTATCTCATGATTTCACTAGAACTGGGAAGCCATAAATGTACTAGAGCATATTGGCTAAAGTAAATCTTAGAGTTTTTCTTCAATCATCTCACACACCACTAGCAAACTAGTCCCAACACAATAATATCAAAATAAAATTTAAAAAAGTACTAGAGTTTTCAAATTAGACTATTTTTGCAAGTCAGCATAAAATTATTTGGAAAAAGTTTTAAAATGTAGCATTTTCCTCAATAAAAACTTTTTAATGCTTTAAATTCTTTTTGACCCCTTACCCCACACTTATTTCATACAATGACCTATTGTATGAATAAAATAAACCATATAAAAGCAATAAAATAAAAAAAATGAACAGACTACCCTGGAGTAGTAGTAGAGAGATCGAATTTGATTGTTATGGGCAAGCTTTGACATCTCAAAAAATTGTTGGAAACTGGAGCTCAACTGCTTGTTAATGTATTAGAACATGAATAAAGAACATGGACTTCGTAATCGTAATGTAAAAGTTTGCAAAAAATTGCAATAAATAGTGACCACGACGTAGGAAACCGTCGAGCACTTCGTCGCGTTGAGTGAGAGTTACAACGGAAAATATGACCGTGATGAAAAACTCCTCCATGGCATGGGAATAGCTCGTCTACGTCGTGGAAATCGCTGAAGACAAAAACTACCATCCTTTATATTTTTGTGACATAAAACAGCAAAGTTCCTCTTATAATCTTCATAATGGCTAATTGACTCTCACGAACTAAACGCCTATCCCACACTTATTGTAAGTCGTGTCGCTCAATTATTTACTCTAAAAATTCTCTCACGACTTCTTTCTTTACTAGCAAACTCTCGTATGTGCATCAAAAATAAACCAATTCTCTAGGGTAAAACAAAGAAAATACAATTCATCATTCGGTTACAAAATGTAAACAAACAAAAATTAAGTTGGAATAAATCATAGAAAACATAAAAAAAAAAAAAAAAATTGAAAATGAAAGGGTAAGTGTCACTCCTCATCTTCATCATTGCCTCCTCCACTAGTGCATGACCCAATATCATTCACTTCCCACAACCCCTCCCAAGTTCTAATATATGGAAATTGTTACGGAATATCAACAGAACACTCCATCTTCAAATGGTAAAATAATAAATCCATAGATTTACCAAAATGATTAATCTCTTCATGAATATTTTCTAAGTACATGACAACTCTTTTCTGAAATGGGTCAACAGAAATTCCCTATACTAGCACATGTTGTTGTGATCGTGCTTTTGTGATCCAACCTCCTCAATCATTCTTATACGGTCATCCAAAGGAACTAAATATTTTACTTCACCTACATCACACAGAATTCTAGCATTCTGAAATGATCGAGGCAACAATAAACACCCCCTACTTTACTAAACATTGTAGCAATATGATGCTCCATAAAAACCATAGGATCTAGCCAAGCGTGTAGCAAGTTTTCCTCCACAAATGGGTGCTCCTGATTTCTCTTTTGCTACTCTCTTATAAAGGAAAAGTGCAACATGATACGGATTGTTGTACACAATTCATGGATTGATAATGCTCCGTAGGAATAACAAATCTTGCTCTTGAACCCTATCCCCTAATTTCTTTTGGTTGATGGAAAATGTGATTGGTATGTGAATGAAATGAAGAATCGGAGAACGAATATGGATTGAAGGCATAATAGATGGCTTGAAGATTCCAGTTTCTAAATGAAAATAATGAGATTAAAGATGACTCTCCATGACCACGATCATGGGGTTATGTTGTATTTATAGATAAATAATTACAAGGGTACACCACAAATAATAAATATAAACAATTAAATGTATCATACAACACTTTGGTCTAATACTTCCCCTCAAGCTTAAGGTGGTGGACCGAGACGAAGCATATGACGAAACTGTTCAAACTGGTGTCGAGAGAGACTCTTTGTGAATATGTCTGCCACCTGAAGCTTGGTAGGAACAAACATGGTGACAAGCTTGCCGGAAGCCACAAGCTCACGAACAAAATGATAATCAAGATCAATATGTTTAGCGCGTTTATGAGCCACCGGGTTTTGAGTAAGAAATAATGCACTCTGATTATCACACAAGAGAGTTGGTGAACCGGGCGGCAGAGCATGAAGCTCCCGAAGCAAATGAGTGACCCACATAAGTTCAGCAGCAGTGTTGGCCATGGCTCGATATTCAGACTCGCAACTGGAGCGGGAAACCGTAGGTTGCTTCTTAGCACTCCAAGACACGAGATTACCCCCCAGGAATATCGAGTACCCATACGTGGAGCGGCGAGTATCGAGGCAACGAGCCCAGTCAGCATCAGAGTAGCCAACAATGGTTGTGCGAGAAGGCCGGGAGAAGGTGAGACCATAAGTAATGGTGCCTTTGACATAACGAATGAGCCGCTTCACTGCCTGAAAATGATCAACGGTAGGGGCAGCAAGGTATTGGCTGACTTGGTTAACAGCATAAGAAATATCTGGCCTGGTAATAGTGAGGTACTGAAGTGCCCCAACCAGAGAACGATAGTGAGTGGGATCATCAAATAAAACACCATCCCGAACCATGGAAACAGACGAAGCCAATGGGGTGGGCATAGGTTTGGCATCGAGCAGACCAGCACGTGAAACAATGTCATGAGCATACTTAGCCTGACTCAAAAACAGGCCGGAGGGAAGATGGGACGCCTCAAGACCAAGGAAGTAGCTCAAACGACCAAGATCTTTGATGCGAAATTCGGCATGAAGCTGAGCGACAAAAGAGGAGATAACAGAGGTGTCAGAGCCGGTGAGAATCAAATCATCCACATATACCAACAAATAAAGGAGGCAACTACCCTTGCGAAATATAAAAAGGGAAGGATCAGCCCGACTACAAGAGAAACCATGGGCGACCAAAAACGCGCTAAGACGATGAAACCAGGCACGAGGGGCCTGTTTCAAGCCATAAATAGCCTTATTAAGCTTGCAAACATGATCCGGATACCGAGTATCAACAAACCCAGGCGGTTGTTGCATAAAGACAGTGTCACCAAGCGTGCCATGTAAAAAGGCGTTATTGAGATCAAGTTGCCGCAAAGACCAACCGTTAATAATAGCAAGAGTGAGTACAATTCGAACAGTTGCAGCTTTAACCACCGGACTAAAGGTATGAGAGTAGTCAAGACCCGGAACTTGACTAAACCCCTGTGCCACAAGGCGTGCTTTGTAGCGCTCAATGGATCCATCCGCCCGATATTTGGTGCGAAATAGCCAACGACAACCAACGATATTGGAAGACTTAGGACGGGGAACCAAGGACCATGTATGATTTTGTTGTAAAGCAAGCATTTCGGACTTCATAGCCGAATGCCATTTGGGATTCTTAATAGCAATAGAATAATTTGCCGGCTCGGGTGTAGAGAGAACCGCAGAGAGTAAGCCATGGGAGGGGCAGTGGGGTGGTGGCAGATTTCCAATGGAAGGAGGAGAAGGGTGGCAGGAAACTGAAACAGGAGGAAGAAGAAGGAGAATCGGAATTTTAGGGGGTGGGATGTGAAGGGAGAGAGGCTCTTGATACCATGAAAATAATGAGATTAAAGATGACTCTCCATGACCACGATCATGGGGTTGTGCTGTATTTATAGATAAATAATTACAAGGGTACACCACAAATAATAAATATAAACAATTAAATGTATCATACAACACTTTGGTCTAATACTAAAGAAAACCAAGATGTTGGTAAAAGAATTCTTCTGGTAAGACCCGATGTACCTTTTATATAAAAATAGTAAATGATGGAGTAATAGCATCCAACTTAACATAAAGACCCAATATCCAAGCTAACTCCACAAGAAAACATTGTGGATCTTTCATAACCAGTATAAAACTCAAGTCCCTCTTATCATTTATGTCCCCTCGAAAATTGAACTCAATTATGAAAAACAATTATGCACATAATTCCCTGAATATTAGTTCATTAATCTTGAACAAACGACCCCATCCATTGCAAATAAAACGAAAGTCTTTTCTCGTGTAAATCCTTGTCAAATAAGGAAAAATTCGAGAGGCAAGTCCCATTTCTTCCATCCAATTCCAATCTAAAATAGGAGGTGCAACAATTTCTCTTTCATGCAAAAGATCAAACGTAGCCTTTTAACATGCATGTTTGTCCGATTTAATATTTAAAGTCCATTTATACCACTCATGAATGGGTGGTTCAACTGGAAATGCTCCCTTTATTTGAAATTCATGCCCATTACTACGTTTCCTAGATCCCATATGTTGCAAAACAAACAAATAAACAATTATCCACATCATAATCATAATCATGTTTAGAAAAAAATTATAAAATTTGCGAAGCTGCCCAGTTTCCACGGCATGGGAATGACGTCCATGTCGTAGCTGAAGAAGAAATCGAAAATGGACACTACAAGGATACAGACCTATGCCGACGACACTTATGCCGACGACTAGTGTCGTCGGCATAAGTACCCCTATCCCGACGACTAGTCGTCGCCATACCTTCTGCGAACTTTGACCAATTTAATTTGACTAGGAACTCTATTCCGACCATACGTGGTCGGCACAAGTATGGCGGGAACGACAAAAATATTGGCGGTCTTCTGAAACTCTATACCAACGACATGTTGTCGGTATAGGTATCAAAAAACTATATTTTTCATATATTTTTAATATATATGCCAGAAAAACAAAACGATGTAGTTTTGTGTAAGCTGTGCCGACGACATGTCGTCGCCATAGGTTTTTAATTTTTTTTTTGTTTCCGCAAATAACTGAAACGACATCATTTATTTTACCCTATACCGACGACATGTCGTCGGCACAGGGGTTTACCCTAAATAATGCGCAGATCCCTCGTTCATTTGCACAGCGACGCCATCTGTTTTGCTCTTCGACGAAACTCCGATTCCTCGTCAAGTAGCCGGTGATTAGCCGCAGGTAAACCTTTTCTACTCCTATTTCGTTGAATATTGATGTGTGCTAATGATTTTTACCCCGAATTTGGGTTTTTTTGGTGTATATGGTAGTTAACCGGTGGTGAAACACTACCGCCCTTTTCCTGCCTCAACCTTCCCATCGGCGAGTTGTTCGCCGGCGACCTCGTTCCAGCCACCAAGGGAGTTGTTCACTGGTCCGTTTTCTACTCCTATTTTGTTCATATTGTGTTTTTTTTTTTTCTGATTTTGTATTGCCGCTTGTGGCCACCACCGGAGGATTACCAGCTTTTTTGACTTCATCACACAAGAACAAAACACAGATTAGTTTTTTTTTTCTAATTTTTATTGAAATTGAAATTATATGTATATATAGAATTGTGTTGAAATTGAAATTGATCCTCTTTTGATTATATAATTGTGTTCCAACAACCAAGATCCACTCTAAAACAAAAGGGTTTTGTTCCTAATCAACTTTTTCATTAATTAATATCAAATACATCCCTAAATGACCGCTAAATCTAGAATTATCAAACCTAAAATTCGATTCCTAAAATTTTATGGGAACTAACATGAAATTATCATGAAATATCCGATCTAAATTCAATAAAATAAGGATTATAGTTTGCACACATACCTCGGATGTTGATTAAAAAGGAAAAATAAAAGAAATTTGATGATTTTTCGTGGAGATAATGAAAACGTTCTGGGCAAGGATAAAAGAAAGGGGTAAATTAAAAATGAATTTTGACCTTCTAGGGCAACAAATATTTTACCAGTGACGAATCCACACCGCGAGGTCAGTTTCAATGCCAGACATCATAAAACGGGTTTAAGATGGATTCCACGGCGTGGGACAGAATATCCATGTCGTGGCTAACGAGAACCGGAAATTATTACTTTGTAACTTAAAAAAAACAAATTCACCCGACCCCTCCCCCCCATTTAAGAATCCAAAATGAGAAAATGAGGAAGCAACTATCCTAAACATATATTAAAAAAACAAAATGGAAATGAAATGCAAAGCAAATTTGGGTTACCTCCCGCATGCAGGCCGCAAGGGCTTATTTTGTAGGAGTAATGAGTTGGACTCCTTCCCACTTTAAGTTGCCTTGGGTGGGAACTTATCTCTTTTAATCCCATCAACTCTAGTCAATTCCTTTTGAATGCAACTACTCTTTTTCTATAAGCCTTGTTAAAATTCTCTTTCTTTGTTGGAACAAGATTGTCTTCTTCCTTCTATTGACTCCATTCTTTCAATACTATGCTCATTCTCTAGAGTTGTCTTCTGGACTTGATGTTCAGGGTGTGAAAAGGAAAATACTTCAAATCTCATTGTTGCGACTCACTAACTCTCTTCCATTAAAATTTCCTATTCTAGACGGTAATTATTTACTTCTTTATATTGATCCACTTCTTCCAAAAAGAAAACACCATCATTAAATTCTTCATTAACTGCCTCTTTCTTCACTCCAAAGGTTTTCCTGATCTCCAACTTGTTGTGTGAGCTAGGAATTATGGAAGTCTACTAACGCATTAATGGTACTTAGGAAATGTCTTCCTAAGATTATGGGCAAATTATCTTCTTCTTTCATGTCCAACACCGTAAAGTTCACTAGAAATATGAACTTTTGCTCTTTAATTAATAAGTTTTTGATAACTCCACAAGGATATGTGATCCAGCGACACACCATGAGGATAACAATGTTAGTGGATTTCAATTGTGGAAAATCATGCTTCTTGTAAAAAGAATAAGGCATTAGATTTATAGTTGCTCCCGAATTGGCTAATGCATTTATTTTAATTGTGTTACCGAACTCACAAGACAATGTTAATCATCCCAGATCTTCCATCTTCGTTAAAATTACTTTTTCTAACAGCAGTTGAACATTGTTCGTTTTGCACCACATTTGAGAGCTTGTCCAATATCTTCCGATGGCGAACTAAATCCTCGAGAAATTTCTCATATTCAATCATTTTTTAATCACTTTGAAAAACGGCATAATAATGAAAAGACCTTTCTCTTGCTCCATGAAGCTATCATGTTCTTGCTCCAACGGGTTGTATTTGACTGTAGACGGTGGTTTTAGAGGTGGCGGATAACGCATGACATGCGATGATTTAGGGACTTCTTCCATCGGCTATGCTGTGGAGATCGAAAATAATTTGTTTTCTCATTATACACTTCTTTTTCTCCATCCTATTTTTCGAAAATCTTTTAACTTTTCTTTAAGAGTACGAAAGGCTCTAACTTTTCCCCATCTTCACTTGTAACCTCCAATACATGCGATTTTGAATTTGTCCCGACATTATTTTTACTTGAACCCAATATTCGTTCGTGAATGAGTTTAGTTAATTGCCCAACATGCTTCTCAATATTTACTATAGAGTGGCATACGTATTGTCATGCCTCTTCTCACTAGCTTCAATGAATCTATTCATAATTGACCCCAAGTCAGGCTTCTTCTCCACTTGTATTTGCTTCTTTTGATACAAAATCTTGCCCATGTTGTCAATATTTTTCTTCTCTGTCTTTTTTATACTCTTCATAGGGCTTCCATTCCTATTTGGATTCCTCCAATCGTCATCAAATATATCACCACTCGAATAACACACTTGCACCTTCTTATTCCCGTTCTCATTCAAGTCACCTTCTTTTGTAAGGTGTGGTTTACTACAATTATCACATCTTACTTGAATCGTGTGAATTGTCTTCTCCATCTTCGTGATCCTCCTATCTATGGTGTCGAGTTACGCAATTATAGAAGCAACATTGTCTTGCACTCCATCTACACTCACTCTTTCTCTGGTATCGTCCTCCCTTGGGTTTTGGTATTTTCTTGAATGCTTGGCGAATTCTTCAATTAGAGCCCTATTGGAGGCCGAATATTTCTTTGTCATGGGTCATTGGGAGTCAAGGATTTGTCGTGTTCCTCTATTTATTCGATCATAAAAAGTTGTAATATCTTGATGCACAATCAAGTTATGTTGAGGTCAATTTCGTAACATTTCCTTATAGTGCTCCCATGCATCATATAATGACTCCCCATCCTTTTATTGGAAAGTTGGTGATGTTCCTTTTCAACTTAGAAATTTTCGAAGGAGGGCTAAATTGTTTAATGAATTCTTTTTTTAAGTTTGTCCATGTTTTAATGGCTCCGGGTGGAAGTGACTTCAACCAATGCTCCACCACATCTTTTAGTGTGGCTGGAAGAATTCTTAACATGGCCGCGTCTTTGGGAACAATAGGAAAGTTGAAGTAATTGGCTATTTCCAACATCTCGACAATGTGTTTGTACACATCCTAATGGTTTTTCCCGAAGAATGGTATATCTTTAAGCATACTTCAGATGTGTCCCATAAGCTCAAACTCCGTGTTGGTTAGGATTTTGCGTAGTACTTGACCCGACCCAATATGATCTCTCATTCGTTGATTTCACTCCTCTATCGCCATGGCCATTATATCCGCCATCATATTTTCGGGTTCTCTTTTTTTATCCTCGTCTAAGTCTCTCTCGGTTTCCGGCTCCTAACATGTTCCTTTCATGTTTGGAGTCTTTTTGAATGTTGATACTTTGTCGACTTTGGAACTGCTAATTGATTCATCTTTCTTTTTTTTCCTTTTTCTTGTGGAATTCGGATTCCGGGTCGTCGAAAGGTGGCACAATTTATCCCCTAGTCATGTAATATTTTTTAAAAATAAGGAATTACATATAAAACGAGTAAAAGCATAACAATCCAAAATCTAAAACCCCGGTTTCAACGTCATGGCAATCCAATGGCCACGTCGTGGGAACTGTAATTCCATAAAAGTAAAAAATGATTAAAAAGTAACTTTTTGTGGATTTAACCCCACAAAAAGGGTTGATTAAATATTAGAAATTAAAATTAAACTAAAATAATTGTTCCCCAAAAATGGAGCAAAAAACATAATGTGTTTTATATATAACCACTTAAAAGCTTTAAATTTATATCCTATCTATTCGACTTAAGTAAAACACAATAGATAGTGTACGTAGTCACGTAGTAGTAAAGTATAGTAAGTAAGAGTCGAACATAGGGAACGTAATTACAATTAGGAAAATAATGATAATAATTAAACTAAAGAAAGAAACTTAAAAAAAAAATTATCCGATTTTTCAAGTTTGGAAAAACATAATTTTAAACAATCAACTTAGAAAACAACTAGAAACGATATTTGATCAAGAATTGAAAGGAACTTTGGTTTAGCTTTGAATCCCCTTTTCCTTTGATCGGTTTCAAGTAATGGATTAAATTCAATTGGTTACCAATTTAAAAATTACTAACAGTCATCATCAGACTAACCAACATAGATCAATTCATGAACTTTAACAACAATGATCATGCTATTAAGAACACAAAACTAATTTTTATGATATATTTGGGCTATCGATGATTTAATCTAAGAATTATCTATCTTTGATAAAGTGTAGATAATCAACCAATTTTTATAATAAAATAATGCTATTTAGCAAAACTAAGCAACTAACTTTACCACCTATACTAGGGTATGATCAACCTCCAGCTCTAGCAATTTAACGATGATAAACAGTAAGGTATATAAGTTCATGCAGTCAGTGGTCACTTAACTACACATAACTTATATATAAAGTAATAATGATAGAAACTTTAACATGCTAAGATGATATATCAAACACAAGGTAAATCCAACTTCAATAATCCATAAAAGTAGAAATCAACACACAGTATCAAGGTTAATCTAATATAAACGAAAATGATGGGGCTTTAGCCCATAATTATAACAAAACAACACATAATAACGAACTATGATATATTAACCTTGATTATCACTATGCAAACCAAATTATTATTGTAGATTTTGTAACACTCAGGTCTTGGAGCTACTTATTTATTGATTTTCTAGCTATTATATGAGGGTCACAACGTGAGACAAGGTTGTCACGTCATGAGTGAACATTGACTATTTGACCAGTGTTTTTGAGTCTCACGACGTGAGCCTTTGGGTGCTCATGACATGAGAAAGCTATGATGGCCAAAACCCTAATATTTTGGGTATTTAATGGAATAGAGGGCTAGGGTTGCCGATCCTTTGCCTCCCTCACTCTCTTGCCTCTTGAAAATCCTAATCTCAACCTACTTGAAGTCCTTAGACATTTTTGTGACATTGAAGCATTCTTTGGTGGTTTTTGACTCATTGACTTGGAAGAAAACCTTGGTGGAGCAACCTCTCGGCTATCTAGCTTCTACATCACCTTCTTGTAGAGCTTTTGGACCATTGTAAGTCATAAATCTGGCCTTTTTACCTCTTGCATGCTAGATCTAAGTTTTAAGATCCTTTTTTCATGGTTGTGAAGGATTGTATGCATAAGATCCATAAAGTTGGCAACTTTATGGATCATTGAGGCATTCTCTGTAATATAATCTTTGGATATAAGTTTGGAGTAGTTTTATACTGCGAACGTGAGTATGGATCTCGTTTTTCCCTCTTTTGACCTAATGAGTGTTTAAGTCATGCATTGGTCAAGCATGACTAAAAAGATATGATTTTTTTCATCCTTTGGGTGAGGGAAGAACCTCTGGAAAGTCTTGGGTAATGGTTGAAAGGAATAAGAGCTTAATGCTCAAAGCTGGCCAATGCAGTTCTCATGACATGAGGATAAGCCTGTCACGTCGTGAGAATGCTTGTCATCGCGACTGTTTTGCCTGGATTAGGTCACGACGTGACTTAGGAAGTGGTCACAACGTGACGATGGTTGGAGTCGAGACTGGTCGAGTTGATTGGCTGAGTTGACTCACTAAGTTGGGCCCAAGTCAAACTCAATGCTCATGAAGTGACCACGATCTGGTCACGACGTGAGGTTCACCTGTTGGAGTTTGGACTGCTGAATTGAGTCCACTTTGGAGCATCTGGCCCTTAGGGTTCTCTAGATGGGTTGGGCCATTAGTGGGCTAAGTTTAGGCTTGGGCCATTATTGGTCCTCATGATTAAGAGCTTAACCTAAGAAAGAAACTAGGGTTGGTATTGACTATGTTCAGTGTGAGGAGCCCTTGTGCAACCGACTTGGGTGTAAGATTTACTACCTTCTGATCGAGGTGAGTTTTCCTCACTGTACTTGTGGGTCGAAGGCATCAATGCCGACCCGATAGATTATGTATTTTGGTTAGGATGTTGGTATAATGTAATGTAACAAACCGTTATTTCAAACCTATGTAATAGTGTAGGTCAATTTGTACTTCTTTTTAAATTAATAAAGAGAAATTTTGGCATATTATGCATATTTACATAATTGACCCTCAAAAATAAATTATTAAATAATCTCAATTGGGATGAACCAAGTGATACAGATTGTAACAAGGTTTCCAAAAATATAAAGAGCACTAAAATCCGAGTTATAACGAAGAAGTTATGACCAATCGAAAATCCGCGACAAAACCGGCAAAACACTGTTTAGTGTAAAAACTGAATTTTTAATAAAAGGCTTTTTAGCCTTAACAATCTAAATGAACGTTGTAGTTTATGTTAAACTGAGAACTTTCATAAAAAAGAACGCCAAAATCTGATTTCGTATGAGGAAGTTATGATTTTTCTAAGTTTCAGTATAGCAGTGTACAGCTAAAAACTCGACATAAAGATCGAGTGGTTTTTAGCCGACACAACCTAAACGAGAATTGAAGGTTTCGTCATTAGTAGTACAACGGTAAAAAGACAGACAAAAACGAACGTCAGATAAAGAAGTTATGAATTTTTAACGGATTTTCCCATCTCGGTCTGTTTAAAATAATAATATTAAAAATAAATTCAAAATTAGCCGACGAAGTCTAAATGAAAGTCGTAGAGTATAATTTTACCTACGCGTGCACATAAAGAACGTCAAAAACAGAGTTCGTATGCAAAAGTTATAATTTTTACAAGTTTTTGGCACAAAAATAAAGAAAAATCGGGAATTTTCGCATGAACAGTAACGCCACGTCACCCTCGCATGCGAGGCCTCCACGTGTCGGCTGGTGATTGGACCGAAGCCTCGCATTTCATCTTCTGATTGGAACAACTCTGTGGTCCACTAAGCTTCCGACAGGCTCGCAGGAGACACCCTGCGGATGCTCCTCGGACACCGCCATCGCATCGTGGCATCCTCCCATTGGACCGAAGGTTGGTCAAATCTGAAGCCTACATCTGTCCGACCCTCTCACGTGTACACTTCGCATGAACGATGCGTGGCTGCTGACTCCTCACCCTCGCCAGCTGTCCCTCTTCGGACCGCACCCTCGTACCCCTATATAAAGGGTGCGAGACTTCTCGGATTTGAAAGGTTTTTCACCCCAAATTTCACCATCTTTCACCTTTTCACCCCCTAGACTTTCTCACGACCCCCCAAGGCCCTGATATCACATCTAAAGCCCGAAGCAAGCCCCAGAGCCCCGAAATTCTCGAGAATTCATCCTCTCTCCTGTCGAAACTCTGTTCGATTCACCATCTATCAAGTGAGTTCATACCCCCGTATTTTCATAATTTCTACTGTTTTAAGGGGGGGGGGATACAAGTATAAAAAAATAACTTTGTGTTATAAATAAATGATTTCAAATCACGATAAAATGATTCAAAAATACTCCAAATATTGAACTCTTTTATAAACTTATATTTTTCCCAAACATTCATATTTGCATATATATATATATATATATATATATATATATATATATATATATATATATATATATATATATTTATAAGATTTAAAAGGCTTAGGAATAATAACTCATTCTAGGTCGTTTCCCTTGTTTGGATGTGGACTTATAGTAGCCGTTATTTGTCCGAATGTCGTTTAGCTTTTACTTATCTATAAAATTGTATATGTATATAAATATAAAAGTTATTTCACTAAGTTTAATTACCTTTTGTAACATTGAGCAAAGGATTACATGCAAAAATAGTTATTTACCAATTCATAAAGTACATATAAATTATAATATGTATAATTTATGATACATAGAACAATAATTCATGATTTAAGTATACAAGAATACACTGTTTTACATAAAACGAGGGTTTTAATTCAAAACAAATCAAAGGTTTACACTTGTCAAATACATGTTCAGAATACTAATTCAAGAACATACTGTCAATCATTTATTTCAAAATGATTGGGTTTGCATAAGTGATATACATGTAACATTTATATGCTTTTTATGAGACATTCAATTCAGGTTGTTTAATTCATTTTAGACAACCAAGGTAAAGCCCTGACATTATAACCAGAATCTCCAGTCTGGGGATCGAAACAAGTTGTGTGTAGATCTATATCGGGATTGACAACCCCACACTCAGGCTGCTAGTTACAGTCAGGCATACACGCCAATGAGTGGCAATTGTTATCAACAATTTAAACGCTCACAAGGCGTTTGTTTCAGGCGTTCATGTCTTAGTATGGTTATAATAACTCATTAAAAAGATATTAACAACACGTTAGTGTATAAACAACTAATTGTAAGTATATCTTCAAAGTACCAGTTTACAAAATACAAAGTACAATGGTATACTACAGTTTTCAATAACAGCTGATGAAGCTCTCTTTCCAAATTACTTGTATTCTCAGGGAAATAATAATAGGTACTCCCTGAGCTTTTTGAGAAGATGGAGCCATTATGAGTCATATCTTCTTCTTTTGTATAACTATTTTGGTTTCAATATACAATGATTGAACACATGTAAATATTATACTTTTAAATACAATGGTTGTTTGTACTTTGATTACTATGATGCATGTGTTGTGATACTACAAATGAAGTCCTCCACCCCCGGACGTTTCCGTCGTCTGGTTTGGGGGTGTGACAGATTGGTATCAGAGCATTATTTATAGTGAACTCAGTATATCAATCCATAAAAGATATACAAACTATAAATACATTGAGGCTAAGAGCTCTGAGTACAAGTATACTTTGTAAGAATTCTAAGTATTTTTACAAGAAGTATACTAACCCTCATACCTACAAGTAAATAGTCATAAGAACTTAAAAGTATTTGGATGTTGAACATTACAGTTAAACCCGGGCAGTTATGTAATCATATCTAGAATTAATATAGCCTGATCAACTATATTGATTTCAGACATGACCAACATGTGTTTGGGAGTGATAGTAGTGTTGTGACATATCTAAAACTTACCAACTACAGAAGAAACTCTAGAACAGAACATAAAATACTATATGAATATTTTAAACATCGATATGCTTTAGTTTTTCAGGCATTTCTCATAACCTTATTATCGTACAGACACAATGGCAGGACATCATCTACCAGGGGACCCTTATGTTCCAAATCATGGCAATGAAGGATGGATAGTGGAGGATGTGGAGGAGGATCCGGAGGAGGATCCAGAGGAGGATCCAGAAGAAGACTTAGATGAAGAACCAATTGAGGACAGCGAATCAAGTGGTACAGATACAGAGCCATAAGCCTGCAACCCGGGGTTACGTCCCCCGAGGAAAGAGGAAGCAGTACCCACACCCGAGTAGGGCCAATACATAAACCATTGGAGTCGACAAGACGGCCAACGCCCTCCCTACGAAATCGCATGGGGTTTCTATAACGTCTCATAAGGTGGAACAACCGACAGAGCTCTTCTAGTTATAGTGAACCAAATAGACTGACAATTTTATCAATCAAGGATGTCAATCAATCGCATCCTAGAAGTGAATGTGACTGCACAGGCTAACACTGCAGATATCCTTCGTCTTGACGAGATGCAAGATGATACCCAGCACCATACTAAATCCCTTCAAAGGAAACTTAATGTTGCTGAATCAGAGATCAGAGAACTCAGGGAGCATCAAGCTGCCCAAGAAATCGCAAGACGAAGCGGAACCCAGTAACCGTCGTAGCAACCGCCGCATGTAGTGTTTACACTACTTTCTAGTTTAATATACTGAATGTATAGACTACTTTAAGGATATGTACAAATCAAGTATCAATAAAATAATTAGCACTTTACTTCAACAAGAGTTATTACAATTTTCATAAACATTCCATTCCAAAGTTTTGGGATTATGGATATGTTCCAGTGTTATTTTTCATACTTTTCAAATACAACTGCGAAAAATTTTATTTTTGGTAGGCCAGTTTGATGTCGATAGTTTCGCAATATTGTGTATTAAAGACCTGCTTTAGGGTCAAGTATCCAAATTACATATACTTAATATACCAATACAATCGACATGTATTTTCATACTCTTTGACAAATAACCACTTCATTTTATACTATCTTGTTGCAAGTTGTACTTGCAGTGGACATCCATTTTCAATTCTTTACAAGATTCTTGTTGAATTAAGTGTTTAAGTTCAGAGATATCAAATTCATATTAATTCTTGATATCTCACTATCTTTTTATCTATTGACTTTTATAGAAAAATTTGCCTCCTTGTAGAAATCCAAGACGTAACAATGAAAGTGAAGCACCGACGCCACCTCCACCACCACCCCCTCAATTCGATACTGTTATGTTCCAAGCAGCAGTCACGACAGCTGTAGCGGCTACCTTATCTCAAATTAATGCTCCTGGTGCTAGTGGGTCGGGAGCTAGTGCACATCCATCTAACCATGTCGAGGGTCATGAGCACTCGCGAGAGTGCACTTATAAAGACTTCTTGAATGCCAAACCCAGGAACTTTAATGGAACTGGAGGAGTGATGGTTTTAAGGCAGTGGATCGAGAAGACAGAAGCAATCTTTGAAATTTGCTCCTGTCCAGAGGGTAGCAAAGTTAAATTTGTTGCATGTACTTTCTCAGATAGGGCCCTAACATGGTGGAATGGCCATGTTAAATCACTGACTTTGATAGTGGCTAATACTATAAGTTGAGAGAACCTAAAAACCATGTTGATGCGGGAATACTGCCTGCGAGGGAAAATTCAGAAACTGGAATAAGAACTCTGGGGTCTTACTGTTGGAATAGTGTCTAAGGCTGCAACTATATTAGGCAAGTATTTGACCCGGTTGTGCATGGTCCTTTTGGGTTGCCTTCACCATAGCAACTTGATAGGATGATTTATTAAGAGAGTAAATATTATTAATATATTATGAGAATAATATAAAGAATAATATATTGTTATTTGATTAATATAAGTCATAGAATTAATTAGAATTAATTTGGTGACTTAAAGAGATTAATTAAATAAAGGGGTATAAACTGTCAATTGTTTGATAGTTAAGCTTTAGACTATAAATCCTTATAGATATACAAGGGACAAATTCTAGAAGCTAAAGGATAGCTAAATTCGTCCAAGGCTTATCTATGGAAAGGATTTGGATAGCCTTAAGAGAAGATTATCCAATTAGGGTTTAGGTTGTAACCCTTAAGGAGTCTACAAGTATAAATAGACCCCATGGCTAAGGGAAATCGGCAACTCACCTAAAGTAAGAGAACCCTGGCCAATTTCCTCCCCTCTCCTCTCTCCTAAATCATCTTCCTTGCTATTGGTGTTTGTAAGCCATTAGAGGAGTGACATTTGTGACTCTAGAAGCTCCAAGACCACAAGATCAACAAGGAACTCAAAGGTATGGTTCTAGATCTATTTCAATGTTGTTATTTAACCTAAATTAGTTATTAGAAGTCTTGGATTCAAAGCATGTTTAATTAGAAAGCCTAGATCCAAGCATTAGGGTTTTGCATGCGCACATAGGAAAGTTCTTATGGCTAAAACCCATCAGTGGTATCAGAGCCAAGCTTGGTTTTCTTTAAATTGTTGCTTGATTAACTGAAACAAACCTGCAAAATTTGATTTTTTGGTTTCTGAGTCATGGACTCGGCGAGTAGGCCTGACTCGGCGAGTCTAGGCGTCAGGAATGGCCAGATTCGGGATTTTTTCAAAATTATCTTATGGAAACCTACCTTAATCATAATAGATCAATCTAAATCCGATTTTTTTATATATATGACTATTATCTTGATCTAGTTAAAGGTATTTATCAACTAATAAAATACTTAATTTCCTTATATGATAATTAATTAATTGTTTTAATTATTTTGGTAATTATCTTTCAAAGAAATCTTGAATAAAATCAAATATAGATAATTAGGACATTAATTGTTAATTGGAATTATTTGTTATTTGATCCTCCATGTTTTTAAATGTTTAAAACTTGCCCTCAAGTTTTGAAATTTATATTTGTGATTAAAAGTTTTAACTTAGACAACTTAAATTTCAAACCCTAGATTTTAAAAGGTTTAAAATACAACCCTATAGTAATATGATATTACTAGAATAATATATATATATATATATATATATATATATATATATATATATATATATATAACTAAATGCTAGTCTTACCGTTAGTAGGCCTCATTCACGAAGCCGATCTATAAGGTGGGTATAAGGTTGCGGCCTATAAAATGGCGCTTAATGGGTGTACACTCACACCCACCGCTTGCTTGATTGGTGGAGGGTCGTTAGCCGAACGGGTAGGATAGGGCAACCTCATCCTCTCATTAAAAGTATAATAAGTAATACAAAGTAACTACACATTATTTTTAAAATTTCCCAATCTTAGTTACTTTAGGAAAAGTGAATTGATGCAATCCCATGAAATTACACTTTGCACCCTTGCTAAGAAGTTAGTGGAGCGTGTGTGGTTTACCGGCACACTAATTGGTTCTAAGCAAAGGTGGCAAAGGGTGATTCATTGTTTATCATAGTTCGATGGAGTGTGTGTGGTTTACCGGCACATCGAATAGGTGATCGTTACAATGAAGGCACCATGTGAATTTGCATGGTAATTCACACCCGCTTTGTGATCCTCGGTATCCCAGTCACAAACAAGAGGGGCATATCGAGATTTAAACATGCCATTGAATAGTTCAATGAATCTCATCCGAACCTAGGAATTCTCAATACACTTAGGACTAATAGTTTAAGTTTTGTGATGGAGAATTAGTGAATCGTCATTCACTTACCTTCAATTTATTTGCATGTTAGATTATGGCATCCCTTTTCTAGTATGTAAATGTTATTGTTGGATCCTAGCCCTAATTTTTCTTATTGGGTGATAATTAGGGATTCTTATTCTAATATATCTTTGTCCTTTTCTTTTGTAGATGTCGAACGCAAACAACGCTGCTGCTAGTTCTTTCACGTTGATGAGCCTTTGCTAAAAGGTCACCTTCGATGGAACGAACGTTAGCGAATGGATAAGATACATTCGCACCATTGCTCGCTATGAGGATAAGGAGTATGTCCTCGATGAGAAGCTCGAGAAAATCAACCCCGAAATCGCTACTCCGGCCGAAATCACCGCTTTTGAGACTCATGAGCGAGATGCAACGAAGGTACATTGCATCATGATTGCCACCATGAACTCCGAATTCCAAAAGTCCTACGAGGACATGTACCCGTACGAGATGCATCAAGACTTATTGGAGAGATACCACCAAAACGCGAGACAAGAGCGTTATGAGATTTTCACTAACATGATTTCCGCTAAGATGGGTCATGGAGAATCTCTTACCGTGCACCTGAAAAGGATGCAAAGGTATGTCGACCGCCTTCGCAAGTTAAATGTTGACTTTGGGGAAGATTTGGCGATCGACATGGTGCTTCACTCTTTGCCTCCGATGTACAACCAATTTAGGATGACCTACCACATGAACAAAGAAGAGGTCACCCTAAGCAAACTCCAAGGACTTTTGAGGGTCGCCGAGAGAAACTTCAAAGACAAGTCTGTTGCACCTACTGCTCCTGTCTTGGCTATTGGTCAAGGAAAGGGAAAGAAGAGTAAGGCTTCATCGAAGAACTATCGCAAGGTCAAAGCCCGAGATGGTGCCTCTTCTAGTGGGACCAAAGTTGATCCCGCTAAGCCCTGTCCTAACCCGAAGGAGGCAGAGTGCCACCACTTCCACAAGATATGACATTGGAAAAGAAGCTGCCCAGAGTACCTGCAAGCAGTGTTCTAAAAGGCGTGCCATGGCGCGCGCCAAGGCGCGCCATGGCGTGAGGCGTGGCTTCGCCGTTACGAAAAGCCTCATAATGTTGCTGTTAGGCGTAACGCGTGGCAAGGCGTGATATGGCGCGCCATGGCGCGTTATGGCGTGTTATGGCGCGTGTTTTTTCGTTTGAGACAGTTTTTTTCTCTTCGTTAAGTCTTTTCAAATCGGAGATACAAGTATTGTGGTTTTTGTTAACTTTTTGTTATTAGTTATTGATCTAACACTTCTAATAAGTAGTTATATTTAATATAAATTTATATTTATGTGGTAATATAATTTTAAATTAATACAAAATCGCCGCCTTACATCACGCCTTGAAAAACGCCGTGGCTCGCCATGGCTCGTTAAGCTTAAGGCTTGGCCTTGCCGCCACGCCACGCCTCACGCCATTTAGAACCTTGCCTGCAAGCAATCAAAGAAGGAAAGATCAAGCCATCTTTTGCAGGTATATACACAATTAAATCTAACGATTCTAATCATGCTATTTCTTGGGTTCTTGATACCGGTTGTGGTTATCACATTTGTTCTAATGTGCAGGGACTAAGAAGAAGTAGGGATGTGGAGCAAGGAAGGATCAATCTAATCATGGGGAACAGAAGATCGTCGCCTGTGACCAAGATTGGAGTGTATTCTTTAGTGCTTAGGAATAATTTGGTTTTAGATTTGAACAATTGTTGCTATTCGCCAGAAATGGCTAGAAACATCATTTCATTTCATGGTTTATATAGACAAGGATTTAGATTTTCTTTTAATAATGAGAATGGTTCTATTTTGGCTTATCTAAATGGTGTCTTTTACTTTGAAGCTATACCATGTAATGGAATATATGAGACTGTTATGATTGTTGATAACTTAGGAAATGACGTTTTGAATATTGATTCTTCCACTAGTATGGATAAAGCATCCTTGTGGCATTGTCATCTTGGATATGTCAACAAGAAACGCATAGCCCAACTCCAAAAGGATGGAGTGTTGGAGTCATTCGACCTTAGGGAAGATGACACATGCAAGTCTTGTTTACTTGGAAAGATGACTAAATCACCCTTCACAAGTACGTGTGAAAGGGGTGAGGGTCTATTGGATCTAATGCATACCAATGTATGTGGACCGTTAAGATCAACCACGAAGGATGGGAACCGCTTCTACATGACTTTTATCAATGATTATAGTAGATATGGGTATATCTATTTAATCAAGCAAAAGTCAGAAACCTTTGAAAAGTTCAAAGAGTTCAAGAATGAAGTGGAGAATCAATTGGGCAGGAAAATCAAGATGCTTCGATCCGATCGTGGATGAGAGTACCTAAGTCTTGAATTCCATGATTATCTCAAGGAGTGTGGAATAGTTTCACAATTGACGACTCCTAGGACACCACAGTTGAATGGTGTGGCAGAAAGGCGTAATCGAACCTTATTAGATATGGTTCGCTCTATGATGAGTCGTGCTTCACTACCTATCTCTTTTTGGGGGTATGCCTTAGAGACATCCGCCCATATCCTTAACCGAGTCCCTACTAAGAAGGTTGCCAAAATACCTCACAAGATGTGGACAGGGAAAGCTCCCTCGTTGGCACATATCAAGGTTTGGGGTTGCGAGGCTTTCGTAAGATGAGATACTCACGACAAGCTCGAACCTCGAAGTGAGCGATGTATTTTCATCGGATACCCGCAGACATCCTTTGGATATCTCTTCTATAGACCAAAGGACAATGTTATCTTCGTTACGAGGAGAGGAGTTTTCCGAGAGCGAGAACTCATAAGCCAAGGAGACAGTGGGAGGCAAATTGAACTTGAAGAAATTCAAGAGTCGATAGATGAAGGAACCTCTACCGCTGGCACTCAACCCGAGGAGGAAACTCTGGTTGAACCAATTGACGAGTCCTTACCTCTTAGACATTCCGATAGAGTTAGAGTTCATCCCTAGTTTTATGGTTTTCATATTACTACCGAAGGGGATACGTATATTAGTGATGGTACACTAGTAAATCTTGATCAACCTAATGGCTATAAGGAAGCCATGGCAGGCCCGGAGTCTGCGAAGTGGAAAGAGGCAATGGATAGCGAGATCCAATCCATGTATGATAACCAAGTTTGGAATTTGGTTGACTATGTGCTCGGACGTAAGACCGTTGGGTGCAAATGGATCTTCAAGAAGAAGACCGACGTGGATAGAAACGTGCACACATATAAGGCGCGATTGGTTGCGAAGGGCTTTACTCAAACTCCTGGAGTTGACTATGATGAGACCTTCTCACCAGTTGCGAAGATTAAATCTATTAGAGTGATGCTAGCAATTGCCGCATTTCATGATTATGAGATTTGGCAAATGGATGTCAAGACCGCTTTCCTTAACGGAAAGTTGGCTGAGGATGTTTACATGGCTCAGCCAGAGGGGTTTGTGGATCCGAAGCATCCGAATAGAGTGTGTAAGCTTGAGAAGTCCATTTATGGACTTAAGCAAGCGTCTCGCAGATGGAATCTTTGCTTCGATGAGAAAGTCAAAGAGTTTGGATTTGTACGAAGCGAAGACGAATCTTGTGTATATGTCAAAGCCAGTGGGAGTATAGTAATCTTCCTCGTTCTATATGTCGATGACATATTACTCATAGGAAACGACATCCCGACTCTGCAGGAGGTTAAGTCCTAGCTCAGGAAGTGCTTCGCTATGAAGGACCTCGGAGAGACTTCTTACATTTTGGGAATAAGGATAGTAAGAGAAAGAAGTAAGAGACTAATTGGACTTAGTCAGAATACTTACTTAGAGATGGTACTAAAACGTTTTAGTATGGAAAACTCAAAGAAGGGAGAATTACCGATACAAAGTAATGCCAAGTTGAGTAAGACTCAAAGTCCGAGTACCGAAGCTGAGATAGCAGAAATGAGCCGAGTACCATACGCTTCCGCAGTTGGCTCAATCATGTATGCTATGACTTGTACTCGCCCTGATGTAGCCTTCGCTTTGAGCATGGTTAGCAGATATCAAGGGAATCCTGGCAGAGCACATTGGATTGAGGTGAAGAACATCCTTAAGTACCTTCGGAGGACGAAGGAATGGTTCTTAGTCCTCGGAGGGAGTGATGACTTGAAGGTGCGAGGGTATAGTGACGCCAGTTTTCAGACCGACAGGGACAACTACCGTTCGTAGTCAGGCTGGGTCTTTACCCTAAATGGAGGAGCAGTGACACGGAAGAGTTCCAAGCAGGAGACCGTAGCTGATTCAACGTGCGAATCAGAGTACATTGCAGCGAGCGAAGCGTCAAAGGAGGCAATATGGCTGAAGAACTTCATCGGTGATCTTGGAGTTGTACCTGCCATAAAGGAGCCCTTGGAGATTTTCTGTGATAATGAAGGAGCGGTTGCCTTGACCAAGGAACCGAGGGATCATGGTAGATCAAGACATATCGACAGAAAATATCATTTCATTAGACATCGTGTAGAAGAAGGAAAACTCGTAGTAAAGAGGATATCATTAGAAGATAACCCAGCAGATCCGCTTACGAAGGGACTGAGTAGGGTTAAGCACTTGCAGCATGCTAGGAGTATTGGGCTGAAGGATGATATTAGCATAGATTAGATAGTATTAGAAACGTGTAATAGATAAATGTAATTAACATTTGATGATTAAATAAAGGAGTTTTATTTATGAGTAATGTTACTGTCTTATGTTAATTATTTAAATATTGTTTCACTTTGCATGTTTTGACTTCCAAAATAATTGAGTTTATTAGGAATAATCGAATTGTTCAAATTGTCCACAATCGTTCATATGATGGAAGTAGATATGAATGAAGATTGTCATGAATTGGTGTGTAGAATGTCTAAATGGTGTTAGACATAGCAAAGGGTTGCTGCAACGTTCATGAGTGCTTATGAACTAGTTTTGAGCATTGGAACAAACCCGGGCTTGCTGGAATCACTTTATGGAATACGATATAAAAGCTGATCGCAAGACGATAATATCATATAGTCTTAAAACCTAGATATATGGTTTGTTGTTTGTTAATTGATTGTACATTGATAATGCGAAAATGCATCAGTAACTTGATGTTATAAAACGCATTGTTGTGTATAGTTGATTAATGAATAAGTAAATGCATATAAGTCGAAGTTTATCTGTAACTTTTATCTAAGAAGGTAAAAGAGATATCTCGGCCGCTCGATGATTTGATTTGACTTATGTGCCGGGCCCGGTCAGAACTGAATTGATGTGTTCGATTAAGTTCTATATCAAATAAATCAGAGATCGAGAAACCTGAATGCTTGACCAACCATTCCATAGGATTGTCAGCATGATATCTAACAGAGGACTGTACGATCCCTTATCTAAAGGACAAGATTGATTAGATCAGAGTTTGACAGCGTCTTTGAGAGCTACGATTGCAAACCGAATTGTACTTGTGCATATAGTTACTAGACTTATCCAAGTGGGAGACTGTTGGAATAGTGTCTAAGGCTGCAACTATATTAGGCAAGTATTTGACCCGGTTGTGCATGGGCCTTTTGGGTTGCCTTCACCATAGCAACTTGATAGGATGATTTATTAAGAGAGAGTAAATATTATTAATATATTATGAGAATAATATAAAGAATAATATATTGTTATTTGATTAATATAAGTCATAGAATTAATTAGAATTAATTTGGTGACTTAAAGAGATTAATTAAATAAAGGGGTATAAACTGTCAATTGTTTGATAGTTAAGCTTTAGACTGTAAATCCTTATAGATATACAAGGGACGAATTCTAGAAGCTAAAGGATAGCTAAATTCGTCCAAGGCTTATCTATGGAAAGGATTTGGATAGCCTTAAGAGAAGATTATCCAATTAGGGTTTAGGTTGTAACCCTTAAGGAGTCTACAAGTATAAATAGACCCCATGGCTAAGGGAAATCGGCACCTCACCTAAAGTAAGAGAACCCTGGCCGATTTCCTCCCCTCTCCTCTCTCCTAAATCATCTTCCTTGCTATTGGTGTTTGTAAGCCATTAGAGGAGTGACATTTGTGACTCTAGAAGCTCCAAGACCACAAGATCAACAAGGAACTCAAAGGTATGGTTCTAGATCTATTTCAATGTTGTTATTTAACCTAAATTAGTTATTAGAAGTCTTGGATTCAAAGCATGTTTAATTAGAAAGCCTAGATCCAAGCATTAGGGTTTTGCATGCGCACATAGGAAAGTTCTTATGGCTAAAACCCATCACTTACCATGGCCGGTGTAGACATAACAACTTACACGAACCGGTTCTGTGACTTGGCGATTCTGTGTCCGGAAATGGTTGCTCTAGAGAGCAAAAAGATTTAATGGTATATTTGGGGACTGTCTTCCTAGATACAGGTAAGTGTCATTGCATTTAGGCCTGTTACCTTTGAAAGTGCCAAGGAACTGGCACAGTCACTTATTGACCACGGAAATCGTCAAAACTCTGTCACTACTGCCCCAGAACAACCTAGGGAGAACAACAACAACAACAACAACAAGGGTTGGAACAAAAGGAAGGGAAAATCTCCTCTGGAACCTTCAATAAAGCAACAAATAGTGGCAGTCCATGCTACCACTGTACCTGCTACCATACCTACTATTGTGCCTGTTGTTGCCCTTAACAACCCAGCACCAACTAAACCCTATGCTGGTAGCCTCCCTAAATGCAACAAGTGCAATTTTCACCACACTAGAAATTTCCCACAGATGTAGTGCCGTAACTGTAACAGGAAAGGGCATACTGCTCGATTCTGTAGAACACCACCTCAACCCCTTAACCAAGTACCGGCCGCTGGAGTAGGTCGAGCATGCTACCAATACGGTGATGTGGGGCATTTCAAGAGAGATTGTCCAAAAGATGGAAATGCCGGTGGGGTTGGGAGAATTCTAGCATTGTGTCACGAAGAAGCGGTGGCAGACCCTGCAGTGGTCATGGGTACGTTCCTTCTCAACAATACATATGCATGCATTCTTTTTGATTGTGGTGCTGAGAGGAGCTTCGTGAGCCATAACTTTAAACATCTACTAAATCAAAACTCCTAACCAATAAATGAAACTGTCACAGTAGAAATGGCTAACGGGAAATCCGAATCCACCAATGATATATACATAGGATGTACCCTTACCTTAAATGACTGGTCTTTCTCAATAGACCTTATGCCAGTCTCTATTAAAAGTTTTGACGTCATAATAGGCATGCTCGCGAAGTTTTCAAAGTGTGAATTTTGGGTCAGGAAGGTAGATTTCCTAGGCCACGTGGTCAGTTCAGAAGGAATACACGTTGACCCTTCCAAAATAAAGGCAATTGAACACTGGTCAGCACCCAAATCACCTACAGAAATCCGTCAATTCTTAGGTCTTGGTGGCTATTATCTCAGATTCATTCAAAATTTCTCTCGAATAGCTAAGCCTCTTACTACTCTAACCCAAAAGGGTGTAACCTTTAGCTGAGGAGAAAAGCAAGAAACAGCGTTCCAAACGCTGAAGCGAGCCTTGTGTAGTGCACCAATCTTGTCTCTCCTTGAAGGGACATAGGATTTTGTAGTGTACTGTGATGCTTCTAATCAAGGGCTTGGATGTGTTCTTATGGAAAGAGAAAAGGTTATATCCTATGCCTCAACACAGCTAAAGACACATGAAGTCAACTATACAACACAGGACCTTGAACTAGGAGCAGTGGTGTTTGCTCTGAAGATCTGGAGACATTACTTATATGGCACAAAATGCACAATATTCACAGACCATAAAAGTCTCCAACACATCTTCGATCAGAAAGAGCTGAATATGAGACAACAACGATGGGTGGAGCTACTGAACGATTACGAGTGTGAAATTCTTTATCACCCTGGTAAAGCAAACGTAGTAGCTGGCGCCCTTAGTAGAAAAGAATACTCGGGATGCCGGGTAAAGTCGTTGACCATGACAATCCATTAGCATCTGTCCACGCAGATCAAGGAAGCTCAACTTGAAGCCTTGAAACCCGAAAACGTGGCAGGTGAAACCCTGAGAGGAATGGATAAGAACTTCAAAGTCAGGGATGATGGAATCTATTATTTCATGAACCGGGTCTGGACACCAAAGTTCAGTGGTTACAGAGATGTGGTTATGAATGAAGCACACAAAACCCGATACTCCATCCACCCAGGTTCAGACAAGATGTATCTGGAGCTTAAGAAAATATATTAGTGGCCTAACATGAAGGCCGAAATCGCTACCTTTGTGGGCAAGTGCCTTACTTGAGCCAAAATTAAGGTAGAGTACCAGAAACCTTCAGGTTTATTAGAACAACTTGAAATCCCTGAATGAAAGTGGGAGCGGATTACAATGGATTTCATAACCAAGTTACCCAAGACATCAAGTGGTTATGATACTATTTGGGTAATCGTCGATAGATTAACCAAATACGCACACTTCTTATCAATCAAGGAGACTGACAAGATGGAGAAGCTAACAAGAACATACCTCAAGGAGATTGTTAGACTGTATGGTGTGCCAATATCTATTATTTCGGACCGAGATAGTAGATTCACCTCTTGTTTTTGGCAGTCTTTACAAAACTCTCTAGGAACTAGGCTAGACATGAGTACAGCCTACCATCCGCAAACTGATGGACAAAGTGAGAGGACAATTCAAACGTTAGAAGACATGTTATGAGCTTGCGTGATAGACTTTGGAAAGGCATGGGATATTCATTTACCCCTTTTTGAGTTCTCTTATAACAAAAATTATCACACTAGCATAAAAGCTGCTCCATTCGAAGCCCTCTATGGCCGCAAGTGCAGATCCCCTCTGTGTTGGGCTGAAGTGGGTGACACGCAGCTAGCTAGAGGTCAAACTCCTAACAGTGCTCTCACGGGTCCATAAATTATTCGAGAAACTACCGAGAAGATCGTACAAATTCGGGAGCGACTTAAAGCTTCCAGAGATAGATAGAAAAACTACACTGACAAGAGGAGAAACCCCTTGGAATTCAAGGTCAGTGACCGCGTTTTGTTAAAGTTCTCACCCTGGAAAGGCATGATACGCTTTGGAAAGCATGACAAACTGAATCCAAGGTACATAAGACCAAGGTACATACGCTTATGGAAGTTTCAAAACTCTTAAGATCATAACTTAAAAAAAAACTTTTGAGTTCCAAAATTTTATGACAAAATTTGTAACTCCTTAAAACCACTTAGATCAAACTTTTAAAACAAATAAAATAATCATATCATTCTATCTTTTAATAAATTGACCTAATTCAACTCTTGTAGTAAAGTGACTCAAATTTTACAAATAATTAGTTTTTCATAAAATCAAGTAATTATCATAAAATTTGACAAACTTCATGTTTTTTTTTTCTTTTTTTTTCATCAACTTGAAAAAACAAATACATTTGCATCAAATATAGTAGAAAACAACCCATGGCTCTGACACCACTGTTGGGTTTTGGTATAATACAACATCCTATGGTGCATATAAAACCCTAAATACCTTGGATCTATGTTTTCACTAATTATACATGCAAATGGTTTCCAAGGCATTAACCTATAACTAGCATGCATTTGACATCAACCATATAATATACTAGTTAGGGAAACATACCTTTTATGTGGCTTGAAGTCTTGATGTATTTGGCCTTAAGAGCTTAGCACCAATAGTATGAAATGCCTCAAATGGAATCACAACACACCTAGGACAAAGGTGGCTCTTGAGAGAGAATTCTATGCACCAAAACACCTCCATATTTCTCTAAGAAAAGAAGTGGTGATCTTGGCTATGGAGTAACCTATTTATATGTAGGATTCCAAGGGTCATGGGTATAACCCATAATCCATACCCATGGGTTTTATGATCCATGGTTCATGTGGCCCAACTCTTTATGTATCCATACATAAACTTGGTCCAACATGGATCATAAGCCCAACACATATAAATATAACTAATTATCATAATTAGTCCCCATAGATTTAATTAGTCTCTTTTGATCACTAAATTAATTCCAAATTAATTACTAATTAAAACATATGATTTCATATTAATATAATATAACTTATAATATATTAATAAACCATGAATAACCTTCTCTCAAAAGTCCATCCTAACAAATTGTCATGATGATAAGCAACCCAAATGGACCATGCTACTCTCGGGTCAGGTACATACCAATAATAGTTATAGGCTTAGACATCTAATCCAACAGTATCCTTCAATTTTATGTTATTTGGATTTTGGGATACTCTGATTACTAAAATACACTTTTGAAACAATGGTTTTGTAAAAATTTATGGTTTTGGGTTATTTATGTAAAGTTAGAATTTGTTGTGATTTTTGGGATGTTACAGATTTTTACTCCGATCTCCTTAAAGCTCTTTCTCCAACGAAATCAGGTCTCTAAGGGTTCCTTGGTTTCTTTTGGCAAAGAATTCAGAATCTCTCAATGGATGCACCTTTAATTATGACCTAAAAATTGGTATTTAAACTTGCATAATTATGTCTTCCATGCCATGGCAATATGTTCGACACACCGTGGGAACCACATAATTCGCGTAAGTAGCAAGTCTTCAGTATAATCGAGAAGCTTCCTATCGCCACGACGTGGACTAGAGTTAACCATGGCGTAGAGTTCTTAGAATGCACACTATTTTCTAGCTTTCCTTCTTTACGAGGATTTTATTCTACAAGTTTCCATCTTTTCTCAGTTTCAACCCTTCTCCTTGATAATGTCTACTTTGATATAAAATAGAAGTTAAACTTATAAGTACCCAATATCTTTATATTATACCAAATTATAGCTCAAATGTATTAATATAACACAAATATGTATACAAATATGGAAAGATCATATGAATTATGAAATAGGTGTTTTTGTGATCACAAAAAAGCAACTATGGTGGAAGTTCTGATAGAACTACACCAATCAAATGTTATTTCCACACAAAAAGTGTAATGTAATTTAATTTTTGTAATACATGATCATAAAACTAAAACTACGAGAATATAGGCCTTTAATGACAAGTGAACTATGATACGTATTGGCTTTATAACATGCAAAAGTTTGTATCGTAAATATAATGTCGTCTCTGCTAAAATGTAAAGTGTTCAGGACACAAATTTTGTGTGTCCTAAAATTAGCATCGTTTTATAAAATTTTAAGAACATGCGTCGTCATCCTTAATAGCTAAGGAGGGAAATGATATCCCTAAATTTTTTTGAAGACCACATCTTCCTCTAACTCTACATACTCTTTATTCTAGATCTCTACGCGTTGGACCTTCATTCTCTCCCTCCCTTCTCTCTGCAAGCCCTACATCACTGCCATCACCATCGAACCCAATTAGATCTAGAAGTTTGGACAACATCTGATGAAATCCGATCACCGACGATGCTATAATAGTTCTCTCACACTCGAACCCTAGATCTTACCTCCTACATTCCTACATCTCTAATCTCTCCGTTTGACCACCAAACCATGCATGAGCACCGTCGATCGACGAAGTCATGACGCCTATAATTCTGAATCATGTGCACCGCCAATTGAAGGCAACATGATGCATGTATATCCAATTCCTCTCAAACCAAAGGTGGCATGACATCTTATATACAATGACTGCTGCTCCTCATTGTTTCATTGGTATCATCTTATTGAATCTGAAGTCCCAACTTCCTCTTTATAAGGTAATAATGGTTCAATCAAGGTTCATTGTGTGTTTACTTCTGATTTGTGTGTTTATTGTGTTTACTTTTTTGTCTGTGCTTCGGTTTGAAAGAAATTTTCTCTCATGTTTTGCTCCACCTTAGGTCGGTTGCTTCACTTCCTTTCCATTATTAGTTCTTTAGTTTTCTTGAATAAAGTAAATAGACATTTTTATATCTTTATCAGTTACATTTAATCATAATAATCTTGATACTTGATTTTTGCATCTTGTTGCAGTTTTATTTATTAGTGAAAGGGAGAAGGGTAGGGGGTAGGGGGTTGCAAATATTGGAAATCTTGGTTTTCTAAACTTCCTTATATCTATATTTTTTATGTATTTGTCTCTGCTTCCAATGGATATGATTTCGTATGGTCTAAACTGCAACTTTTGTTTTCAGACAAAACTGAATGGAGAAAATGGTCGGTATAAATCTCAAGTAAGACTAGGGTTAAGAGTTATGTTGTCAGAACTAGGATAACATAGAATGGAATAAAACATTTGCAGCATGTAACTCATCCCAATGTCATTAGAGCTATTGTGAACAAGCAACAAAATGTTGTCCTTCTTGCTGATAAGATACCACTATTCAAGGAAGTTGGTTTGGCCAAAGGGTATTATGGTTCTAAAGCAATACACAATGGAACTAACTTGAGTAGAGATTTTCTAGTAAAGTTGTGGGTTGCAAATTCTAAAATGAAAAAGACACAAGAAAAAAGAAAGCAAAACTTTATTGAGCGTGCAGTTAAAGAAGAAATAGTTTTTGGCACTAAAGGTTTCCAAGTAGATCTTTAAGTGGGGATGGACCTTATGCTTCTAAACAATTCACAGAGCCTCTAGAATCTTCATCTGCGAGGAGGTGAAGCTTTTAATTTTTATTAAAGATTACTTAGTAAAATTAACAGTTAAAGAGACAAATGACACACTCATTTATTGATTCTTCATCTTCCAGGTTTGGATTACACCTATTTTTTCAAGATCTAATATGCTAATTACAAGGGACATATATGGGCCAATCTTACAATTGATTTTGAATGCTAATTGAAACAATCATGCATGTATACTAATTTCACTTTAGATATGCAAAAAATAGTTGTTTTAATTTAAATTGACACCTTTATTAGGCAAACAGATACGAAATAATTGATGTCAGCAACTGAAATGAGGTATTTGCAAAATCCATTTTCTCTTTAAATATTGATGTTATATAAAATGAAGACAACATTTTTCCTATCAGCCTGCAGGTTTTATTCGTAAGGAAAACTATGTGATTACGAGACAGGTATATCATTCTTGAGATTAATCATATTTTGTTGTATATAACCTAAAACTAGGGATTTTATAGCAATGTTATGTTTGTGGATACATTGTTGAATATGATGCTTTGACTTTTTTCTCATTTTGCATTTGCAGTTGCTTTGTCTTAGACAACCTTTTGTTGCTACTATTACCGATGGCTTAGGTAATGAGATGTTTACGGTAAGACTCATGGACTTATATAATTAGATTTATTTGTATAATTTTATTTAGTGTATCACTGACTTTCATCTTTTTAAGCTAATTACATATATTCCCAACGGTTCTAAGTCTATTTTCTAAGAATTTTTTACTTGAAGATGTTATAAATGGGTTTTTAATTATTAACCTTAGCGTCATCTAAATGGGTGATGTTTATTAGGTTGAATTGTTTGGTCAGTTTTTTTTTTTTTGAAACACTGAATAGGTCTCCAAGATATTGTTATCTGAGCACAAAGGGTATATATATATATATATATATATATATATATATATATATATATATATATATAAATAAGATGTCTAATAATATATCATTTATCAAAGACTATCTGGAGAAAGTATGTGTTTTGTAAGCATGTTGAATAATTCTTCATTAGAGAAGTACCTTGTTTTTCATATTATTTATTTTGACTAACTTTTTTTCTTCAAAAATGTCATTTTTATGATGGCATAAATTCTTGCAATACAACTCTTGAAGTCTTGAAAGTGCTACTTACTGATGTTGCATCTACCAAGATTAGAAGTAATCTTAATGCTTTTAAGGGATATTTATTCTGGTTATATGGTGTGAAATGTTAACGTTATGCTTTCTTATATGTAGTTCATGGGGAAGCATTACTAGGGGTAATTAGAGTTTCTCACTTCTATTTTCATATGATGCAAGAATCAATTCGTCTTGTGCAACAACAAACCATGGAACCAAATGGAGATGTCATGGTAGAATTCTCCCAGAAGGCTTATTATGTTTATCATTATATATAGTGTGTGTAACTAGCTAGTGTTGTAGTCTACCTAATGAAATGAATTTGGTAGGTGTAAATCTTAAATACAGGTTGGTGGTGAGAGATTTGAAAAAGAATATGTAAACAACATATAAACAAATTACGGTAAAGAAGTAATGAAAACTACAAGTTATCCTGATTTGGTCATCCATCAAACAAAAGATTGTCTGGATAATATTGTAGAATGGTTCCAAGATCACACAAAACTATTGATTATAGATGGTGAATTGAAGAGGCTGGTAGAGGTGGAAACTTGTTGTTGAAGAGGGTGGTAGAGGATGGTTAAGATAGATGCATCTTCATGTGGTGAAGTAGCAAGGGTTAAAGATGTCATAGATACTATAAAAGAAGAGCTTACACATCCTTTATTTTTTGTGTTTTGTTTTTCAATAATATTTTTTTTACAATATTAACAATTTATTACACCTATTTACCGTTGTAATGATCATTTGTATTTGGCATGTTATATTTGTTGCAATGAGTTATCTTTCTTGTGTATGATATTTTATGTTGTATTATGATACTTTAAATATGTTATTTAATTTGAAAATTAGTAAATCTATTAAAATTATATCTTTTAGAACATTGAAATTATGACATGCAAAAATGTGTGTCATCTTCCTTCATGAAAGGGGCTTTAATACATACAATATGTGTCATAAATTGATGTTGTAAATGGGTGTCATAAATAGATGTTGTAAATGGGTGTCGTAAATAGATGCATGGCGTCTTACTTTATGATGGGGGCTATAATGGCACACATTTGCATATCATTTTTACCCAATTTATGACACGCAATGTGTGTCATTAAAGGGTTATTTTCTAGTAGTATAATGTACTTTAGTTTGCTTAGTATATGACAGAAACACCAACGTGCTTTTATGAATTACAAAATATGTGTTATCTATGATCAAGGCAAGGAACCTATAGTTAAAGGGGTAAATACATGGTTTGAAAGGGTGAATGAGGGGAAACAAGATGTAGAAGTTGTACTAACTTTTAAAGGTCATAAAGAGGCCTAAGATCTTCTCAAATTAAGAAACTCAAAAGATGAAATACTAAATGAATTGAAGGAACTCACATTATGTGTAGAACAAGCAGTACATGACGTGGATGTGATTATCAAAACACAACAATATGAAGGAATTAAGGAAACACAAGAAGGGGAAGCAATTGAGGAAACATAAAAAAGGGAAAATAATTGAAGAAACCCAACCATATAGGAAAAAGCTTAAATTTAGGAAGAAGTCAGAGAAACTTCTAAAAGAAAACTAAAGAAACCCAACCCATAGGTAAAAATGTTGTTGACTGTGCTAGCACTAAGGACGCTCTAAGCTTAAAATACAGAATCTTAAGAAATAAAGGGGTTGATGGACATTTTCTGAAATCCCCTTTTTTATAAATGAATCCTCTTGAATTCAATGCTTTTTAAGTGGTATCCCAAAACTGTAGTACCTTTTTTGTACATTGGGTTGGGTACTTTGTAATTATTGGTCATGTATGATGAATTGACTCTCTTTTGTAAATGGCATTCCCAAACTGTATTACGATTTTTGTAAATTGGGTTTGGTACTTTCTAATCCATGAAAAATGTAAATTATGGTAATTGTGGTATTTTATGACATATAGTATTTTTTGTGTGTAAGGTAGTTGATAGGTGAAACGGTATGGGTTGCTTTAATATCGTCTCAAAAGTATGAAGGACCTGATACAGTTGGTAATTACATTTCCAATATTCAAGGGTAAAATGTTCTATGTTGGCTAATTAGAATAGAAATCGAACAAAGATCCATACATGCCAAGGACCAATGGAATCATGGTCTTTTTTCACATGATAAAATGGCCTAGGTTGCTACTATAGACCAATTGACTTGATCTAATCATGATTTTTTTTCATCATCTCTCAATGGTTATTTGAAATTTCACAATTAACATAGTATCATTTTTTCAACTGTCAAAGGTATAATGGACCAATAGATTTATTGTAAACTATTGCTGCCAACCATGGACCAGATGTATAACTATGAAGTATTGGTTTATAAAATAGATAGTAGATTGTTATTTATGACAATATATTGTTATTTAAATTGAAAGTATGTTGCAACATAATAACCAAAATTTCGTATCGACCTTATTCTTCACAAGGTGAATTGTTTTTCTGTCAAGGGTAATTAAGATAGTACAATTCTATTTAATTTGAAGGCACATTTTTTTCAATTGTCAAAGGTATAATGGACCAATGGACCAGATGTAACTACATGGTTTTTTTGTTAGATTGTTTGATTGTTGTTGAAATAGGAAAAAATGCATCACACATTATTTCAAGGGCAAAATGGTCGACCGTAGTTCAACATCCATATCTCATGTGGGCTAACTCTTCATGGACACTTACATAATCTTAGCCCATCATCCATCAATAGCCCAAACAATATATATATATATATATATATATATATATATATATATATATCACTCATTTACATAATCAGTCCCTATTAGTTCAATTACTCTCTTTTGATCACTAAATTAATTCCAAATTAATTCTTGATCAATACTAATTAAATATGATTTCATATTAATATATTATAATTATAGTATATTAACAAATCACAAATAACCTCTTTCTTAAATATCCATCATATCAGATTGTTTTGGTGAAGGCAACCCAAAAGGACGATGCTACTCTTGGGTCAAGTACTTACCAAATATAGTTATGGGCTTAGACACCTAATCCAATAGTCTCCCACTTGGATAAGTCTAATAAATATAACTGCAAGTACGACTTAAAAGCCGACTAGCAATCGTAGTTCTTAAAATCTGATGTCGAACTCTGACCTAGTCAATGATGCGTCCTACAGATAAGGGATCACATATTCCTCCATTCTAGATATCGTATGGACTGAGACATGGATTATAATCATTCTCTCTGTCCATATGCTATTTCCCGATTTCCGATTTATGACGACCGACTAATTGAACAAATCAAATCAGTCCAGGCTTGGCCAAGCACTTAGGGTTATCATCATAAAATCATCGAGGGGCCCACATATATCGCTTTTATACCTCTAAGGGTAAAAGGAATCGATAAACTTCAACTCATTTTCTTGCTCTATTCACTCATCAAATCACATACAATAATATGTTCTATAACACCATGTTACTGGTGCGTTTACATATTATCAATGTGCAACCGATTTGTAAATTGCAAGCATATGTCTCCGTTTCAAGAATATAAGATATTATCGTCTCACCAATCACTCGTGATAAAATCCATGAAGTGATTCACATGAGCATGGGTTTAATACAATACTCAAATCTTATAAGACTACCCATGAACACTGCTGCAAACTTATGTTATGTCTAAAACACTTACACAGTCTACAGTCAAATTCATGACAGTCTTACCTCATTACTTACTTCCAAAGTATGATTGACCATAGATGTTTGAATAACCTAATTATTCGGGAAGTAAAACATGCGAAGTGAAACACAAGAATAATCGAATCCAATATGGTCTCAAAACTTTTGAATATAAATAAAACACTTTTTATTTTATCACCATATTGATTACACATTATTCATTATATAATGTTTCGATTAATCAACTTAAGACTTGAATAATAGTTATCCCATGCTCCAAGCATGCACACTATGTTTACGTGTGGTCCTTACTTTGTCAAATAAATTAGTTGAAGACACATCACTGATGCAATGATCCTTTTGTAATGTCGAGGTACAAAAGTCAAAGAGAGTTTGCCAATAATATTACAAAGTATTCCTTTGGAGATTGATAACAAAATAATTACAAGGAAGTGAAGTCTCAAATTCAAAGTACATTCCTTTGAACATCCTTCATGCATAAATAGATTCTTAACATCCATCTCCCATTATGGAAACATTTCCATATATGCCATATGACAAATCATTATAAATAGAATCCTGTCTATTCATTATAATGTCAATATGGTCTATTCATTACTATACTTCCAACTGTCCTTAAGAAACTATTCCTTAGCGAACCTTAGATTGTCCTTGACAGTTGTTTAACCACTTTAGTCATATTTAGTTAGAATCCTTTTTCCCTCTTAATGCCCTAGTCATTTGGAAAATTAGAACACGTGAATATTACAGCATATGCAATCGATCCTATATCTGAAGCATATAGGACACGATTCATAATATCTTACATAAAGAGATGATACTTGACCAGTCTTTTGTTATAATATTTCTATATATAGAATTTCCACTGTTGAAATATTTCAACATGGTATTTATATATATCCATGACAATGTTTGATTAATACTTCAATCTAAACTTTTAGATTCGAAATAAAGTATAAGTATCCTCTCCCTTACTATAGCGAAACAACTTTTCAACCTTTGCAATTTTACAAATTAGAACTTTATTTCCTATATATAGCATTGCTAACTCGTAACACTTACCATAATAATTATGCTCCCACTAGCATAAAAATTATTTTTTTACTAGCATAACATTTATTCTCCCACTAGATTTAACATGTATCCAAAATCAGTTGGACTTCTAGAAATCAATACTTTATTGATTTTCTTACCAAAGTTCAGATTTCTTATACGATTTGCTTCAATAAGCCTTTATATAAGCTCCTACACCTTTTATTAGAAAGCCCATATGTGTCTAAACTATTTCAGAACTTACAACAATAAGTTCTAAATGTTCCAACTATTTGCCACTTCTCACAATTCGAACTATGAAGAGGGATGTCGTAATCAAAGTCGAATTTGAGAATGCAATTAACATAACTGCTATATCCTTAAATCTACTTAGTGAAAGAGTTTCCTCAAAATCATTTTCATGAATTGGAGAAAAACCTTATGAAACTTAGATATTAGGGTGTATGTGTTCCTATCCATGTGAATCTGTCATTTCCAACTCTAACGCCTGTAGATCCGGGCTAGTCAACTTAGAGATAAAAGGGGTCGAAAATGACTTTTCGACAAAATATTTTTTGGAGTAAATAATATTAACCAACTCGTAGAATATGTCTCAATGCTTCCGTACATATAAAGAACACCGAAATCCGAGTTATAACGAAGAAGTTATGGTCCGTAGAAGTTTTACGGCAAAACCGGCACGACACCGGGAGACGTAAATGGTGAACTTACGATGGAGGAATTTTTAGCCTTATAAATCTAAACAAAAGTTGTAGTATACATTAAACCGAGAGCATACAAAAAAAGAACGCCCAAATCTGACTTCATATGAGGAAGTCATGATTTTTCTAAGATTTGGCTTAGCAGTGCACAGCCCGAAACTCGAATTTTAGACTGAGTGGTTTTTGACCTATGCGACCTAAACGAGAATTGAAGATATCATTAATAGGAACTCAACGGTAAACATACAGATGAAAACAGAGTCCGTATATATTTAGAAGTTATGAATTTTACACAAACATTTAACAGTATAATCTCCTCGTACTGTTAAATTTAAGATCGGTCGAGAATTAGCCGACAGAGTCAAAATGAAAGTTGTAGATCTTATTTTTTACCTATGCGTGGATATAAATAACGTCAAAAATGGAGCTCGTATGAGAAATGTACGGATTTTATAAGTCGAAAGTGTGCTGTGAGAAAATGGGTGATGTGGCACAATCTTGGCAATTGCTTTCTCCCCAAGTCTTGCCATCAGATGGTGACATGTGGCACCAAGTTCAGCCATATTTCACCCTACAAATAGAACCTCTCCCACCCTCTTTTTCTTCACACCTTACCCATTCTTTCTTCTCTTTACTCTTTCTCTCTTTCTAGAACCTCTCTCTAGCCCCGAACCGCCCCCCCCCCCCCCCCGCCCTGAAAAGCCTAGGGAACCTCCCTAGCACGAGGCGGAAACCCCGTAGTGCTCGACGGCTCCGAGAAGAAGATATTTTCGGCTTGGTAACGTTGCTCCAAGCAAAGCCAGGTTTACTATAAAACCTGTTGTAAGTGAGCTACGCCTAAGCTATTTTTAATATAGCTTTTATTTAATTATAGCAACGTTATTAGAAACTTATAATAAGTACTTGGGCTATTATTATAGGTTATATATGTATTGTTTAACGCTTATATAATAGTAATAATAGCTAGACTATTAATTAGTCTCGGTGAATAATAGACTAAACTTTAGTGGTAATAATACTAGGTTTCGCCAAAGAAAATTATTTTTAAGAAGCGAAGCACTGTCTGAGTTTGGAATCACCACCTTTTCAAGTGAGTGCATAGTCCCTTTCATCTTAAACATAGATATGAAGTATTTTAATATAAATTACATGCTATGTGTGCATATTGTCTGAATACTTGTTGTCTATGCTGGGTGAAAGATTTTTATACATGTTTTAAATGATTTAAACTATATATATATTTTATATCTACAAAATGTGTTGGGTAAAACATGGGTAGATGAAATAGTTGATGTGTGATAACACGATGAAAAAACATCAATGTTGACAGTGATTCATTCATCTAGTGGAGTATAGATGAAGACCACGGACTATACTAGACAGTCCAGTGGAACGCTAGCAGGCTCGTAACCTGTAGGTGTTTTTGAACTAGGTGCTCATTAGGTATTTTGAACTGAGTGTGTTCACTAGGTATTTTTGAACTAAGTGTGTTCACTAGTTATTTTTGAACTAAGTGCTCACCATATGTTTTGGACTACGTGCTCATCAGTTGTAATCTATAAACCTTGGTAACGACGGACTTCGTGCCAATTCCTTAGGATGATCCTTAGGAATAAATGAACGAGGAATAGTTGATTCTTAGGAGTAAAGAAGATAAAGGGGATGGGTAATTGGGTTGATTAATTGTTTTAACAATAAACATAATAATTATATTATTGTGGGTTGAAAACCCTATGTACTCACCAGGTTTCCCAACCTGACCCACTCAGTTTATTTATATCACAGGTGTTGATATGAAGTCACATTACACTGAGAGATTAAGGAGATATAAATCACTAGTGATAATGAATGTAAGTTTTGTTTATGCTTATGTTTCTGTATTGGCGATGACATCCCAAATGTTTTAAAATGAATAAAAATACTTTTCTATGGAAACGCTTTGATAACGTATTTATCATGTTTTACTAGGAACAAATTCCGCAACATTTTTATTAAAAGATGTACTCTGATTTTTACAAAGCATAAACAAAATCGGTCTTTTTTGGCCATGAAAATGGAGATGTCACGCCAACCATTATCATAAGACAAGATCTTTGACAAATTCAAACTTATATGGACTAAACTTGTTCAATCTTAATTTCTTGCCACTTGGCAGCACAAGGGCCTACCATGTCTTCCAAGTTGTTCAACAGATCACCCTTACTGATCAATGAACTTTCATTAATCAAGATGCTTTGCCTTATGCAAACAATTTAGAACTCATAGAATTCACATGCATAGTCACCTTTAACTGGAATGGGCACAGAAACAAGAATATTTTAACACGATAGGTGATGAACCTCAAGTCGTGTGCTAGCGATAAAAAATCGGTTTTATTCTTGATTAGTTTTTGAAGCTTTTAAACATCCTTAAGACTCACACTAACCTCTTGATATATAAGATTCTCTGTCAAGAACTATTCCTTGACAAACAAATATTCAAGAGTTAGTGCGGATTCTTATCAAGAATGACACTTCATATAATTGGTCTTAGTTGGTCTTTGGTTTAGCCAAAACATCACAACTACCAATTTGAAATATTCAAGAGTTAGAAAACATTTCTATTCCATATTTCATGATGTGTTATAAACCTACTTAAGACATGTCACTCAAGTCATTATCTTGGAGAATGACTCTAAGACTTGATTTTGGAACGAAGTATGATTCACCTTAATTGATTTAACCATTTCAAAAATTCCTTATTCCTCTTCTTAGCCATACAAATGTACTAAGGTGTCCTTAGAGGATCATTGTGATATGGTTTTCATAATCATTAAGATTATCATAAAACATGATACTAAAGTACTCTCCTTTTGTTTCAGATTGGAGAACTTTTTTCTTTCTTCCTAATTGATTCTTCTTATTCGTCCTGCTATACATTGAAACTTTTTTTCAATGATTCAGAATTACACTTAAACTTGTAGGCATAACCATATTTAATAAACTTTTAGTAAATCATGATGAATAGTCTTATCGTTCTTTGTGCTGGACCTGACCAGTGCGCAACCAAGTGTACCTGATCCCCTAGTCCTTCACTTGACTCAAATATACATGTGAACAAGGAATTACTCTTTATTTCCAAAAAATGAAGGTTCTCATTCATCACACAATACAAGTCACATGTTTCCAAGTTTCTATCCAATTGAAACTTGGGTGATGAGAATCTTTCCTTATTTGGTAAATTTAGACACTACCACAAACGATAGAATCATATCAATTTTCAACATTGCTAACAATAGAAATGTACAAACATCAATTTTCACAAATGTCATTGCAAGGAGATATAAGATAAGATAAAATCAAATTTTTATTTATTTATAAAATGTGGAAAAACTTTTCTTTACAACGCAATTACAAATCAAAACTATGTTGCTACATATTTCTAAGCAATCTTTCATAACTCCTAAGAAGCAGCTCAAAAATCTGATCATCGAATCAGGCGATTAAAATCCATCTCTTCACAATCAGATTTAGATTACTGTTCCTTTAAGCTTTCTTTCTCTTCTTCGATCCTAGAAAACATCAAAATGTAATTACATTACATCATGTAATAAGAATTTCCAAATAGAAACTTAATAGAGTTAGATAGTGGACTTACCTGAAGCAGAGTCAAACATTTTGACTTTACCATCCTTGTGGTCCTTCAGGTAGATACGACAGTTTCGCAACCAATTCTCCTTTTCTTGGCAGTAGAAACAAACAAATTCTTTTGGAATGGTACATGGGACAATCTCAGACTTAGCCTTTCTCTTTACAATTAGGTCAAATGGTTTGACCATGGTCAGTCCCTTTCCATTGGGAAGAGAATACTTTTATGCACTTCCAATGTTACCATTGTCAATGTCCATGGAAGTTTGGAAGGGAGACCTTCCAATCAAATTTGTTTGACCAGTGCGCCAAATCATTTTTAATTCAGCAGCAATTAGCAAATAGGTAAGATCAATAAGGGTCATGTCGCGGTCTATCATATAGTAATCTTTTACAAACCGACTATACGACTCGGGAAGCGAATGGAGAACCAAGTCAACAACCAAGTTTGTCGACACAATGACTGTTAACATTCCCAGCCTGTCAATGTGTGACTTCATCTCCAAGACATGTGCACACACAGACCTTCCATCTTGGTGTTTGCTTGCCAATAGGGTTTGACTGACATTGAACTTTTCAAGTCTTCAAACATGTGGGTTAGGAAGAACTATTGGAGGAGGTGCAGGAAGTAAAGAATGATTTTCTGGAACATCATCTTCATGAGGAAAGCTTTTTCGAAAACATTCGGGAAGACCATAGTTGTTAGAACTAGACATCTACAAGGGAGAAATTCAAGTAAGGTTGATTTAAGTCCTTAATATAACACCCAAATGAAATATTACGGCTAGGACCCAACACAATAATTTACAATTGGGAAGAGGGATGCCGTAATCCAATTGCAAACTATTTGTCGGTAGGTAAATGATGATTTACCAATTCCACCATGAAAACAAATTTTTTTTAAACGAATTAGGTTTTAAATGGAACACCTAGATCTTTTGAGATTCATTGTACTTTTCAATGGCATGTTTAATCTCGATTATGCCCTTTAAGTTTGTGACTAGGATACCGAGGATCACAAACAAGGTGTGAATAACCATGAAAATTAGCTTGGTACTCTCGAAGTCGTTTATCACCTAATCAATGTGCCGGTTAACCACATACGCTCCATTGATCTATGAAAAACATCAAGCTACCCTTTTCCACCCTTGTTAGTACAAGTTAATGTGCCGATTCACCACACACACTCCATTAACAACTTGTCAAGGTGCAAATTGCCATTTCATGGAATAGCATCATTTTCACATTTTTCCTAAAGTAACTAAGATTGGGTATTTTATAAAACATTTAGTTACTTTATAATTTTCATTATACTTTTAATGAGAATTAATGTCCTATACTACTCATTCGGCTAACGACCCTCCACCAGTCAAGGAAGTGGTGGGTGAGAGTGGACATCCATTAAACCACCATTTTATAGAAAATATCCTTATACCCCCTTTATAGACCAGCTTCGTGAATGAGGTCTACTAATGATAAGACTGACCTTTTAGTTATACATATATAATATATTAAACTTTTAATTTTATATAGTATAAGGGTGTATTTTAAACATTTAAAATACTTTGTGGTTTAATTTATTAATTAAACTATACTTTTAATTGAATTAAACATGAACCATATGATTATGGATTTATTAATCTCTTTTAATTATATACTTCAATTAATAAAATGAAATTCATAAAGGTGTAATTTGAACTAGTCAAAGCATCAAGGTTCTAAATATAAAAATTCAAAATTAAAAAATGTTTAATTAATTTTTAAATTATGAACCTAAGAGTTGCATCTTTTGAAACCTTTCAGTTACAAGAGTTAATGTTTTCATGAATTAGACTTCTCATATGCCATAACTTGAGGGCAAGTTATGAAACTCTTGAAAACTTTTCTATTCCACAACTTATGGACTTAATTTTTTGTAACTCCTTAAAACCTTTTGAGTCCCAACACTTGATGATAAGTTTCGTAACTCTTCAAAACATTTAGATAAAATTTAAAACTAATAAAATAATCATATATTCTTTATCTTTTACCAATTTGACCTAATACAACTCTTATAGAAAGACAGTTTCAAACTAACCATTATCTTAAAAATTTGACAACTATCTTTTAATTAGATGAGGATAGCCACTACCATATCAGAAAAAACAAATCTTATGATACAAAACAGTTTAAGGTAATGATCCAAATCCAATTCTGGCAAAAAAAAACCTCAAAAAACTGCAATCAGGCTATCCGACTCAGCAAGTCAGATTATGGACTCGTCGAGTTAACTATGAACTCGCTGAGTTCATGAGTGGACTCGTCGAGTCCCCCTTGTAGAGTACAGTTTCCGACTTTTCCAGCTTTGAACAATTAAGCATGCATCAATATAACAGAAAACAACCAATGACTCTGATACCACTATTGGGTTTTATGTACTCTAACATCCCTATGGTGTACATACAACCCTAATGCTTTGGATCTAAGTTTTCTCTAGTCATACATGAAATAATATTGTCTAAAGCATAAAGCCTACAACTAGCATATAATTTGACAATTGAATCATAAAACTAGTTAGAAGATTACCTCTTGTTGTAGCTTGTTGTCATTGGCCTTTAAGAACTTAGCACCTCAAGTGTGATGCCTCTAATAAGTCACAAACACCACCAACAATTGGAGGATAATAAAAGAGAGCTTCTAGGCACTAAAATTCAGCTATAGTATCACCAAGATTATTAATGTGTCCAATTTTAGGCTAAGGGGTGTCATATATATATATATATATATATATATATATATATATATATATATACAGTGTAGGAATCCAAGAGTCATAGGTAAACCCTAATCTATACACCTAGGTTATGATCCATATCTCATGTTGGCTAGCTCTTCATGGACACTTACATAAACTTAGCCCATCATGGATCAATAGCCTAAACCATATATATATATATATATATATAACTAAATTAATTCTTGATCAATACGAATTAAATATGATTTCATATTAATATATTATACTTATAATATATTAACAAATCACAAATAACCTCTTTCTCAAATATCCATCCTATCAGATTGTTCTGATGAAGGTAACCCAAAATGACCATGCTACTCTCGAGTCAAGTACATACCAATTATAGTTATGGGCTTGGACACTTAATCCAACAATTGTGAATCAAAAGAGAGGCCACCATCACCATCGTGAGGTGGCTGCTGTCACCTTGTACCACCGCCAACCACCACGAGGGGGGTTGTGTATGTCTGCGTTATATTATTAGTGTGTCTCTTTTGGATTTATGTTGTATAATGGAATTCTTGGGTAGATTATTCAAGAAAACCCACCACCACCACTGTGAGGTGGTGGCTGCCGCCTTCTGTCGCCACCAGCCTCCGTGTTGGGTGGCGGTGTGAATTTGTATGATTGGACTACTATTTTAGATACTGGGACATGTTTTGGTTTAGAATCATAACCACCACCACGAGGTGGTGGTCGCTGCCGCGAGCCGCCGTTGACCACCAATACCCGAGGTGGTAGTCGGTGGTGCCCAACTTAATTAATAAGTAATTAACCTAAAAGCTTAACTAATGGACTAATTGGAATGTGATGGGGTTGGAAACCCTAATTTTGTATGTGTTAACTTGGAATTGTCGGGACCTGTAAGTTTGGACCATTGGATTGGAATCATGAATTAAGCCCGACTACATTGTATGCTTGACCTAGTAGAGTGATGGACTTAATGGGTTAAGTAAGAACACTTAACCCTACTCATCATTTTATGTGAGAAACCCTAATTTTGCTTTGATTTGGGCCTTTTTATTGGAGTTAGGTTATTGGGCTATTCATGGATCATCCAAGGACAAGCACATGGATTAGAATATTAGAATATATATATATATATATATATATATATATATATATATATATAGAGAGAGAGAGAGAGAGAGTGTGTGTGTGTGTGTGTGTGTGAGAGAGAGAGAGAGGAGTAGGATCAAATGAGAACACAAAGAACGTTGAGAATGTGAGAACAGATCTGAGCTATTCAAATATTACGATCTAAGGATAATATAATTTATAAAAGTCATGAGATGAAATTGTAAATTTCTAAATGTCATGGGATGAGATTGTAAATTGTTAATAGTCTAAAGGGCAAAATGGTCATTACATGTTAACCTATTTTTGTGAAGTTGTTGGAATGTCTATCCCCCCTCTCTATCTCACACTCATATATCCTTCTTCCTCTCACTCTCTAAATAAAAATTTCAAACCTTTAAACCCTAATTGAGTCGTCACCACCATACACTTCCAAAACCATCATAACAACCTTCATCTTGAGATTCCAGACTTGCTAATCGATTTTAATCAGAAAGGATTGTTCTCAATTTTTCTTAAATGTGCTACTATGAAGGTCTCCATGAATGGATAAGATCAAGAGGCTCGAGGTGTTGAATCAATTTTCAGGGCATCGCTTGTTCAAAATGATCAATCATCTTGATTCCTGCAAACTCTTTCAGCGGTTGCTGTTGCAAGTGACTAATCATGGTTTGAAGGGCCCATTTGCGAGCCAAGGAATAGGACTTCACGTGGGAGGGTTGTAGGATCTCAGTGGCTAGATTGCGATGAAGGACCCTCCAAGTAGGGTCGTATGAGGCTGAGGTGATATTAAGAGTCTCCAAGATGCTATGACGGTCGTAGACGCCTGAGTCTCTCTGGATGAATAGTTGGTGGGTGAGATCTTGGCTGCCGACGAAGATGAGTTGACGAGAACCAATGGAAAGAGTGACCAGTGGTCCATATTTTAATTTAAGATTTTCCGATGATGGGGACGAGCTCTTAGATGAATTTGGTTAACAATAGGAAGTTGGAGGAGAGGAATGAAGGTCCTGGTGGTAGCTTCTTGCCATCTTTTCGACTGGAGATAATTAGGGCAGCCAAGCAGACGTAAACAATGATGATTAATATATCATTGTAAATGTGTTTTGGGAAACAATGATGATTCATATATCATTGTAAATGTGTTTTGTGTTCTATTCATTTAAGATTACAAATGTATTTATTTTTTTTATTTTTATAATGTTTTTAATCAGTTACGATTATATTTGTATTCATTAAAAAAAACTATAATATTTTATATATACGAATGAAACTATGCATTCATATATGAATACATGGTTTCAAAGTGATTCTAATCATTAAGTACGATTGTGTCAATATAAATGTGCAAAGTTAAATTATAATATAATCATTTATGATTGATAGTTTAGTTTTTTATTTATTTACGATTGGCGTATAGTTTACGTGAAATCCGAGAAAAAAAATGATTTTTTAAGAACCATAAGAACCATTTACTTTTAGTTTATATTTAAGAGTATATTTATCATTATTCAAAAATACATATTTATAAATATTAAAAAAGACATTTTTGTCTAACAGTTATTAAAAAAATAATGGCATGAACATAAATAACAACAAATCTTAGTCTAATTTCACAAAAAAAAAATATCTAATATGCAGATCTGATTCATTTGGTCATAACTCTCAAAAACATCAACTTCGCACATCCCTCCCTCTTTCTACCACCGGCAACCTCTAGTCATTGCTGTCGTCGCCGATGTCGGACCACCACCGACTTACCAGATTAGAAGTATGCACTAGCTTCGCCTCCCAATCTGTGATTTCTGCACTAGATCCACCAGTAATGTCTATTTCTTCCATCCCGAGATTTGTGATTTATGTCGGTAATCGCCACTACTGACGACCGCAACACCACTGACAATAGGCGAGGCTAGATTACGAACTCTGATGTCTGACGATGCTAGATCTACAAGCAACGACGGGCAGCAAGGATAGATCTATGAGCTAGGCAAACGGAAATGATCCACAACAGTCACCTCCTTCAAGATCTATTTCGTATATGATCGCCTCAAGCCACCTTGTTCTTTTCCAAATACCACCCCTGCTTCTACTCTACCGCTGGTGCCTTACATATCTTGTTGAATTCAAAGCGAATTAACATTTGTTATGTTGTAATCACTGACTAAAACTTTAAAAGTCGGAAAACTATCCTACTCTCGGGCCACTGGGGGATGAAACAACTTCAAAACATCTTTGCTGCAGGAGAGGGAGGAGTTCCATTTTTGCTTACTTGTGTTTTTTTTTTTGTAAATAACGACTTCAATTTTGGAGATAGATTGAGGTAGTATTCTAGTGTTTCTGTTTAATTTAGTTAGCTTGACTGTGCATCGTATAACCTAGATAATATTATACTGTTTCTTTTTTGGGATAATGACTTAAAAGGGTAATATATTTTTCAATTTGTACACATTTGGTCACTGAGTTTATTTTCGTCCACATTTACCCCTTCAACTTGTTAAATTGTACACATTCAGTCCTTATGATCGGTTACTGCAGGTTAGCCAGTAAAAATGACATAATAGGGTAATATATTTCTCATTTTGTACACATTTAGTCCTTAATAATTTTGTACACCTTTAGTCCTTAATATTTTTTGTTTCAAATTAAGTCATATTTGTTTTTGTATACATTCAGTACTTATGAATGTTTTCTTCAAGTTTCTCTTACGACATCTTATGTGGGACAATTATTGATGAAGTGTGTGGGGCTGTTGATGTTTATGTGTAATGTCTCATTTTCACAACCAAAAGTTTTCATTTTTAAATAAGCTAAAACTCCCTAATTATAAATCCATTATTAAGAAAAAACATTTATACCAAAATACATTTATCGAAAATCAGAGTAACATAAGAAACGTAGAATGCTCAATATTGTTGATGAGTGTGTACAGTAATGCATTCTCTTTCTCACGACCAACGATAGAACCTGAAAGCATAAACAATTGGGTAAGCATAAAGTTTAGTGAGTTTACCCCCAAATACATGATACAACAAACTAAGTATCTTGCATAATGGACCCACACTCATCAGACTGGAAAACCTTGGCCCAATCAGTCATCGGACTAGACTGCCAACATGCAACAGGTCCAATCAATCATCGGACTGGATTACCCAGGGTTTGTTGGCATGTCGCCTTAACCCAACCGCTATTCTCGAGTCTTTGTGCCTATAACTTATAGCTGGTCCACACCAGGTATCTTGCCCTACAGCATATAGCAGGACCACCTCAACCCATCCCACCACCATATGGTTATCCTACATAAAATGTCGTGAGAAAAACCTAAAAAATTCATTCGTAAGTACTGAATGAATACAAAAACAAAAATGAGTTATTTTGCAACAAAAAAATATTAAGGACTAAATGTGTACAAAAATATTAAGGACTAAATGTGTACAAAGTGAGAAATATATTACCCTATTAAGTCATTTTTACCGGCTAACTTGGATTAGCCGGTCATAAGGACTATATGTGTACATTTTAACAAGTTGAAGGGGTAAACGTGGACGAAAAAAAACTCAGTGACTAAATGTCTCCAAATCGAAAAATATATTACTCTTTTAAGTCATTATCCCTTCTTTTTAATTTTGACAACTTTACTGTACATTATCTAACGTGTTATATATTGCTTTTCTTTAGAGCATTGGGTGTGGGCAACAAGGTGCAATACCAAGTTGTGCCACCTCACATGCCACATAAGCAAATGGTGATATAACACCAAGTGAGGAAATAGGCAACAAGATGCAACACCAACTTTTTGAAAATAAATATTTTTATTTTTGTATTTTTTTTTTACTATTTTGTTTTTTTTACCTTTTTTTGTTTTCGTTTTTTTTTCTTTTTGCGTTTTTTTAATAACTAATATATTTTTTATAAAACATATAATTTTAAAAACAAAAAAAGACATAATATTTAAAATCTAAAATCCGATTACAATTAAAAACACATAATTTTAAACCTTAATTAATAACTAAAATACCATTGAAATCACTACTAATACCACACACAAATCCTAATTAACCCAAATATTTTTTCCTAATTTGTTCCTTCATTGCTTGTAGCACCGCCAGATCAGCAGACGCTAAACCCTCCTCGTTTGTCCGAAGAATTGACAACTATTGTGTCATTAGTTCTCTCTCTTTTTGCTCCTGCTTCTCCCGTGCCTGCCTTTCCAGGAATTCCAAATGACGACGTTTCAACTCATTTTTTTCTTTTATTAATAAATTATGCTCGTCGAATTTCGCTCTCATTTCCGCCGCATCTTTTGCTCTCGTCTCCACCTCCTCCGCATGTCTTGCAGCGCGCCTCGCTTTGTCGCGTCCGGGTGGTCGTCGTAGTGGGGATATCTCTTGGATATCATCCGGGATCTCATCGTCATCGGCGTTTAGGTCGATGTTAGTCCTTGCGTCCGACACGTCGACCGAGCTAGAATTGCGAGACCTTTTGGATTGAACCTCCGACGATGTAGACGTTTTATTCCACTTTGGATTCGCTCGCAACAATTCCCATGATTTTTCAAAGTCGAAAACATGACCCATTTCGACCCGATATTGTTCCTTAGCAGCTTTGAACAAATCGAAGTCGTTGGTTCCACTTTGTTGTTGCGCCGCAATCCGGTTGTAAATACCGTTGAATTTGCTGCACCGCTTGTTTATCATACCCTATTTGCTGCTCAACATGCCGTTGTTGCGATACAGATTTTTCTTTAAAATAGCGTGAAACTTGTCGAGCACCGCCCCCTAATAAGCTCCTTTTTTCATTCCATTTCCGCGAAGTTCGTTTTTTAAAGTAGCACACTAAGCCGCCGTCAAAGCGTATTCCTCCTCCGGTGTCCACCATTGTGGAACGTCTGCATTTTCAGATTCCACCGCTATTGATTTCCCTTTTGATTTTCCTTTCCCTTTCCCTTTCCTACTACTTCCCGCTTCCACTTGAACTGTTGGTTGTGTTGTAGGCGACGGTTGATTGGTTGTTTGTTGCATCGAACCAAAAGTAGAGAAAAAATTTTGTTGTAAATTTGGATTTTGACCAAATTGATTTTGTTGAACGTAAGGTGAGTTGGGAAATTGCAGTGGCGGTGAAGCGGTATTGAAAATGACACCTTGGTATGGTATTTGTGGTGAACCTTGAGACGACAAAAGGTTGAAATAATTTTCATATCCCGCAAATCCGAGAGACGAGGGGGGGGGTGTTTGGGTTTTGCTCCATTTTTTGATTAACAAAGTGTAGAAAATATAAAGAGGATTTTAAAAAGATATGTAAAGTTTAAATTAAAAACAGTATATATATATATATATATATATATATATATATATATATATATATATATATATATATATATATGTGAAAAGATTAAAAAAAAAATTAATTGAATTTCGACCGTTTTGAAACGGTCAAAATAAAACGGTAAAATAAGCGCGTTTCAATTCATCATGACGCTCACGAGAATTGCTTGATGAAATGCAACGAGATGGGGGGCGGTGTTTTCCCCGTCATAACGGCATCGTCGGCTGCCACGTCACCGTGTTGTGCCACGTTTCTGGCCCATACCGACTACTTTTATATTGCAATAGCCTAGTCACTACACATTATCATATTAAAGTTTAAGTTTTATTCATTATTTCTCATTATATAAATATGATATTCGATGTTCTGTGGCTTTGCTTTGGCTTTTGTTTACATTTTACATTTGCTTTTGACTCTTATTTATTTTTTCTACTTTTAGCTTAATATAAGTTTTTTGATTTTTTGTTTGATTAAGAATTTAGTTAAATTTTCAAAATTTGAATTATTAACTATACAAGTTTTGAGTTTTATTTTTAAGAGTATATATAATTATATTATAACGTAAACCCTTTTATTCTAAAAATCTTGCTCCACCCTTGACATTAGTGATGAAAAAAAAAGTTTTCTTTCTATTATTTTTTCTTTTGTTAAGGTGTTAATTTAATATTTTGATATCTTATTTGTTATGTTTTTTTTGGTAATCTTGTCTTTTAACTTTTAAGTGCTATTAAGTTGTGAATCTATGTTTTTTCTTTTTTTTTTTGTTATTATTTTTTTTATTTTATACTATTTGCATACAAATGTTATCCAAAGTTTATGTTTTATGGTTATTATTCTATGAATTTGATTTAGAATGTGTGTTATTATGTTAGTTCCTTCACAAATAATACGAATTTATGTTTTTTTTTAAGTTGTGAATGTATATTTTTTATATATAAACTGTGATTTATTATATTAAACTGTGAATTTTGTATTTTAAGCTGTGATATTTGTGTTTTAAATTGAAAATGAATGCATTAAGCTTTGATTTTTTTTTTATTAAACTGTGAATTAATTATATTAAATTGTGTATTTTATATATTAAATTGTGAATTGATTGTATTAAGTTTGGAATTTTATATAGTAAGTTGTATATTTACTATATTAAGACTTGTAAGGTGATAATATGGCTGTGAATGCTTGATTTTTGTGTACTAAACTGTGAATTTATTGTATTAAGTTGTGATGTTTATGTATGAAGTTGTGATTTTTTTATTTTAAACTGTAAATTGACTGCATTAAGTTGTATTTTCTTTGTTTAAACAATGAATTGTATATATTAAGTTGTGAATTCTGTGTATTAAATTGTGAATTGAGTGTATTAAGTTGTAAATTGATTGGTATTAAGATATGATTTTTTATAAATTTTTTGTTTTCTTCTGAAATATAAGATGAAAGAAGTCTTATACATAGATATGATTTTATCTAATTTTGAATAAAGTTATAAAATTTAAATTGTGAATACTTGTGTAAATAAACTTTGTAAGAAGCAATGACTTATAAATCTTAAGGTATACATATAAGTTTTGAGTTAAGAATATGACTGTGAATGTATAATTATTGTGCATTAAAGTTTGAATTTATTATATTAAGTTGTAAATTTTGTATACTGGATTGTAAATTGATTGTATTAAACTGTTAATTTTTTTATAAATTTCATGTTAAAATATGAATGATTTATGTATGAATGTTTTGTATTAATTTTCTTGTGAGTATATTTATTTTTTGTATTGTATAAATATGTAAGAACGTATTAGTTTTTATATTTTTTTGCATTAAACTCGAAATTAGTGAATTCATTGGTTTATTAAACTGTGAATATAATATTTAAGTTGCAAATCCATGATTTATATACAAATATGATTTGGAGGAAGGATGGATATGACAGTGGCACAAGTTGTTAGTGGCGACGTATGGTATTAAGTTGTGAATCTTATATATTAAACTGAGAATAGACTATATTAAGTTGTATATTTTATACAAATTTTGTGTTCAAATATAAATGAATGTATGAAAATAATATATTGTAATTAATAGGTCTATTGAACTGTGAATATGGTATTTTGAACCGTTAATATATTTTATATATTTTTTAAAGATATCTATAATTTAGAAGAGAGAAAATTGCATTTGTCAAGATATATGTAAAATAAATTTTTTATATTTGACAAAAAAAGGTATGTATTCAAAAGTATTACCAGAGAAATGGAAGTTATAATGATCGTTCTATTAAACTGTGAATACGACTAAAAAAATCTAGTAAATGTGTTATTAGTTCGGCGATGATCCAATGACGGTCTGACAGTAGTCCGACGGTGATCCAGAAGGGTCAGACGTCAAGTGGAAACTATTTGTAAAGTAAGGTAGGAGAGAATTTGCTTAATATATTATTAGTGTTTGATTTATCTAAAATAGACCTAATTAAAACATTTTCAAAAAATAAATCTTAGCGTTTTTAATTAATCTTTTTGGGTTCTCATTTGAACCACTCCGTATATATATATATATATATATATATATATATATATATATATATATATATATATATATATATATATATAGGGTTAGATTATTTTGTTTTTACTATCTATTGTGTGCATGTATGACTGATTCTGGACCAATCATTTTAGTTATTTTAAGAAAATAATTAATGCATATTACATGTTGAAGATATAATAGGTATTAATTACATCTTCAACATTTAATAAACATTAATTACTTTCTTAAAATAATTAAAATGATTGGTCCAGAATCAATCATACAGACACACAATAGATAGTGAAAACATTTAAACCTAACTCTATATATATATATATATATATATATATATATATATATATATATATATATATATATATATATATATATATATATATATATATATATATATATATATATATATATATATATATATATATCACGTGTGCGAAGTTTGGTTATTTTTATGATCTACTCTTCTAAAAATTTATGTTCACCTTCACTTCTCCTATAAATACCCAATCTTGTCGAACTTTTTTCACCCAGTTCAATGCCGAGTGGTCATAAGATTCGCCATAACTCAAAGATGACCAGAAATTCATCTTCATTTTTTGCATTCCTTCTACTCGCCTTCGTTTTATGTATCTCAGGTGCTGAATCAAACTTATTTATCTCTCTTTTAATTTTCCAATTATATTTACCATTACTTAGCACAAGGAACCTGCAATAAATTTAAGATGTTTTTCTTGGTATAATTGAGAATAAGTATTCCCTCGTAAAACATGATGTATTATATTAATAAATGACAAAACCTTGTAAATAATCTTTGGTTTTTTGAAATATGGGATATACTCTCTAAATTAAAAACCCTTATTGATGGTTTTAGTGTTTTCAAAGCTTTTAACAAATAATCGTTATGGTTTCAAAACTTTTAATTTAGGTGAGCATAATAACAATAAAACCGAACCATAACCAAATTACTCGATAAAACCGAACCGTAATAATGGAATCATTTTCATAACAATTGGTTCGGTTTCTATTTTTTAGTAACTGATAGAAAGTGGTATGGTTTTGATTTTATAGGATAACCGATCCATTATTAACTGAACCAATAGAATGATATGTAATTATATATATTATAAATTATAGATATATCAATATTGTATAAACCTAATTAAAAATTGATGAAAATCCAGTAAACCATTGATTTTATACATCTAAGACAGTGTTTGGCTAATCAACCAATCAAGTCTAATACTTAACTGGTTGAGTTAAAAAATTTGACCTTGGAAGTCCATACGTCTTGGGGTTTGAGTTCTACATATTTCATATTTTGTTGCAATCTCAAATTGGCGAATTTTTAGTTTTGTAAATTTACATATTTAATGGAACGACACACTAATTGAACCTTACATTTCTTTAGATTTCCCATCCCTAGAAACATTATCAGTTAAATGTTTATTAAGTTTTTGCTCATCCTTTGAGTTTATCAATTTATAGTATATTAACGATTTGTTCATGTATTCGAGTACACTTTCTGTTTTTTTTTTCTTTTTTATAACAATGTATTTTGAATATCTATATCAATTTTTTTTCATTATGGTTAAACGATATTAACCATTAACCAAAACTATTAACCGATTAAAACCATTAAACATAACCAATATTAACCGATATCCAATGACTACCGAAATATATTAACCAAATGTAATGCTTATGGTTCGGTTTTGGCCAGGGGCGGACCTAGGGGTGGTTCACAGTGACACAGGCAACCACTAAATTTTCCATCCACAGTGGAAAATTTTTTGAAAATTTTTGAAATTTTTATTTTTTCTACTACCGTGCAACTCCTAACTTTTCCGCGCAACCCTTACTGTGAAATCCTGCGTCCGTCCCTGGTTTTGACCTTTAACCGAACCAAAGCGTTCCATACAAACTCCTACTTTTAACCGATAGTCAATCACCCATATATAAAAATACTTATACCCATATATAAAAATATTTATCTACCCTTTTTAATATGTTTTTTGATTTTATTTATTTAAATCTATTTTAAAACAAAAAGGAAAAAAATATCATGGGTCTCTCTCTCTCTCTCTCTCTCTCTCTCTCAATGTGTGTCTCGTTCGTTTCTTTTGAATTCAGACCTCAAACTCAAGATTTGAAGGGAAACATAATGGGTTGGGGAAGAAGTCAAAAAGAAGATGTTGGTGGGTGTGTTTTTTCTTTGCAGAACGGGTATGTGTGTGTTTGATAAGAGAGAGTGTGTGCGTGTTAATTATTTCTATTTTTTTTAATGGTTTTAATTAAAAAAATATAAAAGAGACTAAAAAGAATATAATTTTGTTTATATAGGAGAGAAACTAGTTGTTAAAAGTTTTGAGACCAGATATTTTGAACTATATCCATATTTTTAGGAAACTACATGGATCATTTATGAGGTTTTTGAACTATATCCATATTTTTAAGAAACTACATGGATCATTTATGAGGTTTTGTCTTAATAAAACTATAAAAATGGTCTTTGCGGTTTATATATTTTCCAAGATGCCATCCAAACCTTACGAGATTTATAAAAATTTTCATTTTCAGCATATTTCTTAGCGAGTTTGGTTCATTTTAAAATTGAAATGACTAAATTGGTCTTATAATATTTGTTTAAAACTTTTTCTATTTAATTTAAATTTTATTAATTAAACATATTGAGACCTACTTCTCTCATACATACCCACACACCCACACCAAACACTAAAACTAACTTTTTAACTAATAAAAGAGAAAAAAAAATAGAGACCGCCATTCATCTCTCTCCCTCTCTCTCTCTCATATCAAACTTATATATCCCGAGAATAAGCATAACATTAGGATGAGAATTTGACATGGAAATCCGAACCGAACTAAAACACGAACAGAACCGAATCGATTAGGCGTGAATAAGCAATTTGATGCGGTTCTTGGGTATCTATATTAGGCTTATTTGATTTTCGGGTTACGAAAATAAGGGCTTATTCAGTTCTAAATATCTGACCCGGAATTGAAAAGTCATTTTTTAATCATATTTTTCTTGCTATATCGGATAATTCACATTCAATCGATTCGATTGTGTTTTTCCATGTCCTTCCTTCTGTGATCAAGTCGTACATTCAAAACAGAAAAAAAAAAAAAAACATATTGCATCGTATTGTTGAAGTCGACTTCTTACTCAATCGTATTACCAAAGTCGACTTCCTACTATATATTTATATATGGATTTTTGGGTGTTTTGGATGTTTAATGTTTAGTGTTTAGTATGTTGCTTCATAACTATATTTCAAGATTTTGGTGTTTGGATTTAATTCTTATATCTCAAGAATAGTTACTTCGTGTTTACATTCTTACCACACAAATTCTAACCTTTTTTGTGCACCTTTGAAACTATTATGTAAACTTTGCATTATTTTTAATTAACAAATTTTCTTTAAAAGATTTGTTGTGGAATCAAAAGGTACAAAAGTCATAAAAATAAAGTGTTTATAATCATATTGTAAATGTTATTCGGATTATACAATCCTAATTATATTGTACATGTTATTCGGGTCATTCGAATAATAACCGAACCGAACCGATTAATACCCGAACCGAACCGAATCTGTATTGTTATTTGATCCGATTTTCGATTCATGCAATTACCCTTATTTGATTTTCGGGTTATTCGGGTTCAGATCAGTCTGGTCCGATTCCAACCCGCATAACATCCTTACATAATATGTTGGTGCTCTCTATTCACGTCCAATAAATCTAAAACACGCCCAAAAAATCTAAAAACCCTAAAACACGCCCAATAAATCTAAAATCGGTACTTTTTCTCTTGCCTTTCACACATGAACTCACACTCAATGGATCATTAATAAGATATGTAGTCATATTTTTACCTGGAAAGCATGGTCAGAACCTAATCATAACAAAAATATGATACCATCAAACAATCCGATCGAAACTCTCTCGATTTCCTCTACTCGGTAAAAAATTAATTATGCACGAGGTTCGGGAACCAACCTTTGTCTACCTACTAATATTTTCCGATTTATCTAATAAAAAACAATATTTTTCATCAACAAAGATTGATTTCTAGAATTAGGTCTTCATCTTTAATGACTTCGTGATGTGATGCCAATTATTTGGTAGATACATGATTTTTTTTTGGTAACCAATTTACTTGCTTTAACTTATTGTAGGTAAGTACGTAAAATCAATGTTTTAAAAACCGGTTTAAACCGGCCGGTCGAACCGGGAACCAGGAGAGAGAGCGGGTCAACTATCACCGGTTTTATGTCGATTTCTGAACCGGATTGAACCGGCCGGTTTTTACGAAAACCCGGGTGAACCGGTCAAAATAAACCGATTGAACCGGTTAAATCGAATAAAAACACATAGAAAAGAACTATTTACATAATAAATTGTGGTGATTTTTTTCAAATCTATTAAGTTTTCTCTAAATAAAAACATATGATAAATGTTATAATGTTTTTTGTGTGTTTGTATTCATCCAAAACTATATTTTGTTTCGGTATTATATATATTTTTTTTCATTTCAACGTATATAGATTGATGTAAAATACTAAAAAGTATTGTTATATGTTATTTTAATGTATTTAGATTGATCTATAACTTATTTTTATGTATGTTTTTAATGTTTGAACTGGTAAACATCAAATTCATTATTTATATATGTATGTGTGGAAAAATATGAAAAAAGATGAAAATTATAGAAACCGGTTGACCCGACGGTCGAACCGGTTGAACCGGAAACTGGTCACTATACCGGTTCAACTAAAAAACCGGTTTTTAAAACATCGTGTAAAATATTATACTTATAAAAATACCCAAAATGTATTTTTCTTATGGAACAACAAAACTTATCATTAGAAAATAGGCAAAATAAAATCTGTAATAGAGAATTTGACTTTGTTAATCACTTCCTTAGATCGGACTGTCCAAATATACTAAGTGAATTTAGTAAACCAACTATAATAGTGTGTATTTAAGAAAAAAAAATCTTTTTCTTTTTGGGAAAATAATCATCAAGTAGGGAATGAGTAAAATCCGGAATGTCAAAAAATAATGTCTGAAAAAATATATATTTCAGTCTAATATTTCGGATTGTAGTCTAAAATTTCGGAGTTTGATTTTTTCTTTTGAGAATTTCAAGAGCAAGTCTTAAATCTAATGAAAAGTTTCGGTATTTAAAAAAAATTGTTTTGTTTTATTATAAAATTTTACAAAAAGTTAAACAAACATAATAAATTAGAAAGTGGTAATATTAAACACTTTGAAATAGTAACATTGGACATAAGAAAATTAATTTTTTTCAAAAAAAAAAAAATTCAAAAAAACAAGTAATCTGAAATTTGAAGAAAAAGTCTGGAATAAGACATTCCAAAAAAACTAATGATTTTCCAAAAACTAAACAAATAACTATTTTCTTTAAAATAGTCATTCACGATAATTATTTTACTAAATTTCCAATATATTAAGTTTTACATGATAATAGAAGTCAACATATGATAACGGATAGAACAAATAAATAAATAAACAACTTTAATAGTAACCAATGACTTAATAGATTTGAGAAACACATATTTTTCATTTCCTTTTAACTTCTTTAACAACGACTATAATACACCCTTGTCATCTATTCTCATCCTACTACTAAATCAACATCTTACTATATCACTGGACTTGAACTATCAACCTTTCGGTTGAGATGCACCTTTCCAATATACTTGATACCGCTAAACATTATCTCAATTAACAAATATTTCTTTAACTAAATTCCATTTCTAATGGCGTGAACAGAAATCACGACCGTTAAAGGGAAATTATGTGAAAAGCCAAGCAAGACCTGGTTTGGGAAGTGTAAAGACACAGAACTATGCGACAAGCAGTGCATAGAGTGGGAGGGTGCAGAACATGGAGCTTGTCATCAACGTGAAGCAAAATACATGTGCTTTTGCTACTTCAAATGTGAACCCAAGGCGTCTCCTACTCCTCCCTCTACTGCTCCTCCTGAAAACGGGGCACCCACTCCAACTTTTCCCGGACCTCCGGCAGGAGAAGGTGGACAACCACCTCCTGCAGAAGGTCAACCACCTCCTGCAGAAGGAGGTCAGCCACCTCCAAGCATTTGATACAATCTATTCATTTTCCTCCAATAAAAAAGCCTTATATGACTATGAATATGGAGAAAATAATGCTTCCTAACAAACATATGAGTGTTTTATAATATGCAATTGTGTTGTGCCGATAATATATAACGTATGTTTAATTCCCGTACATAATTGTTTCTCTGACGTCATAAATTTTAAGCACCTCCTACGATTGAATAGAGGAATTGAAATTTATGTGATTCATCATTTGGTCTTATTTTTCTATCGTTTACAATGTTGAAAAAGAATATTTAAAATAAAGATAATGAAAATGTCAGGTCTCTTGTCGTGAGAACAACGAAAGAGAAACACAAAGAATAACAAGTATTAGGGGAGGGTATTTAATTTAGGTCATGTTTACTACTGTGTTTTTATTGAATTCAAAAATAATAAGCACATGTCAAAATAAACTCTTATATCTGGAAAGAAAACATCAAAAATGGAACGAACTTGTATGTTTATCTTTACTCGAGTGTAGGAAATATAAAATCAAAATCAAAACAAGATAAGTCAAATGAAACATCTTAAATTGACCCTCTAATCTAGCATATCTTATGTTCTTGAATCCCAACCATTCTTGCATTTCTACAAAACTGACTATGGCCACAGAGTTTGTGAGAGTGCGTGTCGGTTGTTCTTAGCTGCTCATGTGCTTGGCTGCAATATCTCCCTTCTCAATACATTTTTGCATAGAAAGAAATCATGTGTTCCACTGGTGAAACATCAGGTTCTACATCAAAGCCAGTGTAGAATTATTGCCAAAATACAACATTGTTGCACTGATATTGCTATGTAGTAATCTTCATGTGCATATTCCTTGACATGGTGTTGATATAGCAACAATAAATTCAGCCTCTGGTTGGTTTACGTAAACTTCTTCTTCCAAATCCCAATTGGGAGTGCAGATTTCATGTCGATATGATGTACTTTCCACTTATTGGGAATAAATACACCATGCATCACAAATCCTTCTGGTTGGTTTACGTAAAGTTCTTCTTCCAAATCTCAATTGGGAATAAATACACCATGCATCACAAATCCTTCTAGTTGGTTTACGTAAACTTCTTCTTCCAAATCTCAATTGGGAATGCAGATTTCATGTCGATATGATGTACTTTCCACTTATTTTTACCCAAAAGAGAAAGTAAAACCCATTTCATTTCAAATCATGCAACGTCCGTCAAAGCTTCATCATAATCTATCCTAGGAATATGTATACAACCTTTCGCTACAAGTCTCGCCTTATACTTTATAACATTGTCGATTAGATATTCTATTAATTTATAAACATGTTTAAGGACAATGGGTTTACGACCTGTTGCTAGAAGATCGGTGAGGCTCTAGGTTTGGCTCCTTTCAGTTGCACCTAGCTTACTTCTCATCACATTGACCCAAATTCATTCTCTGTAGCCATGTATTATGATGTAGCTCGTCAATATCTTGTGAAAATAATAGCTTTACACATTCATCATAAATATAAGTTAATAATCACTAACTTTACATAGTTCTTCCTCTTTTCGAGCTTTATGATATAGTAGTTGAACCAACCAAGCTACCTAGTGTCATGGGCACAGAGGAAGAATTTGGGGTGTTTAGTGATTGGTCTTGCTCAATTAATGAGTTTTGGTTTGAGTCTTCAGTTATACTTTTGGGATACAATGCCATGGACGGTTGAGTTTCCCTTTCAACATTGTGACTTGGTGAGTCGTACCCTTCATGAACAAAACTGTCTCCTTGACTAGTATTTTACTTCACTATTTATATGCATGAACACCATTTATCTTCTTCAACCTTTACATCTATACTTACATGTATATAACTTCATCCCATAGTGTTCTAGGTACATGTGTACTCTTCAAAACGCTTCTGTCTATATTGACCTTGGTATAACTACGTTTCTCCATGAAACCATTCTATCTGTGGGGATTACGATATCGTGAATTGTTGGTTTAGGCATGTCTCGTTATAATGGGTGGTGAATTCGAGATTAATTAACCCCTATGATATTTTCCACATGTCTTGAGCTTAACATGTGTTTCATTCTTTACCAACAAATGAAAATTTCTAACAAGACCAAATGTTTCATCATTCATCTTTAGTATATACAACAACATAACAAAACTGTAATCATTAAGAACAAAAAAGATTTATCGATTACCAAAGGATGTGAGTGGTAAAATGGGAAGATAAAATTTTCCATTCATATGCTCAAGTATTATCTCAGCCCTTTGCATATGTTGGGTATGTTTTTTGTTATTGCTTTCTGACTAAGCATCATTCACATAGTTGAGTGTGGGTGTTCCATTTTAAGAAAACTAAATACCATTTCTCTATCTCACATTTTTCATAGAAGGAATGTTTGCCATGCTTGTTGACTTATTATTTTTTTTCCAACAAACGCACTATAATGAATTCTTCTGAAATTATTTTGTAAAGAGGATATGGAGATTGTTATACGTTCATGAAGATTTTCTTATTGTATTCGTGTATCCATAAAAGAACACCATGCATCAAAATTCCTTAGAATATTCCATGAGTTCTTATAAGCTTGTGATGTTCCATAAGCATGGGATTCAACACACTTCATCTAGAAACCATTTCTCTATATTGTTCCGTTGAAACAAAATTGATGCATAGCATTATATATAAATTTTTAAGCCTGTTGGGTTTTATTAACACCAATAAACTTTCTAAAAGCAAAAAAAATAATCAAAATTTACTTAAGGTTACATACACCCTAAGATCTAGGTTTTACTGGTTATAACAACAAGCTTTAAAAACTAACTAAAAGGAAGATTAATAATCTCTTGGTTCTTTCCTTGAGACGTCGAGAATACCAGACCTTGCAATAGATGAAGAATTCAAGCGAAAGTCCCTTTAATGTAGTTAGACCCACTTACTCCTAAAGATAACAAGGAATAACCCTATGAGTAAGGTTATAATTTCCGTATATGGGGAAAAAGTAAGGGAGTATGGATGGTTTTTGAGAGAGAAACAACAACTAGTAACCTTAGCAATCTATTTATAGGCAACATATAAATCCTTAAGAGATTCAAATTCTTCAGGATAATCTGTATCCAGTTCAAAAACGGTTGTATCCCTATCCAAGGGATATCAAAATCGATAGTCTTCCAAGTGCTTTTAGAATATTCCAATTAATCTTTAGTATTTAATTAATATTTAACCTCTTTAACTAATTAAATCTATTTAATTAATTCCAAACTAATATCTAATTAATTTATTAATTACTTAATAAATTAATAACTTATTTTCTCTATTTCCTTTTGCTATCTGTGTAATGATTCTAACCCAAAAGTAACATACTATTAGTAGAAATATTACCAAAACAATTAATGATATTGGAGACTATTTCCAACAGTCTTCCATGTGGATAAGTTGTAAACTTTTAGGATCAAATATGTCACTAACAATCAACAAAGAGTAGTCAACAAATGCAACCGCCAAACTCTGATCTATTCAAAATTTAGTCATTAGACAAGTGATCAATTATTCTTTTGTTAGAGATATATCTATAAACATGAGACATGTATAAGGGTTAATCTCAACATTCAAAATTCTGCTTTCCGATTAAAGATTTTTGATAATTATATCTAACTTCGAAATCGAACACATCAATTTACTCAGGGATCGGCTAAGCACTTCAGATGCCAGCACCAAATGATTGAGGGGCCCATATATACCCCTTTCGAGTTACAAGAAGGAACAAGTAAACTTGGACTACATAGTTTTTGTCTACTCATCTAATCATACATGGACATATCCTTTATGACTAGTAGTCACGAATAACGTTAGAATAGACCAATGCACATCAGATTTTGAAAACAATACCCTAAATGCACCTAGGTTTGAAGAATAAAAGATATTGTCATTTTATAATTACTCATGACTAAATCCTTGAAGTAATCTCTAAGTGTGGCTTGTAACAATAGCTAAAATGTATATTTTCAAGTTATCATGGGTGTTAGCATAATATCTATGGCTAATCAACCAATACTAATGACAATCTTAAATCACTCACTAACTTCCTAATGTATGGATGACTGTGGAGGTTTGAATATAATTTAAATATTATGGAAGTGAGTGCAAAACATGCAAAAGTGAAACACAATATTGAATTAACACAAGTTTCGTAGCAAAGAAAAGCTATTTATTAAGTTACTATGAAATAAAACATCAAATCGGTTACAATTCACACTGTTATATGTTTCAAAACAATTCAAACTAATCAACTAAAATATTACATTAGAACAGTAAAATGTCACACCCCCAAACCAAGGGTGGCGGAAACGTCCGGGGGTGGAGGACTTCATGTGTAGTATCATAACAACAATGGCAATAGTGATAAAAGTAAACACAACCAACATATATATAATTGAAAGAGTTACATCAATGTATGGATTACATGTTTCAAAATCAATTACAATATGTTAACAAAATATGATAAGTTTGACGCCTCAACGTCCCATCCTCAAAAGTACTTTGATACCTGTTTAGCGATTTCCTGAGAATACAAGTAGTTTGAAAAAGTGTCAACACAATGGTTGGTGAGTTCATAAGTTTTTGTATATAATTATGAAAAGCTTGACAATAAATTGTATAATTATTCCAGGAAATCCGATATTTTCTTACAAAGTTATGTAGTCCTAAATACTAGGACATAAGGTATACAATAAAGTATGTAATTGTTGATGTAAAAGGTGGTTTTTAGAATCGACATAAAACCATTTTTGATATGAAGGCGTATAAGTATTTTTCCATACTTAAAGTAATTTCAGTGAGTTAAATGAACATGACTCGTTAATTTAATGTTAGAACCCGTAAATTTTATGATTGTTAATACCACATGTGAGCTATTATAACCATACTTGACTTGGGTGGCCTCGTAATGCGACGTTCTTCAGGCGTCGCCGTTAAATGACACTTGTCACCACAGACCTGCCGGTCTAGCTGTAGCGAGCAGCTCTGGTGTGGGTTTGTCAAACCCAATATAGATCTATACACAACTATCACGTTCTCCTTACAAGAGACCCTGGTTACAATTTACAGGACTTTTTGGCTTTGTTACTTTGGAAGTAACCCGAAGGGAATGACTCACAAATTTATTCATTAACAGATTTACGTGAACTAAACGGAAAACCTTCGATAAATAAGTTTGAGAAGTAATGATACATAAACTATACCTATTATAGTTTATCCAAAACGTTTGTAATGTGTGAGAATTCTTTTATAAATGCTTTAATGTGATAAATTCATAAACTATGCTCATTGTAGTTTAATATTCTTGTTCCAAATAAATGGATAATCTTATCACATATGCCTATACTCCAGTTATGATGATAACTAACAAGGTAACACATTCAATATGTAGAACTTGACATTATACACTTTGCTCGACATAATACAAAGTGTTATAAAAATTATAAGCTGTTAACAAGTTTTCAGCCTTTCTACACTGTTTTTGAAAATTCATAGAAAAATCATACGAAGTCGAAAACTAAATCTGTAAATTCTGGGAGTTCCCAAAATTTGTCTAGTTTACTCATAATTTTTATCATGATTTTTAATGACCTGCAACTTAGGTGGAAAAGTCCATAATCACAGACTGGTCCGGATTGGTGTTTGAAATGATAGGCAGTTTTGTAAAAATCACCATAAATTGTAGAAAAATCGTATGGAGGTGTGCAAGTAGTCATTTTAAAGCTAAGAAGTGGAACTACATGCACCTAAAACAGTTTTGAAAACTAAAATGTTTAAGAGGTCCAAAACAGTCCGTGAATGGAGTCCAACTTTTCTGATGAAAGCTGTTAGAAGAATTTATTTATGTTCTTGGTGTTTTAACTTGTATTCCCCCCCCCCCCCCCCTAAAAACTTGAGAAAACATGAAAATGTAGGGGTATGAACTCACCTTAAGTGTTTTCAGAAGATGATTGATGAAGAATGGAGGTGCTTAACTCAAGGACACTTGGAATGTCTTGAAGATTTCGAGAATCTAGCATGATAGTTATGGAGTTTGTATGAGCTATCAATGATTTGAGTAGAACGAAGTGTGAGAATCACAAGGAGGGTGGATTACACTTACCAAGAGTGGAAGAACACTTGATGATTAGCCTTGAAATCGTGAGTGAGAGAGAGAAGTTGGAGAGAAAGAGTTGGAGTTCAATCTTGGTGAAATTTGAGAGTGTTTGAAGAGAATGAGGAGAGAGGGTGTATGATCAGCCCTTAGATTGTGGGGGTGACTTGTGAATGAGAGTAAAAGGTACAAGGTATGGTGGGGAGGAGTGTGGGTTGTCATGGAGTGGGTGTGGGGGTTGCTTGCGTCATAACTAAGGTAAGGTCAACACTCTTCTTTTTGTACTTTACCAACTCCTTTTTAAATAAGATTTTATCCTTAAAATGTGATTAAATCATTAATTTAGGGGTCTTATAATTAAAAATAAAGTTTTGGGTGAAAATCCTATGTTAAAATAATTAAAAATGGGTTTAAAACGCAAAAATACGCAAAAACGGGTGAAAAATGATATTTCCCAGCGAGACTCCTCGGATCTCGGCCGAGGCTCGGTCTCTGGGCCGAAGTTCGGTCAGGTGATGCATGGTTCGGACGCGAGTGGCTGAATCCGGAGGTGGGACGCGAAGCGAAGGCTCGGTCCGATGAGAAGCAGTCCGAAGCGAAGGAGAGGGTTCGGTCTGAAGTGAGGCTAGAACCGAAGGGACTGTTGTGAACAGTACTTTCGGTTCGGATTTTCCCTTCTATGCGAGGTTCGGTTCGGACCTTCCTTCTTTGCGCGGTTCGGTTCGGATGAACAGTGACTTCGGTTCGGTTCATGAACAGTACTCTCGGTTCGGTTGATGAACAGTACTCTCGGTTCGGTTGATGAATAGTACTTTCGGTTCGGAGGGTTCGTTTCCTTAAGTCCGTTTTTCGCGTAGACTTCCGTTCTTGGGCTATTTTTCGCCAAATTCGAGGGTCGGGATGCCCCGAGTGATTATAGAAAGTTGGGAGAGATTTCGAGAGAGATTTGAGAGAGATTCCTCGTTCTCAGAGAGATTTGGGAGAGATTTAACGTACTTGGAGAGATTTCACATGCAGAGAGATATTTTGGAGAGATTTCACATACTTAGAGAGATTTGGGAGAGATTTGACATACTTGGAGAGATTTCGCATACAGAGAGATATTTGGGAGATATTTCACATACTTAGAGAGATTTAGGAGAGATTTGACATACTTGGAGAGATTTCACATACAGAGAGATATTTGGAAGAGATTTCACATACTTAGAGAGATTTAGGAGAGATTTGACATACTTGGGGAGATTTCACATACAAAGAGATATGTGGGAGAGATTTCACATACTTAGAGAGATTTGGGAGAGATTTGACATACTTGGGGAGATTTCACATACAAAGAGATATGTGGGAGAGATTTCACATACTTAGAGAGATTTGGGAGAGATTTGACATACTTGGGGAGATTTCACATACAAAGAGATATGTGGGAGAGATTTCACATACTTAGAGAGATTTGGGAGAGATTTGACATACTTGGGGAGATTTCTCATACAAAGAGATATGTGGGAGAGATTTCACATACTTAGAGAGATTTGGGAGAGATTTGAAATACTTAGGGAGATTTCACATACAAAGAGATATGTGGGAGAGATTTCACATACTTAGAGAGATTTGGGAGAGATTTGACATACTTGGGGAGATTTCACATACAAAGAGATATGTGGGAGAGATTTCACATACTTAGAGAGATTTGGGAGAGATTTGACATACTTGGGGAGATTTCACATACAAAGAGATATGTGGGAGAGATTTCACATACTTAGAGAGATTTGACATACTTGGGGAGATTTCTCATACAAAGAGATATGTGGGAGAGATTTCACATACTTAGAGAGATTTGGGAGAGATTTGACATACTTGGGGAGATTTCACATACAAAGAGATATGTGGGAGAGATTTCACATACTTAGAGAGATTTGGGAGTGATTTGACATACTTGGAGAGATTTCGCATACAGAGAGATATGTGGGAGAGATTTCACATACTTAGAGAGATTTGGGAGAGATTTCACATACAGGGGGATAGAGTGAAAATGATTGAGAGTGTTTTCGTGTGTGATGAATGAGAGTGTCCGGCTTCGCAATGCAAGGTCCTTAGACCCCGTTGTGCCATGTTTTAGGATCTTACACACTCCCTATGAGTATGCAACATTGTTCTATTGTTTTTGTTCGTTGTTTAGCACTAATGCTAAGGAAATTTAAACACATGAACTTTCCAAGTGGTGTTTTCTCATTAAAATAGTGGGTTATACAGTAATTACATAATATAAACCCTATCATACAAGGTTTTAATTGAGTTGACCGGTTTGACTCGTTGACCTTGTCCGGCTTAGACTTGACCCGAATTTGACTATTGTCACATCATCCCTCCGTTAGGGGGAATTTCGTCCCGAAATTTACGCTTTGGCCAGGGCTTTAAGGGTTTAGGAAAAGGTGCGGGTACTTTTGTTTCATTTGGTCTTCGCGCTCCCAGGTGAACTCAGGTCCTCGTTTAGCGTTCCATCGAACCTTCACGATGGGAATACGACTTTGTTTTGTTCTTTTGACCTCCCGATCCATAATCTCTACTGGCTCCTCCACGAAGTGGAGATTTTCGTCAACTTCGATCTCATCGAGAGGTATTACAAGTGTCTCGTCGGACAGACATTTCTTCAGGTTCGATACGTGAAAGGTGGGATGTACCTTATCGAGTTCTTGAGGTAATCGAAGTTTGTACGCCACAGGACCAATCCTGGCGAGGATTTCGAACGGTCCAATGTACCTCGGGTTTAGTTTCCCACGTTTGCCGAAACGTATCATTCCTTTCCAAGGGGAAACTTTTAGTAACACACGATCGCCAACCTGGAATTCCAAGGGTTTGCGTCGTTTATCCGCGTAACTCTTTTGTCGATCTCGGGAGGCCTTCAGCCTTTCTCGGATTTGAACAATCTTTTCTGTGGTCTCCCTTATGATTTCAGGACCAGTGAGGGTGCTATTCGGAATTTGCTCCCTAGCTAACTGAGTATCCCCCACTTCAGCCCAACATAGGGGTGATCTGCACTTGCGACCGTAAATAGCTTCGAATGGAGCGACTTTAATGCTGGTGTGATAGCTGTTATTGTAGGAGAATTCAATCAGCGGCAAATGGGTATCCCACGCTTTACCAAAGTCTATCACACATGCTCTCAACATGTCTTCTAAGGTTTGTATAGTGCGCTCGCTCTGCCCGTCGGTTTGTGGGTGGTAGGCCGTACTCATGTCTAGCCTAGTACCCAAGGATTTCTGCAGGGACTGCCAAAATCTCGAAGTGAACCTACTATCTCGGTCTGAGATGATAGATATTGGTACACCATGCAGTCGCACAATCTCCTTGAGGTATATTCTGGTTAACTTCTCCATCTTGTCGGTTTCCTTTATTGGTAGGAAGTGTGCAGACTTGGTCAATCTGTCTATAATTACCCATATAGTGTCAAACCCGCTCGCAGTCTTAGGCAGCTTGGTTATGAAGTCCATGGTTATCTGTTCCCACTTCCATTCCGGTATATCAGGCTGTTGTAGTAGTCCTGAGGGTTTCCGGTATTCCACCTTGACCTTGGCGCAAGTCAGACACTTGCCCACATATGTAGCAATCTCGGCTTTCATATTCGGCCACCAGTATAACTTTTTGAGGTCTAGATACATCTTATCTGACCCTCGATGAATGGAGTATTGAGTCTTATGTGCTTCATTCATGACCACGTCTCGGATCCCACCGAACTTTGGTGTCCAGATCCGGTTACTGAGATAACGGGTTCCGTCATCCTTGACTTTTAAGTTCTTATCCATTCCCCTTAATGCCTCACCTGCCACATTCTCTGGTTTCAAGGCTTCTAGTTGAGCTTCCCGAATTTGTGCGGCCAGGTGGGAATGAATGGTCATGGCTAAGGATCTCACTCGGCGGCCCGAGTATTCCTTTCTGCTTAGGGCATCAGCTACTACGTTGGCCTTGCCCGGGTGGTAGCGAATTTCGCACTCGTAGTCGTTTAGCAATTCAACCCATCTCCGTTGCCGCATGTTGAGCTCTTTCTTATTGAGGATATGCTGAAGACTTTTATGATCGGTGAAGATGGTACATTTTGTGCCGTAGAGGTAGTGCCTCCAAATCTTTAACGCGAACACTACCGCTCCCAATTCAAGGTCATGGGTAGTGTAATTAACTTCGTGTGTTTTAAGCTGTCTCGACGCGTAGGCGATGACTTTTCCCCTCTGCATGAGCACGCATCCGAGGCCTTGATTTGAAGCATCGCAGTATACTACGAAGTCGTCAGTTCCTTCTGGAAGAGACAAAACTAGTGCGCTGCACAGGGCTTGTTTTAACGTCTGGAAGGCGGTTTCTTGTTTATCTCCCCACTTAAATACCACACCTTTTTGAGTCAGGGTGGTGAGTGGTTTGGCGATCTTCGAGAAGTTTTGTATGAATCTTCGGTAATAGCCGGCGAGCCCTAAAAATTGTCGAATTTCCGTCGGGGTTGTAGGTGCTGACCAGTTTTTAATAGCTTTGATTTTTGCGGGATCCACGTGTATCCCCTTCTCGCTAACCACATGGCCAAGAAAATTCACCTCTCTAATCCAAAATTCGCATTTAGAGAATTTGGCGTAAAGCTTCTCGGCCCTCAGTGTTTCCAAGATTAGCCGGAGGTGTTGACGGTGCTCTTCCTCGCTTCGGGAGTAGATTAAAATATCGTCGATGAACACAATCACGAATTTGTCTAAGTAGGGTCGACACACTCGATTCATCAGGTCCATAAATACTGCCGGTGCGTTCGTTAATCCGAAGGGCATTACCACAAACTCATAGTGCCCGTAACGAGTTCTGAACGCAGTCTTGGGAATATCCTCTTCTTGTACTCGCAGTTGATGATAACCCGACCGCAGGTCGATTTTTGAAAAGTAGCTTGCTCCTTGGAGTTGGTCAAAGAGATCATCGATTCGGGGTAAGGGATATCGGTTTTTGACAGTAAGTTTGTTTAGCTCCCGGTAGTCTATGCACATGCGAAAAGATCCGTCCTTCTTCTTTACGAACAGGACCGGCGCTCCCCAGGGTGAGAAGCTTGGCCTGATAAATCCTTTGCTTAACAGTTCATTTAACTGGCTGGAAAGTTCTTGCATTTCTGCCGGTGCTAAACGGTATGGAGCCTTGGAGACGGGGGTAGCTCCTGGGATTAAGTTGATCCGGAATTCGACTTGTCGTGTGAAGGGTACACCTGGAAGATCTTCGGGGAATACATCGGGATAGTTGCACACCTCGGGAATGTCATTGATATCCTTCACCTCTCGTCTCGTATCTACTATGTGGGCTAGAAATGCGTGGTACTCCTTTCGGAGGTACTTTTGGGCTTTGACGCAAGAGATGACTTGCAAATTTGAACTGGGTTTGTCGCCATAGATGAAGAGGGTTTCGCCATTCGGCAGATTAAGGCGAATGGCCCTTTCGTAACATAGAATGTCGGCACGATGTGAACTTAACCAATCCATGCCGATGATTATGTCAAAGCATTTTATTGTGACCGGCATCAGGTCTACTTTAAACGAATGGTTGTCTAGAGTGAGGGTACACCCTGAGTATATATCATTAGTGTGCTCTTCTTTTCCATTAGCCATTTCTACTACGTATGTATCTTTTAATGAATGAGGGGTTTGTTTTAGTAATTGTTTGAATTCATGGCTCACAAAACTCCTCTCTGCCCCACTATCAAATAGTACGCATGCATATGTGTTATTGAGGAGAAACGTACCAGAAACCACCGAGGGATCTTTGATTGCTTCTCCGTGTCCCATTGTCAGGACTTTCCCTACACCTCCAGCATTGGGGCTTCGTACTTTTGGGCAGTTTCTTTTGAAGTGCCCTGTCTCACCACATCCGTAACAGGTTCGACTTGCTCCGGTGTTAGTGGCTGGGGCGGATTGGGCTGACACTTTACAAAATCGGGCAGTGTGCCCCCTTCCGGTTGCAATTTCTGCAATGCATTTCCCGACAAGCACCGGTATGGTGGAAGTTGCACTTGTTGCACTTGGGAAGGGTTCCTGCGTATTGCCTTGGTGGCGCTGGAGCAGGAGCAATAGTGGCTGCATGGACAGTAACTGTCTTCTTTGCGGGATCCCGTACTGGCTGTTTCTTTTTAACGTTCCAGAACTTCCTCTTGTTGTTCCCTCCTTTCGTTTGGTTGGTGGCGGCGACCATGGTGCCACGGCTGGCCCTATGATCGATAAGTTGTTGTGCCAGTTCCTTGGCACTTTCAAAGGTAGTAGGTTTCGAGGCCAGAACACTGTCATGAATCTGGGATGACAGCCCCCAAAGGTATCGTTCTACCTTTTTCTCCTCCGGAGTGACCATTGCAGGACAGAGGAGTGCTAGGTCATTGAATCGGTCGGTATAAGCTTCGAGATCCATCCCCGACATCTTGAGATTCCATAGTTCCTCTTCGAGCTTTTGTATTTCTCCCCTCGGGCAATACTCTTTTAGCATCAGCGCTTTTAAGTTCTCCCAGCCGATGGAGTTAGCCACTGCAGGCATAAGTGACTTAACTCGGCCATTCCACCAAGTAAGAGCTTTTCTCGTGAAAGTGAATGCCGCATACTTGACTTTGCTTGCCTCGGGGCAAGCACAGATTTCGAAGACTGCTTCGGTCCTTTCGAACCATTGCATCAGCGCTATGACGCCCCCGCTCCCGTCGAAAGGATCGGGTTTGCCATTAGTGAAGTCTTTGTATGAACACTCCTTGGTGCGCCCCGTACTGTCTCCTTGATTCGAGTTAGTATTCCCGGATCCGGAACCGCCGGAACCATTTGTACCCATTTGCGACATTGCTGCCGCCACGGCTGCTGTTACTGCAGCCTGAAACATCACCGGATCAAACTCCGGAGGTGGCGGCGGAGTGGGCGGTGCTGAGTTTCCGGAAGGTCTTGGTCTTTTCCTTGGTGGCATGGTTCTGACATAAGAAAATAAAAAGAAAGGCTTGGCGGTAAGACTTCAATGGTGATACGAGTCGAGCGTTACTGGTTTCATCTCAATTGTATTTTGTCCGTGTTTTAATAATTTAGAAGGCAATTAATTGTCAAGTTTATGCAACTAAACTTATGAATTATTTAGTGTTGACTCCAGCAGAGTCAAGTGCTTGGTTTGTGTCAGCATCAAAAGAAATAAAATACAAACCACATTCACTGATAATTTGCTAGTACATATTGTTCTTAGAAATTTGAACCCATAAAGGTCTATATTACATTAATATAAAGATAAAGTTTTGGCAGTACAAAAGCCCCTTCGACTAGTGTGATCACTTAGTCGCGGGGTTAACCTATTCGCAATAAAGAGTAGCACCAACGCATACTCGAAATCCTAGATTTATAACAAAATATAAGTAGCGCGAACACTACTCGTGGCGTGAAGCATCTGATCCATGGCGGCCCTGGGATGAGGTCGAGGCTCCCTGAAGCTCTGCAATTCGGCGCTCGGCCGCGATCACTCTCTCCTCGAGAGCTGCGTGCCTCACCTGGTACTCCCTTACCTCCACCCGAGCGGCGGTAAGGTCCTCGATAAGTCGGTCCAATGGATAGAAGTCCCTCTCCAAATCCCGGGTGCGTGCATCGGTGGCTGCCGTAATAGCGCTGAGATTTCGAATCTGGTCTGCCATTTCCCTACTCTGGTTTCCCAAGTTCGTGATGTGCTGGGTCATAACGGGGAGAGCTCTGTCAGCTGGTCCCCCGTGACTGAGGTCATAATAACCTCGTTGGTCGCCATAGGGTGACCTCTGGCGCTGTTGCCGACTCCACCTCTCGATCATGGTTGCCCAACAGGGCTCAGGCCCATTGTGCCCCCAGCGGTTTGCAGGCACCCTAGCAATGTAAGGAGGGTTGAAGACTTCCTCCTCTGGCTCTTCTTCACTTTCATCCTCATCCATGTCGACCTCGTCGTCTTCCTCTTCTTCTTCTTCTTCGTCTACCTCCTCTTCTTCTTCCTCGGGCTCTTCTCCGGGATCCTCTTCGGGATCCTCTTCAATCAGCTCTTCGGGCTCTTCCTTAATCCAGCCGGCATTTCCCTGGTTGGGAAAGTATGGGTCTCCTGGTAGGTGAAATCTTGCCATGTCGTCTGCGCGAGAATAGAGGGGTAAGAAGCGGATAGCGGTAGATATTAATAATATTGCGATATAGCAACATACAAATACTCCTATAGTATTTTAGATGTTTAGATTTGGTTCTTATAACACTCTTTGTAGGGTGAAGTTAGGTTATTAGACTTGTTGCCCTCCTACGATTATCCCCCGATATGAGTAAGTCACTTTCCGGGATAATATAGTTGATCAGGCTATATCCTTCCCAAAACTGATTACTCATACCAAGGCATACTCGTAGCGTTCAACTCCTCTTCTTTTAGTTTATGTTCTTCTAGTTATGACACTACGCGCGTATGCAATGCATGTAGGTATACTTTTAAACAGAACTTATTCGTTTTCAAAAAGTATAACCGGTTAGAATGTTTTAAAATCAGAGACTCTTAGTCCCAAATATGTTTATAGTTTGTATATCCTATGTTGTTTGATATACTTAATTCACTATAAACCGTGCTCTGATACCAATCTGTCACACCCCCGAACCAAGGATGGCGGAAACGTCCGGGGGTGGAGGACTTCATGTGTAGTATCATAACAACAATGGCAATAGTGATAAAAGTAAACACAACCAACATATATATAATTGAAAGAGTTACATCAATGTATGGATTACATGTTTCAAAATCAATTACAATATGTTAACAAAATATGATAAGTTTGACGCCTCAACGTCCCATCCTCAAAAGTACTTTGATACCTGTTTAGCGATTTCCTGAGAATACAAGTAGTTTGAAAAAGTGTCAACACAATGGTTGGTGAGTTCATAAGTTTTTGTATATAATTATGAAAAGCTTGACAATAAATTGTATAATTATTCCAGGAAATCCGATATTTTCTTACAAAGTTATGTAGTCCTAAATACTAGGACATAAGGTATACAATAAAGTATGTAATTGTTGATGTAAAAGGTGGTTTTTAGAATCGACATAAAACCATTTTTGATATGAAGGCGTATAAGTATTTTTCCATACTTAAAGTAATTTCAGTGAGTTAAATGAACATGACTCGTTAATTTAAAGTTAGAACCCGTAAATTTTATGATTGTTAATACCACATGTGAGCTATTATAACCATACTTGACTTGGGTGGCCTCGTAATGCGACGTTCTTCAGGCGTCGCCATTAAATGACACTTGTCACCACAGACCTGCCGGTCTAGCTGTAGCGAGCAGCTCTGGTGTGGGTTTGTCAAACCCAATATAGATCTATACACAACTATCACGTTCTCCTTACAAGAGACCCTGGTTACAATTTACAGGACTTTTTGGCTTTGTTACTTTGGAAGTAACCCGAAGGGAATGACTCACAAATTTATTCATTAACAGATTTACGTGAACTAAACGGAAAACCTTCGATAAATAAGTTTGAGAAGTAATGATACATAAACTATACCTATTATAGTTTATCCAAAACGTTTGTAATGTGTGAGAATTCTTTTATAAATGCTTTAATGTGATAAATTCATAAACTATGCTCATTGTAGTTTAATATTCTTGTTCCAAATAAATGGATAATCTTATCACATATGCCTATACTCCAGTTATGATGATAACTAACAAGGTAACACATTCAATATGTAGAACTTGACATTATACACTTTGCTCGACATAATACAAAGTGTTATAAAAATTATAAGCTGTTAACAAGTTTTCAGCCTTTCTACACTGTTTTTGAAAATTTATAGAAAAATCATACGAAGTCGAAAACTAAATCTGTAAATTCTGGGAGTTCCCAAAATTTGTCTAGTTTACTCATAATTTTTATCATGATTTTTAATGACCTGCAACTTAGGTGGAAAAGTCCATAATCACAGACTGGTCCGGATTGGTGTTTGAAATGATAGGCAGTTTTGTAAAAATCACCATAAATTGTAGAAAAATCGTATGGAGGTGTGCAAGTAGTCATTTTAAAGCTAAGAAGTGGAACTACATGCACCTAAAACAGTTTTGAAAACTAAAATGTTTAAGAGGTCCAAAACAGTCCGTGAATGGAGTCCAACTTTTCTGATGAAAGCTGTTAGAAGAATTTATTTATGTTCTTGGTGTTTTAACTTGTATTCCCCCCCCCCCCCCCCCCCCCTAAAAACTTGAGAAAACATGAAAATGTAGGGGTATGAACTCACCTTAAGTGTTTTCAGAAGATGATTGATGAAGAATGGAGGTGCTTAACTCAAGGACACTTGGAATGTCTTGAAGATTTCGAGAATCTAGCATGATAGTTATGGAGTTTGTATGAGCTATCAATGATTTGAGTAGAACGAAGTGTGAGAATCACAAGGAGGGTGGATTACACTTACCAAGAGTGGAAGAACACTTGATGATTAGCCTTGAAATCGTGAGTGAGAGAGAGAAGTTGGAGAGAAAGAGTTGGAGTTCAATCTTGGTGAAATTTGAGAGTGTTTGAAGAGAATGAGGAGAGAGGGTGTATGATCAGCCCTTAGATTGTGGGGGTGACTTGTGAATGAGAGTAAAAGGTACAAGGTATGGTGGGGAGGAGTGTGGGTTGTCATGGAGTGGGTGTGGGGGTTGCTTGCGTCATAACTAAGGTAAGGTCAACACTCTTCTTTTTGTACTTTACCAACTCCTTTTTAAATAAGATTTTATCCTTAAAATGTGATTAAATCATTAATTTAGGGGTCTTATAATTAAAAATAAAGTTTTGGGTGAAAATCCTATGTTAAAATAATTAAATATGGGTTTAAAACGCAAAAATACGCAAAAACGGGTGAAAAATGATCTTTCCCAGCGAGACTCCTCGGATCTCGGCCGAGGCTCGGTCTCTGGGCCGAAGTTCGGTCAGGTGATGCACGGTTCGGACGCAAGTGGCTGAATCCGGAGGCGGGACGCGAAGCGAAGGCTCGGTCCGATGAGAAGCAGTCCGAAGCGAAGGAGAGGGTTCGGTCCGAAGTGAGGCTAGAACCGAAGGGACTGTTGTGAACAGTAATGAACAGTACTTTCGGTTCGGATTTTCCCTTCTATGCGAGGTTCGGTTCGGACCTTCCTTCTTTGCGCGGTTCGGTTCGGATGAACAGTGACTTCGGTTCGGTTCATGAACAGTACTCTCGGTTCGGTTGATGAACAGTACTCTCGGTTCGGTTGATGAATAGTACTTTCGGTTCGGAGGGTTCGTTTCCTTAAGTCCGTTTTTCGCGTAGACTTCCGTTCTTGGGCTATTTTTCGCCAAATTCGAGGGTCGGGATGCCCCGAGTGATTATAGAAAGTTGGGAGAGATTTCGAGAGAGATTTGAGAGAGATTCCTCGTTCTCAGAGAGATTTGGGAGAGATTTGACGTACTTGGAGAGATTTCACATACAGAGAGATATTTGGGAGAGATTTCACATACTTAGAGAGATTTGGGAGAGATTTGACATACTTGGAGAGATTTCGCATACAGAGAGATATTTGGGAGATATTTCACATACTTAGAGAGATTTGGGAGAGATTTGACATACTTGGAGAGATTTCACATACAGAGAGATATTTGGAAGAGATTTCACATACTTAGAGAGATTTGGGAGAGATTTGACATACTTGGGGAGATTTCACATACAAAGAGATATGTGGGAGAGATTTCACATACTTAGAGAGATTTGGGAGAGATTTGACATACTTGGGGAGATTTCACATACAAAGAGATATGTGGGAGAGATTTCACATACTTAGAGAGATTTGGGAGTGATTTGACATACTTGGGGAGATTTCACATACAAAGAGATATGTGGGAGAGATTTCACATACTTAGAGAGATTTGACATACTTGGGGAGATTTCTCATACAAAGAGATATGTGGGAGAGATTTCACATACTTAGAGAGATTTGGGAGAGATTTGAAATACTTAGGGAGATTTCACATACAAAGAGATATGTGGGAGAGATTTCACATACTTAGAGAGATTTGGGAGTGATTTGACATACTTGGAGAGATTTCGCATACAGAGAGATATGTGGGAGAGATTTCACATACTTAGAGAGATTTGGGAGAGATTTCACATACAGGGGGATAGAGTGAAAACGATTGAGAGTGTTTTCGTGTGTGATGAATGAGAGTGTCCGGCTTCGCAATGCAAGGTCCTTAGACCCCGTTGTGCCATGTTTTAGGATCTTAGACACTCCCTATGAGTATGCAACATTGTTCTATTGTTTTTGTTCGTTTTTTAGCACTAATGCTAAGGAAATTTAATCACATGAACTTTCCAAGTGGTGTTTTCTCATTAAAATAGTGGGTTATACAGTAATTACATAATATAAATCCTATCATACAAGGTTTTAATTGAGTTGACCGGTTTGACTCGTTGACCTTGTCCGGCTTAGACTTGACCCGAATTTGACTATTGTCACATAAAAGGTCTTATGCCAATGGTCCTTGCATGACCATCATGTTTCTTTCTTGGTAATGTTATTGTGAAAGGATCAACATGATTCTCCTCAGATGATACTCTATTCACGACGATATCTTTGTCTTCTACTGTATACCGAATGTAGTGGTATTTTCTGAGTATGTGTCTCGAGTTACCATGATCCTTGAGTTATTTAGTCAAGGCGACAATACCCTTGTTAACAAAAAATATCTCCAATGGTTATTTAATGCTTGGTACAACTCCAAGATCACCTATGAAGTTCTTTAACCATGTAGTTTCCTTTTCCGCTTCACTACCTGCAATATACTCTGAATGACACGTTGAGTCTTCTACTATCTTCTGGTTCGAAGTTTTCCATGTCACCCTCCTCCATTCATCAAGTTCACCCAACCTGATTATGAACATGAGTTGTCCTTATTAATCTAGAAACTTGAATTAGTGTAACCTGTAACTCACAACTATTCTCTACTATATAAACTATGAACATATCCTTAGTTCTTTTCAGATACTTGAGGATACTCTTTACGGTTGTCTAATGACTATTGCTAGGATTGTCTTGATATCGACTCACAATGCTCAAAGCATATGCAATATCAGGTTTGATACATTTCATGGCATACATGATAGATCCAATAATAGAAGAATATGGGACTTGACTCATTCTTTCAAGTTCTTCTTCAATGTTGGGTGATTCATCCTTTCTTAATCTTATGCCATGTTACATGGGTAGATAACCTTTCTTAGAATCTTGCACTTGGAATCTTTTCAAAACCTTATCCAAGTAGATACTCAAGCTTAGTCTAATTAGAAATTCTGATATACCTCTATAGATCCTTATTCCCATTATATAAGATGCACTTCCTAGGTCCTTCATAACAAAACACCTCCTAAGCCAAGTCGTTACACCTTACAAAATTAAGATCTCATTCCCCATAAACAGTATGTCATCAACATACAATACTATAAATACTACATTACTCCTACTGTCTTTGACATATATGTAAGACTTATCATCACTTCTAGAAAATCCAAATTCATTGACATTTTCATGAAAGAAATGTTTTTAGATTCGTGATGCTTTTTTGATTCAATAAATAGAACTCTCAAGCTTTCACAATCTATTACGATATTTTGGATGATTTAAGCCTTTAGGCTATGTCAATTAGACATCCCCTGTCAATTTCCCGTTAAGGAAAGTAGTCTTCAAATCCATTTTCCATATTTCATAATCATAGAAACCAACTATGGTAAGTAATATTCTGATAGATTTAATCTTTGCTAATGGGGATAACATTTCCTCACAATCATTTCCTTGAGTTTGAGTATAACCCTTTGCAACCATCCTAGATTTAAAAACATGTACATTCCCATCCATGTCAGTCTTCTTCTTAAAGATTCACTTGCACCCAACGATTTTAATTCCCAATATACGATCAACCAAATTCAAAACTTGGTTATCATATATGGATTGAATTTCAATTTCCATAATCTTCTTCCATATGGTAGCTTTGGATCCTGTTGTAGCTTCTTTGTAGTTAGATGGTTCATCCATAATAGTAGTGTACGATCACTAATTAGTACTTCTATTTATGTTTCAATATGGAAATCATAAAAATCTAGAGGAAAGCGAAAGCTATCATATCTACAAAGAGTAGGATATATTATTATGTTAGTTGGCTCAACAACTTGATTAACCTCTGATTGAGTGCAGGTTTAATTGTAGGTCCTTATTTGTTTGACTCTTGAATTTCTTGAAGATCTATTGGACTCCTACTAGTCTCTTTAGATATTAGCTCCCTCTAGAGGAAGAAACCCTTTCAAAAAAAATATGAAAACCTTGTTCTAAGAAGGATTATAGAAAAGTATCCAATAGGCTTTTGTTGATAGCCCACGAAGAAACATTGTTCCAATATAGGTTCTAATTAATAGTTAGCCTCGTGAAGAACGAAAACTTCGCAGCCCCATACATTAAAATGTGCAAGATTGAGAGGTTTCCCATTCCATATTTCGGAAGGTGTTTTAGCAACCTTCTTAGTTGGTGGGAGGTTCAATATATTAGCGACTGTCTCTAGGCGTAACCCAAAAACTTATTGGGAGTGTAACTCAAGTCATCATGGATCAAACAATAGCCAATAGAGTTTAATGTATTCTATCAACAACACAATTCAATTATGATGTTCTGAGAGGAGAACGTTATGAGACAATCCCATAATCGTTTACATGATCGATAAATTAAAGACTCAAGTATTCTCCACCCCTATTAGATCAGAGCGGTCTAGATCTTTGTGCCAGTTGATTTTCAACTTCCTTTTGGAATTCTTTGACCACTTTAAAAGTTTCTAATTTATGCTTCATTAACTAGACATAGTCATATCTACTAAAATTATCAGCAAAAGTCATAAAGTGACTTTTACCATGCCTTGTGGCAGATTTAAATGTTCCACAAACATCGGTGTGGTTTAAGACCAATAGATTCTTTCCTCATTCACAGTTTCCTACGAAAGGCGTCTTTGTCATCTTGCTAAGTAACCAAGACTCGCACACATCATTCGACTCTATCTAAAATGATTCCATGATCCAATCCTTTTAGAGCTTATTAGCATGTTTCTTATTTATATTCCTAAGACGACAATGCCACAACCATGATTTATCCAATAAATTATTAGGAAAACCAACATTTAACATTACATTATTAGACTTTACTACACAAAAACACTTTCATACACACCATTACAAGGACTAGCTTCAAAAATAAAAGAACCATTTTCATAAAAAAAATGTCACCATTATTATTATCAAATGAAAAATGAAAACCATCCTTGTACAATGTATGAAAATAAATAATGTTATGTGACATATTTGGTGAGTAGCAACAATTAGACAAACTAAATGAAACACCATTATCTAGCACGGTCTTGTATTCCCCGATCCTTGTAACAGGTTTTGTTCCTCTATCTCTCATGATCAGGTGTAGATCCCCATGCTTCAGTCTTCTAGTTTCCTGTAGTTCCTACAAATTCAAGCAAATGTGAGTACCTCATCAAGTATCAAGAACTAAAAGTTAACATACTATGGAGTTCAATCGTAAAAATACCCAAGGTGATAATTCTCTTGGCCTTGTTCTTCTTTAGATCCTCCAGGTACTTCGAGTAGCTATGTCCATAGTGACCCCGTTGCTTGGCAGTAAAAGTGAATAGCCTCTTTTGGACCGGTGTTCGGAGTTATCTCATAATCTTCTTTATCTTAATACCTTTATTTGAAGATCGAACCTTGGCCTTACCCTTACAATGAGAAAACTTCTTCTCCAGGTTAGCACGACCACACCTAATGTCTAAGACAATAAAATTAGGGTTGGAGCTTATGGTTTTAACCAAACAAGCTCCGGCAGTTTTTAACATGCCATGAAGATCCATTATGGTCCTGTTAAGGTTGTTCATATTATAGTTCATGACAAACTGACAATATGAACTAGAATGAAAGTTCAAGACCATGTAAATGGCCAAATCCTTTGGAAACTCGACACCCAAGTTCCCCAACCAATCAATGTACAACTTCATTTTCTGATTTTGTGCGCATACAAAGTTCATATCTTGATTTAAAATCCATCAAGGATATCAAGATCTTGAACCTTTCCTCTTCATCATGCTCTTGGAACGTTTCCTTAAGATGCTCATTAATGTTGAACTCCCCAAGGATCTTAAAACTCTTTTGGATTTCAAAAGACATGGTTGCCAACAGTGTGTAAGAAAATTTTGTTGATTTATCGTAATGCTTATTGTAATCAACCACTTCCACTTTAGAGAAGTCCCCATCCACTAGTGGGAAATCTTGATCGAGGACATACTCTTTGACCTCATACCTCAAGGTACAAATCCAGTCCATATATTTCTAACCAGTCGGTTTCTCCTTTGAAAGGATGGATATGGGGGAGAAGTTTGGGTTTGAGGGAGGTCGGTGAGGGGGATGAGGATGGTTGTTTTTTTTTTGACATTTGCAAGACGAACTAGTTTAGTTAGTTTGAATTTATCCTTAAAATAATGTTTAACCATAAATGAGTTATTCATTAAGTTTAGGATCCATATTTGGCTTTGCAATGTGTAAAGGGATGTCGTAAACGAACAACAAAGTTATTTAGGCAGGCAATGCTCGTTGCTAGTTTCAATCTTATGAAACTCCTAGATTATTTGAGATTCAGAGACATTCAATGGAATGTTAATCTCGTATTGCGCTCATCTCAATTAAATGATGGGGATGCTACAAATCATTGACTATAATGTGAATCAACCATGCTAAACCGTATAACCCTTGATATAAAATTATTCTCAAGTTGACGTGCCAATTAGTCATACATGCTCCATCAACAGAATAATTTTACAAGTGACAAACCATATGAATTTATATTGTCGCAATGACGTTCCCATTAAACAAACAATTTTCATCATTAAAATATAAACAATATGTGTGTTTTCATGGGTAACACATAACTCATGCTTTTTAATATAAAACGAGAATTTTGTTTAATTACTAGATTAATACTTTTAATCTTGAAACAAAATCAAATTGGATCCTTTAAATAACTCCACTCTCAAAATACAAAAAGGCAGTGAGGGTGGTAAGCCATAATGTTTTTAAAACCTGACTTCATTTGGAATCAAAGAGACTTCCTTCAACCTCTCTTATAATATTAGAATGGGTGTGCCCAGTCTTGATTCAATGATAATGTTAGGAAGTAAAGTAGATAACTAGCAAAACCAAAACAAACATAAGACATAATATTTACATGGTTTAGTCAAAGTGACCTACGTCCACAAGTAGGAGGGGAGTATTCTTTACTTCAGAGTTCTCAAAAAGAGGTTATAAGTACAATTTCACAAAGATTCTCCTATCACACTAGCATTACAAACACTTCAAATGACATAACATGCATCCCTATTTATACTTGAGGGATCAGACCTAAAACCCTAATGGGCCAAGCCCATTGGTTCACAATCCCATGAAGGTGTCAACCAATAATAATCTGCCATGTAGCATCTTCTGGAACGTTCATCCATGTCGTACAACCCATGAGCATCAACAACACACATGATGGAACATCATGAGCCATAGTGGCACATCATGATGCACAAGTGGCACATCATGAACACCAGTGACACCTCGTCCATCATGGTGGTGCATGAAGGTGTTTTCCTTGAGCATCTTAATCTTCATGGCATCCTTGGACAATCTTGAGAAGCATAGAGGAATTCATAGCATACGGATCATCATGGGATAGCTTGGCATATAAAGGAACCAAGTGACGAATACTTTCATCGAGATAGCACATCAAGCATGTGGATACCACACACGGGATGGAGCATCCTCTCCTATGTTGGCGCATCCTCTTTCAAGTTGGTACATCCTCTCCATAATGGCGCATCCTCCTCATGAATGGCATATCTAGTCACTTGGTAGCATGTCCTGTCATTTGGTGGCGTATCATGCCACTTGGTGTCATATCATGCCACTTGGTGTCATATCAAAACACTTGGTGGAATATAAAGTCAACCGGTGGCATATCAAGTCAATTTGTGGCATTTCCAATCACGTTGGCATATCATGTCCTTTTTTTAGGAGATCTATTCATTTGTCAAGAGATACATTCCCTCCTCGGATCATCCATTCCTTTGACACATTCTCCATGAATCCTAAGTTCTACATTGAGTTCCAAGTGATCCATTGAACTCAAATGATCCTTGCGAATGCTCTAGATGCTCAAGTTACATTTAAAAATCTCCACTTTCACTTGAGCATCCTTTGAACTCCACCTTAAACAAGAACATCCTCTCCTATCCTTCCATTCATCCCTGAGAGGACCTAACTCCTGTGAACATCAACTAATTTCAAGCAAATCCTAAATTTCTCCATGGGCAACCACTTTGTCAACACATCTTATGTATTCACCATGGTATCAATCTTAAGTATTGACAACCCGTCTGATTCCAGCATATCACATATGAATTTCATTTTGACATCATTATGCTTCATCTTCTCATGATACATAGGATTATTTGCAAGATTCAATGCATTCTTACTGTTACATTACAATTCCAACTTTTCCACCTTTAGACCAAGACTCTTGATAAGCCCATGCAACTATTTTCGACCTTCAATGCATCCTTTGAACTCCACCTTAAACAAGAACATCCTCTCCCATCCTTCCATTCATCCCTGAGAGGACCTAACTCCTATGAACATCAACTAATTTCAAGCAAATCCTAAATTTCTCCATGGGCAACCACTTTGTCAACACATCTGATATATTCACCATGGTATCAATCTTAAGTATTGATAACTTGTCTGATTGCAGCATATCACATATGAATTTCATTTTGACATCATTATGCTTCATCTTCTCATGATACATAGGATTATTTGCAAGATTCGATGCATTCTTACTATCAAATTACAATGCCAACTTTTCCACCTTCAGACCAAGACTCTTGATAAGCCCATGCAACTATATATCATCCTTTATTCCTTCCATCATAGATATGTACTCAGATTCAGTTGTAGATAAAGTAACAGTATCTTGTAATGTTGACTTCTAATTGATGGTACATCTGAACAAAATGAAAATATAACATGTATGTGACCTGATCTTCAACAAATTACCACCGTGATAAAAGTCTGCGTATCCAACCAAGAATTTTTTCATACTAGCTCCATACACATAGAAAACATCCATCGTTTCTTTCAAGGATCACAAGCTCCAGTTGATTGCTTCCCAATGAGCCTTCCCTAGATTGCTTATAAAACTACTTACCACATTAACCGAATGAGCAAAATCAGGCCTGGTATAGAACATTGCATACATAAGACTTTAGGAAACACTAGGGTATGGAACCCTAATCATGTACTTCATTTCTTTATTTGTTGTTGGTATAGTATCTGGACCAAGTTAAAAGTGAGATGCCAAAGGAGTTTAAATTGGTTTAGACTAATCGTAATTGAAATATTGCATAGCTTTCTCCATGTACTCTTGTTGAGAAATACAGAACAACCCTGCTCTTCTATCCCTTTAAATCTCCACCCCTAATATCTTCTTTGTTGCTCTTAATCATTCATCTGAAACTCCTTTTTTCAGGGTTGCCTTCAAGTCATTTATCCTAGCCATGCCCTTGGCTACGATGATCATGTAATAACCATATAGCAACAAATATATGTCGGAATCTGGTGAAATTCCTTTGAGTAGACATAATTGTCAAACTGGTTATAAGTGTATCCATGCGAGATCATGAATGAATAAAATATCTTGTACTATTTTTCTTGGAGACTGCATCAAACAATACATAGGTTTCTTCAACAAACATACATGATCCTTTTAAGAATCAAGGAATCCTTCTAGCTGGGACATAGAAATCGTCTTTTTTAAGTTCCCATGAAGAAATGCAGTTTTCACATCAAGCTATTCAAGCTCTAGATCAAATGAACTCACCATAGCCAAAAGAGTGAGAATTGTCTTGTCCTTCACGACTAGTGAGAACACCTCGTGATAATCAATTCCTTCTTTTCGAGAAACCCTTTTTGCAACCAACATTTCCTTGAACCTATTTGGTTCAACTCATGGTGTCCATTCCTTCTTCTTAAAGATCCATTTGCATCCCGCTAGTTTTTCTCCCTTAGGTAATGTAACTAGATCGTATGTTTCATTCTTCTCCAATGATTACATTTCTGCATTCATGTCCATCAACCAATTTGTTTCTTCCTTACTCGCCACTGCCTCTTTATACGGTTGAGGCTCCTCAGTGTCAATATCTTCTCCAATTTCTAAAGCAAAAGCAACAGAGTCAATATCACCGAAATTGACAAATCCCATATCTATCAGATTGTCATATAAGCCTCTTTGATTTCCTCTTCGCTATAGATTCAGAGCCATCATCCTTCCCAACATCACCACTACTAGACACAAATCCCATGGGTTGCTCTCGGGTTTCATCTTGTCCAAATTGTTCACTTCCCCTGCTCTTCATCATTTATCACAACCATGTCTGGAGTTTGAGATGTAAATTCCACCTTTTGGTTAGCACCCTTATCTTTATTCCCTTCTTGAGTTGTATCACCTCCTCTCTAGTTATCCATGTCAGATTCATCAAAGGTTACATCTCTACTCCTGATACATTTAGGATTTATTGCTTCTTCTGTACACCACATTCGATAACCATTTACTAATGTTGAATATCCTAGAAATATGCACTTCATTTCCCTTGGCTTAGTTTACCATCGTTCACATGACCATGTGCGAGACATCCAAATATACGTAATCCAGAATAGTCAGAGGGTTTTTCGAAACATACCTCTTGAGGAGTCTTCAGGTCTATTGTAGTTGATGATGATCTATTCACCACATAGAAAGCATTGTTAACTGCTTCCTCCCAAAATTGCTTGGATAAGTTAGCAAATATTCACATGCACCTAGCATGCTGTGTGAATGCTTGGTTCATCCGTTCTGCCATTCCATTTTGTTGTGGCATGTGTTGTACAATGCAGTGCCTCACTATACCTTCAACCTTGCATAAATTATCAAATAGAGTGTTGCATAACTCCAACCCATTTTTAGTCCTTAAAGTCTTTACCTGTTTTCCAGTCCTTTTCTCAACCATGGTCTTCCACTCATTTAAGTTCCCAAACACCTCATCTTTGGTCTTCAGAAAGTACAACCAAACCTTCCTTGAATATTCATCAATGAATGTTACAAAGTATGAGCATCCAATTTGAGACTTCACTGGTGCAAGACCCAACAGATCTAACTAAACATATTACATGATTTCCTTGCTTGTGTGTTGAGCGATACTGAACTTCACTTTGTGATGCTTTCACTTGATGCAAGCTTCACAAAAATTTATCTTTCTAGTAGCCTCTCCACCAAGCAATCCTTCTTTACTTAGAACTGACAAGCCCTTCTCACTCATGCGCCCCAAACTACGATGCCACAACTCTGTCTTCTCATTGAATTCATTCAAGGATTAAAAGATAGCCACCATTCCTATAAATTTACTGCCTTCTAGGATATAAATCCCTCCACGATTCATCTTCCCTTTAATTATAACCAAAAAACCTTTGGTGACTATGTCCCAGTCACCTTCACCACCGTACCTCATCCTTTTCTTCGCCAATGTGCCAAGATAAATTAAAATCTTTCAAAGTTCTGAAACATACCTTCAATTTAACTTTTTGACCATGTCGCCGTGCATCTTAATAGTGCGATCCCACTATTTGATACTTCTCACCCAATCGTCAACCATATTAACAGTGCGATCCCACAATTTGAAGGAATCAAATTGGTCTTGATTATACGTCATGTGATAGGATGCTCTAGAATCCAAGACCCAAACATCTACTGAGCTAGATGTAGTAACAGTCAGTACATCGCCATTGTCCCATTCATCAGAACTTTCCTGAACCACAACAAAAGTGTTATTGCTGCTTGATTCACTTTTGAACTTCTCATTCTCTAGTTGTAGACAATTTTTCTTGAAGTTCCCATTGTCCTTACCATTATAGCATTTCACAATTGATGAACCCTTAGAGTTCGATTTTGAACATGATCTCCCTTTGTTTCCCCTTTTCATCTCGTTTGTACTTCCTCCCCCAGAGAACAAATAGGAATTGGATAACTCTTTTCCAATTGAAACTTTTATTTTTAGTTCCTTGGATAGTAAAGAATCCTTCATACCATTCACAGTGATCATTGTCCTACCATAGAGCATGGTATCAACGAAATTCTCAGATGAGTTTAGAAGACAACATAAGAGAATGAGCGCATGATCTTCATCTTCAATCTTCACAATAACTCCTTGTAGATCCAACATGATGCGATTGAATTTATCCATATGATCTTTCACTTGGGTACTTTCAAACATTCTGATAGTGTACAACCTTTGCTTCTGATGCAAGTTGTTCACCAGAGAGTTGTTCTTGTACTTGTCTCAAAGTTTCTCTAAGAGCCTAGATGCAGTTATTTGATCCACGAAGTCCCTCAATACTTCATCTGTCAAACTCAGTAGAATGACACTATTTCCCTTTGTCACACTCTCTACCTTCTTTTCAACCTCCATGTCCTTTTCCAGTTTTGTCTCTCCTTCTAGTCCCGCTGCACATCCTTTTTAAACTAGAAGAGCCCTCATTTTCACTTTCCACAGAGTGAAGTTATTTGGACCATTGAACATATCCAAATCAAAATTTTGAGTAGACATCTTCAATCACAAGAACACATACTACAACTCTGATAACACTTAGGAAATAAAGTGGATAACCAACAAAACCAAAAGCATACAAGACAAAACATTTACGTGGTTAGGTCAAGGTGACCTACGTCCACGAGTAGGAGGGGTGTATTATTTGTTTCAGATTTCTCAAATAGAGGTTACATGTTCAATTTTACATAAATTTGGGTATCACTCTAGCATTACAAACACTTCAAATGACTTAACATGGATTGGTATATATTCTTGAGGGATCAGACCTGAAACCCTAAAGGGCCAAGCCTATTGGAATATAGTCCCATGAAAGGTGTCAACCAATCATAATCGACCATTCATCATCCTTTGCAACATTCATCCATGTCATATAACCCATGAGAATCAACAATACAGATGATGGAGCATAACGAGCCGTAATGGCACATCATGATGTACATGTTGAGCATCGTGAACACTAGTGGTGCTTCATCTATAATGGTAGTGATAGGTTTTGAGCACTATAACAATCCTATGGTGCACATACAACCCTAATGCTTTGGATCTAAGTTTTCTCAACTTATGCCTGCACTTTCATTTTATCCGAAGAATATACCCTAGCTAGCATGAAATTGGAGATATACAACATAAAAACTAGTTAGATGAATACCTCTTCGTCGTAGCTTGTAGTTCTTCGCCTTTCAAGAGCTTAGTACCTCAAGTGTGATACCTCTAATAAGTTACAAACACCAAACGCAAAAGGAGGCTTATTAGAGAGAGGTTAGGAAGCAGAAATCGACTAGGGTTTCACCTTGGAATTCTTCTAGCAGATTTTAGGGATGTTAGGGGTTACTTTTATAGTGTGGAATTCCTAGGGTTTCTTACATGTAAACCCTAATTCCCCATGATTCTTCACATTTGGTAGGCCCTTTGGACTAAACCTTCATGGACTCTCATATAGGTTTAGTCCATCCCTAACCAACATGGATCATTAGCCCAAACTATAAGTATTGCTAATTATTACCTAATCAGTCCTCGTAGATTTAATCAGTCTCTTTTGATCACTAAATTAATTCTTTATCAATACCAGTTAAATAATATGATTTGTTAATTAATATATTATTCATATAATATATTAATAAATCACAAATAACCTCTTTCTCAGTTATACATCCTATCAGATTGCTTCGATGAAGGCAACCCAAAAGGACTACGCTACTATCAGTTTAAGTACATACCAATTATAGTTATGGGCTTAGACACCTAATCCAACAGTCTCCCACTTGGATAAATCTAATAACTATAACTGCTAATGTAACTTCAAAATCCGATTAGCAATCGTTGCTCTCAAAAGCCGATGTCGAACTCTGACCTAGTCAATGACGCGTCCTTTAGATAAGGGATCATATAATTCTCTGTTCTTCAATATATTATTTGGACAAAGACATAAATTCAATTCATACTCATTGTTCAACAGTTTGTTTCTCGATTTATGATTTGTTTGACATAAAACTTAATTGAACACATCAATCGAGTACTGACTGGGCCCAACACATAAGTCAAAACAAAATCATCGAGGGGACCAAGATATCACTTTTAATCCTCTTAGTATAAAAGGAACATATAAACTTCCACTTATATTCTTGTTCTAATTACATGTTAAATTATACACAACAACATGTTTTTATAACATCAAGCTACTGATGCGTTTTCGTACTATTAATGCACAACCAACTCCTAATAAACAACTCATATATCTTTGTTTGAAGATTATACAATATTATCGTCTCACAATCATTCATGATAAATTCCATGAAGTGATTCATGTGAGCGTGGATTTAATCCAATACTCAAATCTTATTTCAAGAGCACTCATGAATGTTGTAGCATACTTTTTCTATGTCTATAAACTTTAGACAATCTACAAGCTAATTCATGATAGTCTAACGACATATCTTACTTCTAAGATATGATTAACTATGGATATTTTAAATAATCGTATTATTCTGGAAGTCAAAACATGCAAAAGTGAAACATAAAATAAATAATTGACAGAAGACAGTAAGCATTACTTATAAATAAAAACCTTATTAATTAATCATCAAATGTCAATTACATTTATTTATTTACAAGTTTCTAACTGCCTATCTAATAACTAAAACTAATATCGTCTCTTAAGTTAATGCTCTTAGCATGTTGAAAATGCTTAACCTTACTCAGTCCCTTCGTAAGGGGATCTACTAGGTTATCCTATGAGGATACCCTCTTCACTACGAGGAGTCCCTCTGCTACTTGATGTCTTATGAAGTGATTTTTTATGTCGGTGTGCATGGATTTGCCATGATCCCTTGGTTAAGGAGACTGCACCCTCGTTGTCAAAGAAAATCTCCATAGGCTCCTATAAAGTTGGTACACTCCAAGGTCGCCAATGAAGTTCTTCAACTATATCGCCTCCTTTGACTGCTCACTTTCTGCTATGTACTCTGATTCACACGTTGAATCAGCTATAGTCTCCTGTTTGGAACTTTTGCATGTTACTGCTCCTCCATTTAGAGTAAATACCCAGCCCGACTGAGAGGGAAATTATCTCTGTCGGTCTGAAAGCTGGCGTCACTATACTCTTTCACTCTCAAGTCATCACTATAAGGACCCAGTCCTTAGTCCTCCGTAAGTATTTAAGAATGTTCTTTACTGCTATCCAGTGAGTTCTACCAGGATTCCCCTGATATCGACTAACCATACTCAAAGCAAAAGCCACATCAGGGTGAGTACATGTCATAACGTACATGATCGAGCCATTGGTAGAAGCATATGGTACTCAACTCATTTCTGCTATTTCAGCATCTGTACTCGGACTCTGAGTCTTACTCAGTTTGGTATTACTCTGGATATGTAATTCTCCTTTCTTGGAATTCTCCATGTTTAAACGCTTCAACACCTTGTCTAAGTAGGTACTTTGACTAAGTCTTATTATTCTTTTACTCCTACTTCTCAATATTCTTATCCCTAGAATCTAAGTAGCTTCCCAGAGGTCCTTCATAGTGAAACACTTTCCAAGCCAGGACTTAACCTCTTGCAAGGTTGGAACGTCGTTTCCTATGAGTAATTTGTCATCCAAATACAATACCAGAAAGCTAAATATACTCCCACTATCTTTGACATATATGCAGGACTCATCCTCGCTTCACGAAAATCCAAACTCTTTGACTTTCTCATCGAAACAAATATTCCATCTACGAGATGCTTGATTTAATCCATAACTAGATTTATCAAGCTTACAGACTCTATTAGGGTACTTTGCATCTATAAAACCCTCTAGCTGACTCATGTAAACTTCCTCAGCCAACTTCCTGTTAAGGAAAGCAGTTTTGATATCCATCTGCCATATTTCATAATCCTGAAACGTAGTTATGTCTAGCATAACCCTTATAGATTTGATCTTCGCTATTGGTAAGAAGGTTTCGTCATAGTCAACTCCAGGAGTTTGAGTAAAGCCCTTCGCAACCAATCGTGCCTTATATGTGTATATTTTCCCATCCATGTCGGTCTTCTTCTTGGCGGAAACTTAGGGTTAGTGGTACCTGTGAACGGTGTGTGACGGTGGCGTTGACGGTGGCCGTGGGATAGGTTTAGGGTTTCTCGTCCTGATAGAAGGTAGAAGTGGGGTGGCATAGGGGGGTGGCGGATGCCGGTGGTAGTATAGGTAAACTTCTTGGGCGTCAATTATTCAGTTAAAATGGAAGAACAGTCGGGTTAGTATGTAAGGGTTAATGGGGAACCATCTTCAATGTTGTAGGGACGTAAGGTGGGTGATGGTAGCGGAGGCCTGCCGGAGGGTGGAAGTAGCGTCTGTCTCAAGAGAGTGGAGGTAGCGAGGACTTCAAGAGGTAGGCAGAATGGCGGTTACGTTTAGGGATACATAAGAGAAATGGGAGAAACGACGTGTGAAGATATGTGTATAGGATTTTAGGGTTTTTCACAAAAGGAAAAGCGTATATGATGTCAAGTTAGTTATATGCATAACATATTTGTGAATGATGTATTGGGTTTTGTAACTCTTAATTTTCAAGAAGTGGGCAATATCCTTAATAATATAGTAAAGATATATACACACACACAAAAAAAATCCAAATACAAATAAATTTTTAGGTAAATTAAAAATCTAGTAAGGATAACATATATAGTCATTTTATGTTTCACAAAGGATGAACTATGCAAATTTAAACTAACGATGGTTGAAGTTTATAATTTTATAAAAAGGATAGTCTATTCGAATTAATTATTGAAAATATGGAATAAACTGATACGTTGCATGAGGGATGATTGGTTTAATTTACTCTATATGGATGCACGACAACAAATAAAAATAAAGAAAAATATGGTATATTAAAGCGACAAAGGCTAACTCAGTATGCCTATTCACCATGTCACTAAAGGAAGTGAAGTGAAAGAAAACTAAGGTATCTAATATTTTGATATAAAGGTATTTAATGTGCTCAAAAATTGAAGATGTCCTCAAGGAGATCACTAAATTAATACAACTAAACAATGGCTATACGACAAACAACTTACTAGCAACTAGGAAACATAGACTTTTCCAACATCAAACTATTGACTTTTAATATATTGTTGTGTTATGCCAACAATGGGAGCACAAGTAGAAAAGTTCCTTCATTTTGAGTTAAAAAACTAACAACACCGATATTTTGATACTTCCTTGTCTTAAAGAGCATGAAGTATAAGCAACGAGCCCCCTAGTTTATATCTCATATATTCTTTTTCCATTACGTAATTTCACATCATGATGTATAGTTCATAAGACATGAATCATGAGAAAAAAGCATGTTAACGAGTTATTCACGATACACCATCTACCGCTCAAAAGCCTTGTTAATTATTAAATTGGAACCAAAAGTCTTAAAGCTCAACGCGATACTGTGTCCCTCACCTCAAGTGGTTGAGGATGTAGTCTAGTTAGTCTGGTCATGTAATCTAAAATTGGATTCGATTAGAGAATAAATGTGTCTATCCTAAAAGAAATTATTCCATTAGAAAATATGGAGTCATTGATTTACATAAAAAGAGGAGAATTTTTCCTGAATACCATTAATTTATTTAATTGGGTTTTTCCCTTTAACTGATCACGTGATAAAAATTATTATGTAACTAATTTTCCATTTTTTAAACTCCATTTTATGGTGTTAACAGAAATCGCGACCTTGGAGGGGAATACATGTGAAAAGCAGAGTAGGACCTGGTTTGGGCCATGTAATGAAGCCAACATGTGCAAGAAGCAATGCATAGAGTGGGAGGGCGCAGAATATGGAGCTTGTTATGAACAAGATACTAAATACATGTGCTTTTGCTACTTCAACTGTGATGCACAGACGCCTCCTAGAGAAGAGAGTCGCCTCCTCCCTCTTGACAATTTAATCGTACCCACTATGAATCTTCCTTGAGTAGGAAGCATTATATAAAGGAATTCGTATTGACGATGATTTCTTTTATTTTTTATTACATTAGGATATATTTTCGTTATGTTTGTCTAGTAACTTGCTGCTTTCTTCCAAAGATTTCTCGTGCATAAAAAGAATCTCGTAGCCTTCAATAAACAGTTAGTCAGGAAAGCAACTACTTCCAATCTTAAACCTTTTATCCATTTCTTTACGACATCAGAGTGGGTCTCTTGATCTGTTAAAATGCCAAAAACAAAGCCATGACGAATATAGGTGAAGCCGCCACCTTTGGAAGCTTCACAAACCTGTCAATCAATCCCAATTCACCAATCTACATACACCTAGATGACTACCAAAGACAAATAATCGTAAACGAATGCCTAAATGACAACAACTATTCACATTGGTCACGAGAGATGAAAGATTTCCCTTTTTAAAAAAATATAGGTTTGGCGTTATTGATGGTGCCTTAAAACAACAAAAGGAAGGATAACAACAATCAAGAGCATGGCAATGCAATAACGCAGTTATCAAAAGTTGGTTGATGGAGAAATATATATATATATATATATATATATATATATATATATATATATATATATATATATATATATATATATATATATATATATATATATATATATATATAAGAAATTGCGGAAAGTATGCGAAGACGTGAACGAGTTTTGGGATGATTTCAAGGAGAGTTTTGGAACAAAGATTGCTTCATGCACATGAAATAGAACAAAACCTAACAATAATAAAGCAGGAAAACTTGTTTATGTCAGCTTATTTTACAAAAATGAGATGAGTTTAGAATGAAATCCAGCCTGTCTCACCTTTGACAAGGTGCACGTATGGATGATGGTTATGTGATCTTGGGAAGAAACTCATGGACGCCATAGAAAATAAATGTATGTACTAGTTTTAAATGGGACTTCAAAAGCTTAGATTCTCAATATCAAACTGATGCCGAATATTGTAATTGTTTACCATTTAGCAGAAGATGTAACAAAATTGATGTTTTTAGAAACTTTTATTAATGATCTTTAGCTTTTATTCGAAGTGGGAGTTGAAATATATGATGCATATACACAAGAGATGTTTACTCTACATGTAGTTTCTTTATGGACTATAAAAGATTTACCACTCTTCGTAAAATATGTGGATTCCCTACATCGGATATAAATGTTATACACTGTATAGGAAGCATACTTAATTTCTTAGACTTCCACACTCTCATAAACAATTATGTCGATCATAGATTATATTTACTATTTGAACATCCATTCAAAAAGCAGAAAAAAACATTCCACGGAAAACAAGAGTTCAACACTACTCCACAACATATGACAAAACATATGACAAAAATGACACTGGAACAAATATACAACAAAGTAAAATATATTACAAATAAGTTATGAAAAGTAGATATGGATGATCAATTAGGAGTTCCTAAAAACATTGACATTTATCGAAAGATGGAAATAAAAAGAAGAACATTATAGGATGTTGGTACATCGGACGTCGGAAACAAGGAATCCGCTTATTGTAGGAAATGCAACATATATGGCAATATCTTAAGTATTAGATGTATAATTTTTCTAAGAATGTGTAGATTTGATTTATATAAACAAGAATGTACTTGAGAGACTTACCGGAACATTGTTACACATTTAAAGAAATATGAAAGATAGTTGAAATGTACAAATTAGCCTGGTGCATCTAGGGTTAAAACTAGAGTCGGAACCGAAGACACTAGACAACATACCAATACCGTTTGTAGAATCATGCACATCTATGAATGAGGAAATGACATTTTTTATGAAACACTATATGTCTTAAGGGTTCTAAAAGGGAATTATAGAAATTTATCTAGTCTAGTAAGTGAAATGGAACAAAATCTTATCAAAATTAAATCACATGACTATCATATTATAATGGAATCTTATTAGATTTATCAAGGTTTTTTAATTCTATTTTTTTGCAAAAAAATCAATGTGGATGAGATCGATGCATGAAAAACAAGAATATTTAATATATATATATATATATATATATATATATATATATATATATATATATATATATATATATATATATATATATATATATATATATATATATATATATATATATATATATATATGAAAGGATCCTTGCATGCATGTTAGTTTGGTAATTTTGGTTAATGATGATTATCTATTAAAAACTTTGGCAATTGATTTTTTGGTACTTTGGTAATTGGTAATTTGATACCATGGTAGTTTTGTTTATGGTTATAGCTTAATAGTTTGGTTATAGTTTTTGTTTTTGTTGATAGTATAAGGTAATTAAGCAGTTTGATAGTTTGGTAATTGGCAATTTGATAGTTTACTTACATATTAATAATTATTAGCTTGATTATAATTTGGTAATTTGGCAATGGTTAGTTTGTTAGTTTGTAATTCGTTACTAGTAATTGTTAGTTTGTTAGCTTGTTAATTAGGTTGATAATTTAACTTATAAGTTTATGTTCTTATTTATTATGTAGTTAGAGAATCTTCTAACAATGCTTAACGATTAGGTGTGTTGTGCGAAACTTTACCATTTAAAAAAAAAAACACAAAGTGATACCGGAGGAAACGAGGAAGCAATGATGATGACACGTCCAACAATGATTAGATTTTTTGTTAGACTTTGTATAAGATATTGCTTTTAACACTTTTGTTACTTAATTTGACATGTCGTATTGTATCGGTTATGGTTTGCGTTTTTGATGTTTCGTATTGGGTTTTTGCACCTTAAAATGGTTGTTCTAAAAAAAAGAGTAGTATTAGCAGCAACACTATTAGTGGCGACAACATGTATTTGCGGTGCCATGAGTATTAACGGTGATGGTGACTATATATTACGAGGTACACATGTATTAAGGGTGACACATTGCACTGGTGCCGTTTTTTTTAGCAATAGTGTTCCAACAGGGGATTTGTCGAGGTACACACGTATTAGGGGTGACACATTGCATTGGTGCCGTTTTTTTTGAGCAATAGCGTTGGAACAGGGGATTTGTCGCTGATATTGCCTTTAGTGACAATGAGCTTAATTTTTAGCAGTGATTTTTGTGGGCGCTAATGATCTATTTTTTTTATAGCGTTTAAGGATGTTGTTTTTTCTTTTTTAAAACATTTAGCCTTGTACCAAGTTCGTGTATTAAAATATTCAGACAAAAATATATGATTGATAAACCCGCCGCAATGCATGGAAAATCTCCACCAGAGCTATGCAATCAACAACAGTTAATTTGTTATTGACATGTTATTTCGTACAAAATCACCCTTGACTTCCACCATTAATGGTTATACTTGATGATGATTGTAGGGTTTATTTAACGTCTCCTATATCTTGTCATCTATTCTTGAAACATGGCCATTGTTTTATTTTATATAGAATACTTTATAGCACATAAACCAACTACCTTAGTGGTTTACCGGGTAAGGTACTAGCTTTTCTGTATGAGAGGTGGTGTTCAAGTTTAGGAGAAGGTTTGCAGGGCCGGTCCAAATGTATATGGGGCCCAGGACGAAAAGACAAAAAAGGGTCCCTTAAAGACAAATATAATAAAAATTAACAAAAAAATATCTTTTATTTTTCACTATAAACACGTTCAATTAGCAATAACAAACAAGCCAAATTGTTTATGTTTTGAGCTGGTTTGAGTTTGAACCAACTTTAGGCCCTAAAAATCATTTTAGTAATAATTGGTTTATATATATACACTATATAACCAATAAATTTTGGGCCCCTGGAATCGTGGGCCCTGGATGGTCGCCCGGGTTGCCTACCGTCTGGACCGGCCCTGAAGGTTTGGAACGTATTTTGGTGTCTTAGTGTATGGTCCAAAGGACGAGTCTTCTTCTCATATCCTTAAAAAGCCAGGAAGCCCTTAATTAGTAGGTGGTTGGAACCCATAGAATACTTTAGAACATGATCAAAAAATTGAAGCGTATATAACTACCTAATCTTTCTTTGATCTTCATATGAAAGTGTCAAGTGTGCATCAAAGCTCGTATGAAACAACATGCGTGGCTACTTTGATTTTTTGTTAACATTTGTCATCTTTGACACAGATTTTATTATAGCTCCTTCTATAAATACCCTTTCCTTCTCAACCTATTCTTCACCCAAGTCGTAGCGGTGTTCTTTAGCATCATCATAACTGATCAAAATGGCAGAAATTTCACTTGGTTTCCTTGCATTCTCTCTAGTCGTCTTCGTTCTAACTATTTCAGGTGCTTAATAAAACTTCGTTTAGCTGATTTCAGTTATTTAAATATTATTTTGCTTTCATTTGTAAAAAGAATATATTTACTTTTTCAACTTTTTTTTGTAATGATCGAGATTTTGCAGTTTTATACAAAACCAGAAATACATTACAGGTGATGTTAACTATTTCTGTTTGGGATCATTCTCTTGCTCAAAATTAAGCCTCTTATCTTTATTGGTCGCAAAACATGATTTCATATATTCTTAATATAGCCTTAATGATTTAGTTAAAAAAAATATGGAAAGATGACACTTGTCATTATTTTATTGGATAGGAATATTTGTAGGCATAAAAAGTAAAAATCAATTTAATTTGTCTTTTCAAATCTTAACTATAGTAAAAAGTTACACTTACTAAAATAAAAAAGGGATGAACTTTTTGTAATAGTAATTTTTCCATTTCACTTTGTTAAAATGATTTCAAAAAGCCAATTTTGAGCATCAAAGCAATAATCGTCGGAATATTATCTTACCAACCGAACAATATTTGGTTTAATAACTTTCATGGTAAACTAACTAAAACTTGTACTAAATAATAATGCAAAAGGAAAACAAATATCTTCACCTCCATTCATTAATATCTTATTTGACTTTCTTTTTTTGTTATAATCAAATTTTAATTACGTGAAAAGAAATCACCACGGTGAAGGGAGAATTATGTGAACATGCAAGCAAAACCTGGTCTGGAAAGTGCAAAGATACCGACAAATGCAACAAACAATGCATAGAATGGGAGGGTGCAAAAAATGGTGCTTGTCATCAACGTGAAGCACAATACATGTGCTTTTGCTACTCTGATTGTCCCCCCAAAGGAAAGAAACCACCTCTCTCTCCAGCCCCAGCCCCAGCTCCAGCTCCAGCTCCACCTCCACCTCCGCCTCCACCTCCACCACCACCACCACCACCACCACCACCACCACCGGCTGGGGGGCAGCCAGCTCCACCTCCAGGATGTGCGAAGCTTGATGTAGATAAGCTAATAGCTGAAGCACTCACCCGCTACAAGATCGAAGTTGAGAAAGTGATACATTTTGAGCTTCCAATCGACCCGGATGTCATCCTTGTATAACAATTATGAATGAAGAGAAAATATTTTGTTGTTATATATGTATTTGTTACGTAGTCAATAGCTTTATGATTCCCATACATAATTGTTTCAGGAATATGACAAATTGAGTATTTTTTTTTTTTTTGCTCTTTAAGAACATATCGGCTGCTTTATTCCTAAATTACGTAGTTCATTCCAAATGGGTCTTGAACCTATCATCTTATGGGTGAGAGGCACATTTCGACCAACACAAGATATATAAGCTAGAAGCCTTTGGTAGTTATTAAATAAAATATATGGTATGCAACTTTTTAAAGAATAATTTTAAACAAAACTACATGAAACGACTTGGTACTTTTATGCATATTGGCAAAGTTTTCTTTTGGTTATTGTTGTGCCAAAGTTAGGGATGTCAACGACTTTTGCCTACTTTCCAAGGTTTCTGAATTTCACCCGTATGATTAACTGTGGTTGGGTATTTATCCTAACATACACGTTAACTGAATATACTAGGCATACATTATAGTTCTTTTTTTTACAGCACAATTTCATTACTCTCGCCATAAAAAATAGGAAAAATAGAACAAGAATCAGGCATACATTATTGTTTTACGCTAAACTATATAAGTTTGTCAAATTCCTTAAGAGAACATAGCAGGACAACGTTTACTAGTTACAAATATTGAATTTAAACCCCGTGATCATATTAAATTTCTTCAAATTCAAAATCTAAAATAAATTTCAGCTAACCATAAAATCAATTAAGTGGATGTAATGATAACTTCATTGGTGTTTGAGTTAATGGCATGTTGTGATCTCGCAAACTTCCGGTAACGTTGTCTTGTTAATAAATCTTGTCAATGGATCTAACCACACTTGATTATGGTTTTTTGGGAGATTCCCATTCATACGTTCTCTCATAACTATTTGTTAATTTAAAAATTACATCATATGGGAAAATTCTAGAACCACCATTACAAGAAAACATGCATGTATTTGACGACAAAGCATTAAGCATGACCGCATGCCATCGCTATATGTAAGCCACAAACGAAAAATAGTCTTTAGAACATGCTTGCGATATTGCATCCTCCGTTATGGCGGACATAAGAAATGATATGTTGGTATGTATGTTCTGATTACAATGTATATTTTGTTTATGTTCTTGTGATTTAATATCATAATATAATGGATATTCAAGTTTTTATTTATCACTTCTTTAATTCCAATAACTTCTTCCACATTTTATTTCCGAATACCTCGAAGCCTTAAAAGACGAATATGTTATGGAACACATTTTACTATAAGAATTCCCAAAGACTCCATAGTTCCGCCTACATGACTACATGAGATTGAGTTTCATTCCTAAGTAAATGTTTCAATATTGGAAACCCATAAGTTATACACAAAAGTTATGCCTTTGAGAATCTCTCTTAATTCTTCTTTAGCCTAACATACATCTTTATGATAGAAAGACTACTTCATTTTTAGGAACATTGAACATGGATACAAGTATTCGACATAACATCTAAGAAGTAATAACACACTGAGGCCACATATGTTCTTAGGATGATTCTAAAGGATAGTACAAAATCAATCTAGACATTCATTATACAGAGGAGAAATATAAATAAGATACAACAAACTTTCCCAATTTACATGAGATTACAAATCAATTTAAAAAATCAAATAATAATAACAAGTATTTGACATAGCATCTAAGAAGTTATAACACACTAAGGTCACATATGTTCTTAGGATGATTCTAAAGGATAGTACAAAATCAATCTAGACATTCATTATACAGAGGAGAAATATAAATAAGATACAACAAACTTTCCCAATTTACATGAGATTACAAATCAATTTTAAATATCAAATAATAATAACAATATATCATCTAATATTCCCCGACAGTTGGAGTGGGAGGAGAACGAATGCTCAAACTGGACTTGACGATGTGAAACGGTTGACTTGGAAATCTCTTAGTGAAGATGTCTGAATATTAATGATCAGGACGTGGATAACACAGATCCTTCCTATTTTAGTTGGTTCTCGATTCAATGTCCATATCAACATTTTTCAGTGCATTGATGTTTGACCGGCTTAACACTGGAAATGTTGTCACAGTAAACAATCATAGCTTTGGTTACCAGTACATGAAGTTCAAGAAGAAGTTTTCTAGCCAACTTGTTTATGTGGTGACAATAGCAACTCCTCTATATTCTGCTTCTACACTGGAGCGGGACACTTTGGGTTGTCGTTTGGATGACCATGATGCGAGATTGTCCCCTAGAAACACACAATACCCAGATGTAGATCTACATGAGTCGGGACAACCCCCCCCCCCCAAATAGGCGTCCAAGTAAGCTATGACACGAAGTTTTGGGGACGTAGAGATGTGGAGACCTTTATTAGCAGTTCCTTTAGAATATCGAAGGATGTGTTTGAGGAAATTGAAATAGGGCTCTCGAGGCACATGTAGGAATAAACTTACTTGTTATACAACATATGTGATATCAAGTCTCGTAAAATTTAGGTATTGGAGGGCTCCAGCTAAACTTCAGTAAAGAGTGCCATCTTTGAGTGGTTGACCGACGTTAGCATTAATTTTTGACGAAATGTCAACCAAGTCACGACGAGATAGTTTGAGTGGTTATAGTCCGCCATATTAGCCCGATTTAGGATGTCTTACGCATATTGCGCCTACGAAAGAAACAGGACACTATCGAAGCGAGATACTTGAATGCCGAGAAAGTGATGTAGGTTGCCCAAATCAGTCAAGGAAAATTCTTGGGAAAGTGTGTCAATGACTTGTCTTAAGAACGAATCGGTGGACACAGTGAGGATAATGTCATCGACATATATGATTAAGTAAAAAGTATTGTTCCCTTTTGGATAAACAAATAATGTGGTATGTGTGACAGAACTTTTAAAACTATGAGATATGATATATTTGTAGCAAACCTATGATACTAACCTCGTGGTGCCTATTTGAGCCGATATTAATATTTTCGCAAATGACATACGTAATGAGGATGTTTGAGCCAATATTAATATTTTCGCAAATGACATACGTAATGAGGATGTGAGCCGTCAATTAAACTCGGGTTGATGCATGTAGACAGTTTTGGCCAAATTCTCGTGTAAAAATGCATTCTTGACATTGAGTTTGTAAATTAGCCATGAGAAGGAAATGGTTAAGGTAAGAGCTGTATGAATGAAAGTGGTCTTAACAATGGGGCTAAAGGTTTCATCACAGTCAACGTCAACCTGTTGAGATTTTCCATTACTAACTAGTCGTGCCTTATACCCTGCTAGGGAACCATCATCATGAAATTTATGGTGATATAACCACAATCATCTTATTATATGATCAACATATGGTCTACGAATTAGTTCCCATGTCTCATTTTCAAATAAGGCCTTATATTCATTGGACATAGAATGTTGTAGAGATTTTTTTAGAATTTAGGAGAAGTTAGAAGTGTGGAGGTTGAGTTGTGGAGTAGGTTTAATAATTCCATAGCATGAACGGGTTCTAATGGGGTAGCTAAGAATAGGTGTTGGGGCTATTGGAGGGGCGTGGTTGATGTCGGGGGTATGGGTTTGGTATTGGTTGTACAATGAGGTGTGTTGGAGGGAGCATAGGGTGAGATGGAGTTGGGGGGATGGGGCCAAGGATTGGAGTATAGGATGGGTGAGAGTGTCGACAGTTTGTTGAGAAGGGAAATGTAGAAATTTTTTAGAATTTAGGAGATTTTGGAAGTGTGGAGGTTGAGGTGTTGAGTTGGTTTAACAATTCCATAGCATGAACGGGTTCTAATAAGGTAGATAGGAGTGGGTGTTGGGGTTATTGGAGGGGGAGTGGTTGATGTCGGGGGTATGGGTTTGGTATATAGGATGAGGTGTGTTGGAGGGAGCATAGGGTGAGACGGAATCGGGAAGGTTGGAGCCAAGGATTGGTGTATAGGAGGGGTGATGGTTTCGACAGTTTGTTGAGGATGGAAGAAGTGTTTAATAATGGAGGTTAGGTTAGATTCAGGTTGGAAGAAGTTGTAGTCATGAGGTGTGGTGTGGGTGGGATTAGCGAAAAGAAAAGTGGTTTCGTCAAAGGTTACGTGACGAGAAAGGTAAATTTTACCGGTTTGGGGATCAAGGCATGGATAACCTCGAGAGTTCATGGGGTAGCTAAGGTACACATCATATGGAGCATGTGTCAAGTTCGTGAGAGCGGATAGCAAATGATTTGGGATAACATGGACATCCAAAAACATGGAGATGATTGTAGGATTGGTGCTGGTGAAATAAGGCAGATGTGGATGTTTGGTGTTGAAGTAATTCGGTTGGAGTGATATTATGAAGATACGTGGACGTGTGTAAACATCTACCCAAAATGTTCATGTGGGGTTTTTAGGTTACAATAACACTGTACTTGTGGAATTTCACTTAACTCTTTAAGGGTACATGCAATCTAAATTGGATCTATGTCTTTTGTCAATTAATATCAACATACTTATGAAAGAAAAACTATAAATTCTATTTATGAATAAAAACACATACTTCTTTCTTGATTTGAAACATGCTAATCAAATAACATTTGTAGTCTTCTTGAAAAACTAGCTCCGAAAGTATGGCCAACTTTAATGGTTCACACTCAAAACTCAAGAAACCCTAGGATTAGGTAACTTGTAGATAAATCCATATTTGAACAATTAAATAATAGATTTAATCCCAATTGAAATCATTTCCTTATCTACTACCAGGATGCTTCAGAGAACCCTAGAAACTCCTCCAAATCCATCCATGCAATGGAGGTTTCTAGAATTGTTTTTTTGTTCAACTATTAACCAATTACAATTCAATCCTTGCACCTATACTTAGTTTCAATTAATCCAGAATTAATTTTAGATGAATAATTATTAATAATTAAATAATTGCATCTATTTCTAATTAATTTATTAACCACATAATAAATTAAAAAACTTATTTATATCTCTCCTTTGATCAATTCAAGTCATTTCCTAGTTATGGGGACAACCCTAAAAGGACTTTACTTTTATTCATCAACATGATACCAATTTAGTTAGGATCTTAGACACCTTAATCCAACAGTCTCCCAAGTGGATAAGTCACTAAATATATTTGCAAGTACAAATCCAAACAACCAGTAAATGCTATTTTTCAAAGATACAATGAAACTCTCATTAGACGTTGGTCCTAAGATAAGTGATCAACTATCACTTCGTTCTACAAGATATCGTATGGACATGTGTAACATCCCGAAATTCAGGTTCATCTCTTAAACTCTTCTTCATTTCCAAGTTGTCAAGTTTAACCCTTGAAAGAAAATTATGGCAAATGAGTACGTTGGGCGTACTGAAGAGTACACTGCGCATACTCATGCGCTTAAGTTGGACGCCAACACGCCTAGGTACACTGGGCGTACCCAGGGTTATGCTGGGCATAGCGGTCCCAGATGCAAACCCTAATTGTGGCTTGTGGACTATAAAAAGGAATGTGTTGGTCGTGTCCCCAGCTACCATTCCTCAGAGAAAAACCCTAGGAGAGCAATATTATCGTTCCAAGCTAGTGTGTGAGTGTTCTTGAGCTAAAAAGTGCCTTTGTGTGTTAGTGAAGAAGAAGAGGAGGTTCTTGTGAAGGCTAAAAGTTGGAGTGCAAGCTTGGATCGGAGTTCTACAGAGGGAGGAGCTTCACTTGGAGGTAAAAAGCTCAGAGCTTTCCTTGTTATTATTGATTTGTGCTTCATAGACCAATTTTTAGGTTTTTTGGTCCCAAGGTGGAGACTTTATGAGAAAAAGGTCTCCATAAACTTAGATCTACTATATTTCAGAGTATTATGAGTTGAGGGTTCATAAAAAATCCAATCTTGGACATGAATATTAAGCCATGCATGAGATCTAGGCTTTATGAGGAAAGAGGAAAGATGTGAGAGTGATTAGTGACCTTTACAACCATGTAAAGGCTAAAAGGTTTCAACTTTATGGATTAAGTGACCTTAGAGAAGTCAGATCTGAAGTTTAAGTATATGTCTTAACTGTTTAAGACCAAAAATCAATAAATGCATGAAACTGAGACTTACGTTGGGCGTAAATCTTAGTACGTGCAGCGTAAGGGGTTGAGACCCCGATTCTGGATCGCCGACGTACGCCCCACGTATAGAGATGGTACGCGCCGCATACTGCCCTCTGTTGACTTTTGTTGACTTTTAGGGTTTTGGTCAACATTTGGACTTTTGGGTCAAGGAGGGGTAAAATGGTCTTTTACCCTCCTGTGGGATTGTAGAAAGGGATTTAATCTAGACTTTAAGAGCCATTATTTATTTGAGGATATTATGTATGTGATTTGGCGGGGGCTAGATCGGTATATTCGTGTGCGAGGTTACCTGAGTTACCCGAGGTGAGTCTTCTCACTATAGTTTACCTAGAGTGGTAATTAGAGCTACGTGACAGAGTATCTTGTATGCTTTTTGTATGATGTGATATCTATGTGATTTGTGTTGTGTATGATGAAGAGTTACAGAGTTAGGACCAGAGGATCCATAGAGTTTTGACCAGAGGGTCCACAGAGTTAAGGGGCTGGAGGGTCCCATTGAGACACACTGACCAGAGGGTCATACAGAGTTATAGCCTTGAGTGGCTAATATGTATTGTATGTGGTGTTTTGGGGAAACTCACTAAGCATTTATGATTACAGTGTTATGTGTTATGTGTTTCAGGTACTAGCGAGGATCGCGGGAAGGCGCCAGCATGATCCATACACACTGGCAGAGGATTTATTTATGATCTTGGGATATGTTTTTATCATGATGACATTTGTTGAACATGAGATTTGAGAATTTTGTATGAGTTTTATATTGTTGAAAAACGAAAAATTGTTTTAAATTTTTACGTTGTTACAACATGAGGCATGGATTAGAATCAACCTCATAGTCTAAGATTATGTTTCTTGATTTCCCAATTCTTGACAACTAAATTCAGACTACTAATTGAACACATCAATTTAATCTGGGTTCGGCCAAGCACTTCATATGTCGACAACAAATAATCATCGAAGATCCCAAAGATATCGGTTTTCAGTTAAGGCAACAGGAATGAAGAAACTTTGACTGCATAATCATACATTTTACTCACCAAATCATGTATGAAATTACACTTTATAACACCCAGTTACGAGATATGTTGTAATAAACCAATACACAACAAATTTACAAGATATGACTTATATATTTATGTTTGAAGAATAAAGGATATCATCGTCTTACGATTACTCGTCATTGAATAAATGAAGTAATCTATAATTGTGGGTTTAACCAACACTTAAAATCCTTTTTTTTCCAAGTACTCATGAATATTGCAACAATCCCTATGTAATTTCCTATCCCTATGGACAATTTACAAACAATTTATGACAGTCTTAAATTAATACCTACTCCCAGAAGTACTACTGACTATGGCATTTCAAATAAATTAATATTTAGGAAGTAGCATGCAAATGAAACACAATAATAAACTAATAGTTCTATGGTATCATACTCTTTGTACATAAATAATTGTTGGGTTTTGAGCATTCTAACACTCCAAAGTGTACATGCAACCCTAAATACCTTGGATCTATGTTTTCTCTATTATACATGCAAATATGAACATCCAAGGTATTATCCTAATCTAGCATACAAAAAAATGAATATAACAAGATAGAATACATACCTCTTTAATGTAGAATGTTCTCATGAAGCTTGAGTGCCTAGTGCCCCAAGTGTGACACCTCAAATGGTTCACACAAAACCAATTGCTTTTGGAATAACCTTGAGAGAAATGTAGAACACTTGAAATCGGCTAGCCCTTCTCTCTCTTCCATTAGTGTCCGATTTTTCCAAGAGTATGATCTTTATATAGTGTTACAATTAGGGTAAACCTTAATTATCATGGCTTTCCATTTCCTTGGATCCATGGGTTCAAATACACCATGGAGCATCCATGGAGCATCATATGGGTTTTAGCCCAACTTGATAATCCATGGAGCATTAGCCCACTATACAAGTATGGATGATTTACACAATCAACCCATATATTTAATTAGTCTTCTTTTGATCACTTAATTAATTCTAGATTAATTCTAATTAAATAATATTATTAATATATTATAACTTATAATATATTAACAAACCTTAAGTGTTATTTCTCTCACTATAGTCTATCTAAATGCATGACGCCATGCAACCCAAATGGACCATGTCAGGTCGGGTCAAGTCTTACCAACTATAGTTATGGACTTAGACATTAATCCAACAGTCTCCCACTTGGATAAGTCTAAAACTATTATTGCGTATGACTTCAAGAACCAACTGGCAATCGTAGCTCTCAAAAGCTTCCGTCGAACTCTGACCTTGCCGATGTTCTCTGACCTTTGTCAATGACTTGTCCATTAGATAAGGGATCATATATTCCTCCATTCTAGATATCATATGGACTGAGACATGGATTGTAAATCATTCTCTCTGTCCATTTGTTGTTTCCCGATTTTCGATTTATGACGACTGACTGATTGAATAAATCAAATCAGTCCTGGCTTGGGCAAGCACTCACATGTGTCATCGCTAAATCATCGAGGGGCCCACTGATATCGCTTTTATCCCAAAGGTAAAAGGAATGGATAAACTTCGACTCATATGGCTTGTTCTGCTACTTGTTGAATCATACACAAAGACACGTTTTATAACATCGAGTTGCCAATGCGGTTTCGTGCAATCAATGTATAACCAACTCATAGTAACAACTCATATCACTAGGTTTGAAGAATATAAGATATTATCGTCTCATGATCACTCGTGATAAAATCCATGAAGTGAATCCAATGAGCATGGTTTGAATCCAATACTCAGAACTTATGAGCACTTATGAGCGTTGTAGCACAAGTTTGTCCACCAACTTGGACCTCTACAAGCCAACCCATGACAGTCTTGATTCATATCTACTTCCAACACATGACCGACTGTGGATGGTTTAAATAACTTAGTCATTCCGGAAGAATAACCTAGTTATTATGGAAGTCAAAACATGAAAAGTGAAACACAAGAATAAATGAATCAAATATGGTATCAAACCTTATGAATATAAATAGATCACTTCTATTTATCACCATACTGATTACTCATTATTCATTGTTTTGGTTTTCTCAACTTTATACTTGAATTAAAAACAGTAGTTGTCCCATGCTCCAAGCATGTACACTATGTTTTTCTAAACAATAGCTTTGCCATACACCAAGTATGTACTCTATGTTTATCTATGATCCTTACTTTGTGAAATAAACCAATTAACCAAACTTTCAATGATTCTAATTTCACACTCCCAAATCAAAATCTTGTTTGGATTTAAACTTAAATGCCATACCCTCTTGAAATGAATGTGTACAAAGTCACAAAGACTTGTCAACAACCAGTACAGGGTATTCCAATGAAGACCTACTCCATGGACACAAAACCTTATGTTCAAAGTATGCATTGCTTTGAACATGCTTCTTGCACTAAGTTTTTTCTAATCTTACATAGATTGCTTCCACCTATAGAGTCACCTCTATATTCCCATTTTGACTACTACTTCTAAACAAGAGTTGCCTCTTTTCAGACTATGTCAATATGGTCCTTCCAAAATTCACACTATACTTCCAACTGTCCTTGAGCAACCAATCTTTGGTAAACCTTAGATTGTCCTCGATAATTACTTAATCACTTTAGTCATATCCAATTCTAGACATTTTCCTCCTTAATGCGCCAAGGCATTTGGAAAATTCAGAAGAAATAAATATTATAGCACAAGTAATCGATCTTGTACCCAAAGTAAATGGGACACGATTCATGATGTTTCACATAAAGACATGGTTCTAGACCAGTCTTTTGCCATAATAATTTTTTGTTTGCCATATTCTCAAAATTTTACTATGAAAAGGGATGCCGTAATCATAATCAAATTTTGAGAACGCAATATATAGAATTTTCTTAAGTTGAACCAATCCAACATGAAATTCATATATATATATTCTTGACAAAAGGTGATTAAAATCTCAATATATAAGCTCTTTAGAATGATTATAAACTCAATCTAAGCTTTTCATAATTGAAATGAAGTATAATTTCCTCTCCCTTAATTATAGCAAAACAACTTTTTCAACCCCTGCAACCTCACGAATTGAAACTTTTGTTTTCTTTAATTAACATTGATAACTTGCAATACTTATCATAATTATCATGCTCCCACTAACATGATGATTATTAGCATAACACTTATGCTCCCACTAGCTTTGACATGTACTCAGAAATCAGCTATTGACTTTTTTTTTTACCAATGTTCATATTTCTGATAGTAGATTGCTTTGATAAGACTTTATCAAAATCATACACCTTATCTTAGATAGCTCACAGGTGTGTCTAAACAATTTCAGAACTATGAAAAGGAATTCCGTAATCATAGTCTCAATTGGTTAGACCTTTTCTATTTCTCATAAGTCCATGTTAGTGTGCCTACTAACAACTTTGAGAATGCAAAGATTACTATCTACTTACAAATCTACTTAATGGAAGTGTTTCCTCACCATCATTTTCATGAATCGGAGAGAAACCTTATGACACTTAGAATTTTATGGTGTATGAGTTCCTACCCATATGAATTTGTCAAAACCTTAGTCACAACACACGGATAATGACAAATCCAAACACATATGGACTGAACTTATGCAATTTTAACTTCTTGCCATTTGGCAGCACAAGGGCCTTCCATAGCTTCCAAGTAGTTGTGCAAACAATTGAGGACTCTAAGAACTCATATGCAAAGCCAACTTTATCTGGAATGGGCACAGAAATGTCAACACGATAGGTTATAAACCTCAAGTCGTGTGCTAGTGAAGAACCTCAGGTTTTATTCTTGATTAGTTCTTGAGACTTTCAAGACCTTTAAGACTCCCACTGTCCTCTTGACATATAAGACTCTCTTGTCAAATATTCAAGGGATAGGGAGGATTCTTTATCAAGACAAACACTTCACACAATTGACCTAAGTTGGTCTTTGTTTTATCCAAAACATCACAACTTACCAATTTCAAATGTACAAGAGTAGATAACCTTTTACTCTTACATTTGACTAGTGTTAATAAACCTTCTTTAAGATATGTCACTGAAGTTACAATCTTGGAGTATGACTGTAAGAATTGTTTTGGAACGATGTATGACTCATCTTCTTGATTTTACCACTTCAACAATTCCTAGCTCCTCTTCTTAGCTATCAGAATGCACTTAGAGGATGAATTGTGATAAGGTCTCTTAATCATTAAGATGATCATATAACATGATACTAAAGTACTCTCCTATCTTTTCAGATTTGAGAAACTTTTATCCTTTTGCCTAATTTGATTCTTCTTATTCGTTCTACCATACATCGAAAATTTTCCAATGTATCAGAATTACACTTAAGCCTGTAAGTATAACCGTATTTACTAAACTTTAGTAAATCATGACAAATAGTATTATCGATTATTTGTGGTGGGCTTGATCAGTGCAAAAGAATGTGTACTTGATCCCTTAGTCCTTTACTTGACTCACACATCCATGTGAACAAGTAATTAGTCTTAATTTTCCAATGCTTAAAAGTTCTCATTCATCATAGTATACTACTTGCATGATTCCAAGTTTCGGTCAAATTGAAACTTGGGTGATGAGAAATTTTTCTATATTTGGTAAATTTAGACACTACCACAAATGAAAGAATCAATTTCATATTTCTAGTCTTGCTATTTATGGAATCTTATAAGCAACAAAAATTTTCACAGATGCCATTATAAGGATATTTTAAAATAAATAAAATCAGAAATTTTCCTTTTATTTCAAAAACTTTTCGGAAGAACTTATCCTTACAATCCATATGAAAACTTGTTGTTATCTATTCCTAAGCAATATCTCATAACTCCTAACAAGTAGCTCAAGAATCCGATCTTCAAACTATGCGATAGAAATCCATTTACACGATCAGATTCAGCATATTCTTTCTTTAAGTTTCTTCAGTTCTCTTTGATTCTTAAGACATCAACATGTGACCCAGTCACATCATGTATCAAGAATCTCATAATAGAAACTTAATAGAGTTAGACAATGGACTTTACCTGAAATAAAGTCAAACTCACTGACTTTACCATCCTTAGGTAAATTTGGCAGCTTCGTAACCAAAGCCCCTTCCTTTGGCAATAGAAACATATGGACCCTTAGGTAATAGTACATGGGACTATCTCAGACTTAGCCTTTCTCTTTACTGTTTTGTCAACAAAGTTGACTATGGCCAATCCCTTTCCATTGGGAAGAGAATGCTTTTCTGGATTTCCTGTGTCCCTATTGTCCCTGTCCATAAAGTTTTGGAAAGTTGATCTCCTAATCACATTTGCTTTACTAGCCTTCTAAATCATTGCTGATTCAGCTATACCAAGCAAATAGATAAGATTACTAAGGGTCATGTCATAGTCTGTTTCATAGGAGTTCCAAAGGAACTCACTATGTGACTTAGAAAGTGATTGAACATCCAACTTTCTCAAGACTTTGACACCCAACTCTCCCGACTTGTCAATATGTGACTTCATCTCCAAGATGTGATCACACCTAGACCTTGCATTGCCAATAGGGCTTGAGTGACCTAGAACTTGTGGGTTAGGGAGAATAATTGGAGGAGGTGGAGGAAGTGAAGTTCCAAGAGATTTGGGAAGATCATAGATGTCTGAACTAGACATCTTTTGGGAGATATTCAAGTTTAGTTGATTTAAAAGTCCTTAATATAACACCCAAAATGAAATATTAAGGCTAGGAGCCAACAACCTATTTATAACTGGAAGAGGGGTGCCGTAATCCAAGTTATAAAATAGTTGAAGGTAGGTAAATGACGATTTACCAATTTCCACCATGAAAAACGAAATATAATTAAGTTTTAATTGGATTTGAAACTCCTAGATCTTTTGAGATTTATTGAAATTTTCAATGGCATGTTTCAATCTCAAGTGTGCCCTTCAGGTTTTGTGACTGGGATGCCGAGGATCACAAAACAAGGTGTGAAATAACCATGCAAATTACTTGGTACTCTTAAATGTTTATCACCCAACCGATGTGCCGGTAAACCACACACGCTCCACCGGCCTATGATTAAACTTTAAGAAACTCTTTGCCTACCTTGTTAAATCAAGCTAGTGTGCCGGTAAACCACACACGCTCCACCAACTGACTTAAGCAAAGTGCCAAGTGTAATTTCATGGGTTAGCACCTTATTCACATTTTCCTAAGTAACTAAGATTGGGAATTTATAAAAGGTTTAGTTACTTAGTATTTATCATTAATACTTTTAATGAAGGGAGAACTTATAGTCTTTGTCCTACCCGTTCGGCTAACGACCCTCCACCAGTCAAGGAAGCGGTGGCTGAGAGTGGACACCCATTAAACTACCATTTTATAGGCAGTAACCTTATACCCCCCTTATAGACCGGCTTCGTGAATGAGGCCTACTAACGGTAAGACTGACTTTTACTCTTATACATATATATATATATATATATATATATATATATGTGTATATATATATATTATTAGCTTATAATATTATAAAGTATAAGGGTTGAATTTTAACTCTTTAAAATTCTAAGGGCTTAACTTGGAATTGAAATATTCATAAGTGAAACTTTTCAAATTCCAAAACTTGAGGGAAAGTTTTGAAACTATTCAAAACTAATTAATTCCATAACTTATGAGTTTAAAGTAGTTTTAATTAAAAACTCTTCAAGTTCCATAACTTGAGGACAAGTTATGGAAGACTTTAAACTATTAAAGAATGTAACTTTTCTTTATTTTGTAACTTATGGAACTAATTAAGGTTACACCTTTTTTTATTTATTATTTAATGAAGAGACTCTTGAACCTCCATAACTTGAGGACAAGTTATGGAGTCATGAAACCATTTAATTAGAACTAGACTCTTCATTTTGTAACATTTGCCAACTTTTATGAGTTTTATGATTCTTAAATGTGACTTTTCATATAACTTGAGGACAAGTTACAAAAACACACTTTGGAATCAACTCTTAGATTAAAATGGACTGAAAGCAACTATTTCACACAACTTTTCTGTTAATCTAAGCAACTCATATGAACATGATAATTCGAATCAAACTTTTTCATGTAATTAGCATAACACTTAAACTAATACAAAACATGAATCTATTGACAATTATCTTTGAAGTTGGATTAGTATGAACATTACCATATCAAAAAAAAGTTTATAAGTCCAAAAACAGCTTAGGGTATGTTCCTAGTCCATTTCTAGCCAAAAAAGTCGAATATATGTTGTCTGGGGCTCCTACTCGTCGAGTGCATGAACCTACTTGACGAGTAGGATGATTTTACTCATGGAGTCGGCGAGTTCATTAGTGGACTTGGCGAGTCCAGTGCCCAGAATGCCCGAAATTCGACTTTTTCAGCACTTTTCAGCAACTTGCATCAAGTATAATTGCAAACAAGCCTAGGCTCTGATACCACTGTTGGGTTTTGAGCATTCTGACACTCCTAAGTGTACATGGAACCCTAAATACCTTGGATCTATGTTTTCTCTATTATACATGCAAATATGAACATCCAAGGTATTATCCTAATCTAGCATACAAAACAATGAATATAACAAGATAGAATACATACCTCTTTGATGTAGAATATTCTCATGAAGCTTGAGTGCCTAGTGCCCTAAGTGTGACACCTCAAATGGTTCACACAACACCAATTGCTTTTGGAATAACCTTGAGAGAAATTTAGAACACTTGAAATCGTCTAGCCTTTCTCTCTCTTCCATTAGTGTCCGATTTTTCCAAGAGTATGATCTTTATATAATGTTACAATTAGGGTAAACCCTAGTTATCATGGCTTTCCATTTCCTTGGATCCATGGGTTCAAATACACCATGGAGCATCCATGGAGCATCATATGGGTTTTAGCCGAACTTGATAATCCATGGAGCATTAGCCCACTATACAAGTATGGATGATTTACACAATCAACCCATATATTTAATTAGTCTTCTTTTGATCACTTAATTAATTCTAGATTAATTCTTGATCAATACTAATTAAATAATCTTATTAATATATTATAACTTATAATATATTAACAAACCTTAAGTGTTATTTCTCTCATTATAGTCTATCCAAATGCATGATGCCATGCAACCCAAATGGACCATGCCGGGTCGGGTCAAGTCTTACCAATTATAGTTATGGACTTAAACATTAATCCAACAATAATTCCCTATTATTTAACTACCATAACAATTAAAGATTTATCAATTGTATAAATGTTTCGGAGTAATTGACTTAACAGATAAATTTTACAACATTTCTTATGTCAATTCTCTTATCACGCATATCATGCTTTCCTTTGGTCATCATTATTGTGAATGAATCATCGAAAAGATATTCACTTCACAATTAGATCTCCATCCTTAACATTTTCTTGGATGTAGTGGAATTTCCTCATTCTATGTATTGACCTTCTATCATCTCAATAATCATTAGTCATTTTGGCAATTTGTTACTCAAAATTAATCCAAGGTCAACTATGAAGCTTTCTAGTCCAAGTATACTCCTTCGATACTTCACTTGTATTCATATGGTTTTACCTATATTGTCGAATCTACCAAATCTCTTACATGATACCTTTCATGCTACAATTCAAAATGAATATCCATTTAAATTATGACTCTAATTGTCATCTTTAAAATTCAAGTCACTTTAAGTCTTCTTAATCATGTTCGCTAATGTCCACATCCTTTGTAACTTTCAATACCTCAGAATGTTCTTGACAGTTATCTAGCGATTCAGTCATGCAAATGTCTGACACAATTCTACAATGCTCAAAACATTTAAGACATCATAATATTTACAAGTCATAGAATTCATGATCGATGATATCCGAAGCATATAGGCCTTGACACATCCTATCATTTTGATGACTAGTATAAAGGACTTTTGAGATTCACTCAACTCCTTTCTATGAAGCATATGAACAATCGTTTTGTAATTTTTCATGTTGAAATCTTTCAACATATTGTTCTTTGACTGAATCCTATTAAATATTTCAAACTATAATTTTAGATCCAAATACCAAGTATTATTGTTTCATTCACATTTCCATCATAGCAAGACAATTCTCAAGCTTTTATACTTTGCGACTTAGACAAAAATGTTTCCTATGAGTGGTATTATCATTAACATTCAATACTAGGAAGACAATGAGACAATTCCATTACTTTCTCATGGAAGAACATATTCCCTGCTATGCGATGCTTGCTTAAATCTACAAATAGATTTTCAAGCTTACACACCTTATTTGGATAGTTTGTATGTTTAAATCCTTTTAGAATATGTAATATATCCTTTGAAGGTTTCTTATTGAGGAAATTCATTTAAACATCCACTTTACCATATCTTATATTAAAAAAGGCAAAAATGGTGACAAATAACCAAATAGACCTTTCTCAGCTACTGGTTAGAATGTTTCCTCATTAACAATTTCTTGAGTCTATGTGAAAACCTTTTCCACCATACTAGATGTGAATGTGTGTATATTCATATCCATGTTAGTCTGCACATTGAAGATCTAATTACAACCCATTATCACAAGACTAGGCTTTGTATTAAGTAATCACATACTTGGTTATCCATCATGGAGTCAATTAATTTCATTATCCTTAGACTCTTCTAATGGCATCCATAGGAGCGACGATTGCTTCATAGCAGCTATTAGGCTTATCATTATTTATCAATGTTTTATCATTAATCAACGTATCTCCTTCCACTATGAGATGAAACTTATAAAATTTTGGAGGTAATATAAATCTATTATATCTTGCAAAGAAGTAAGGCAATGTCATTTGACTCAACAGGTATTTCAACCATAGGTTGAGAGTTAGTGCCAACTATAGGTTCATTTCCATTTATATCTCGAATTTCTTCAAGTTCAATATGACTCCCACTAATTTCTTAATATGTATATGTTCTTTCTCTCAAGGAACATTCCTTTCGATCTATAAGTATCACATACATCAAAAGTCTTTACTGAATACTCATCAATGTAACACTTCTCAAATATCGATTCAAGTTTGTCATTGGTTTCTCGTCTAATGAAAGACCTCACAACATCATATCTGAATGTGAGGGAACTTTCCAACTCCAGATATCATGAGTTTTCATGAAAACCTAGTTAGCTGGATACAAGGTTCAAAATATGCTCTATTATTTCATGTGTATATTCCCAAAAATTTGTGAATAGTAGCGAAGCACGACTCATCATAGATCGAATCATATAGCATTCAGTTCTCCTTTTATAAAGACCATTAAATTATGGTGTCCTAGGGGAAGGCAATTATGAAAACCATTCCACAATCTTTATGCTAATAATAGAACCCAATACTAAGACATTCTCCTTTCCTTTCATATTGGAGATCCATTATCTTCATGCCCAATTGACTCCCTACTTTGTTCTGATACTCTTTGAAACTTTTCGAAGTGTCAGATATATGCTTAATCATACAAACATAAAGAAATCTACTAACCTATCAATAAATATTGTGATAACCCAAAATTAATTCCGTCACTATAACCCACTTCCGTTAATAAAATTTATTTTTATTATTAAAGTTTTCTGTTAACTTTTAAGTTAAGTAAAACCATTTGGGTTATTGTCATAATTTCATACGTGTCGGAAAACGATAAATCACACGAAAAATCCCGTTTGCGGTTGATGTTAGGTGGACCCCCACCCAGGCCATAAAATCAACCCTATATAAGGGTTGAGTGGCCTTCATTTTCAACCTTTTCACACCCTAGAACTTTCTCTCTCTACTCTCTCTCTACAAAAGTTGGAATTTGATCAAGAAAACACCCTTTCAAGCTTCACAACAGTAAGTAAACTCTCCTAACTTGTTGTTTAGCTTAGCATACGTGAAAATTCATGGTTTAAACTCTCAAAAGCCCCAAGAACATGAGTTTACGGTTTGGGAACATCCCAAAACCGCAAACACCCTAAAAGGGAGTTTTGGTGCCCCAAAACCCTTCTAATGCATGGCTAATGACCTAGAAACTTGTACGAATGATCTAAGGACCCTGAAACACGAAATAGATGGGGTAACCATGAGTTTACTGCCGTAAACTCATGAGTTTACTGTACTAAACTCCCAATGAATGTTCAAAAACCGTAAACACCTTCCAATGGGTGTTTTGATGGCCTTAACACCTTATATGGCTAGTATATGTGACTAGAACCTTGCATGCTTAACCTAGAACCACCAAAGCACTTAAGAAATGGACAAACATGATTTTATGGCCGTAAAATCATGTGTTTACAACCGTAAACTCCCCAAAGAGGGATTCAAAAACCGTAAACTCCATAAAAGGTCCATTTCAAGCCCCAATCACTTCCATAGCCTTTGATTCAACCCTAGGACCCTTCCTTGTGATGCATGAGACCTTGGAACACACAAATGCACCATTCCCATGAGTTTATGGCGGTAAACTCATGGGGGATATGGTCCCTCAACCGTAAACACTCCTAAGGACCTCCACTTGCAGAGTAAACTCCATAATGAGGCCATACACTCCTTAGATGCAACCCGTAAACACTCCTAAGGACCTCTACTTGAAATAAAGTGTTTTCACGCATTAGAGTGTATTTACTTACTTAATTAGTGATTACATAACTAATTAGATACAATTATGTATCACTTCATGTTACATAGGATCCTCGCGTGTGTTCAAGTCCTCACTTAACACCTAACATTCCTACCAGGCACTTCCATCCATTCACTGCAGGTGAGTTCATACCCATACACCTTTTTATGAGTTTTTCTTGTTTTGAGGGGGGGAATACAAGAAAAAGTACAAGGGAACTTGTACTCAAAACCTATTATTTTGTATGAAATGCTTACATGCTCAGTATGCTTTTAACAGAGAAAACCGTTTTACCAACCGATTAAGAAATTAACTTGTAGAGTTAGTTTTCAAAACTAAAACAAGGAAACTCGTGAATCTCATCATAAATGTTATATTTGATATTTTACAAAGGATTCATGCCAATCATAAAACGGGATTTTCCATATTATTACTTCTAAATTCGTTATTCTTAAGATTGGAGACATGTCCTTGGTAACACTCCATAGAGATACAAGAGTGTAGGACTAACCCTTTAACTAGAATCTCATGGAGGGAGAACGTGACTTGTGTGTATAGATCTATACGGGACTGACTACCCCGCATCTTGCTGCTAGCTACAGTGGGACTGGAAGGTCTACGGGTGACAAAGTCATAAAATGATATTGGCGCCGTTACGTGCCATATCCAGTTTATTGTATGGTTATGGAACTCGCAACTTAGATAATGGAGATTTAATTTTGGTAATAATAAACCTAGTGAACTAACCTCAAAATAATAATTGTTTTAATTACTAGAGGGTATCAGTAATACCCTTAGGAATTAGTTCACTACCTATTTATTAGTTTTATGTGTGTATTAAAAATAATGTATCTCATCGAGGATAACCGAGCTTTCAAGGAAACTTCACCTAACGATACAAGTATGGTAGATACTTGTACAGTTCATTTCCGGATCGATAACCAACCATTGACTTTTAAGGAAAATATAGGTTTTTCCTGGGATAACTTAACTTTTCATAAACAGGCTGTTTAACAAACAGATAACCAAACTTCTTTTATAAGAAAATATGGGATTTTCTTGAAAAACAACTTTTCATGAAATCAAAGGAACATTTTCTTTCACTAGAAATCAACCGCTTATGAACTCACTAGCTTTATGCTGATATTTCTAAAACTGCTTGTATTCTCAGGTTCACGTTAGACAGGTATATCTATTACTTTTGGAGAAGGTGGAGCATATAGAAGTCTCGTCTTTACTTTTGATTATACCGATGTTTACTTTTGATTAAACCAATGTATATAATCTATGATTTCAATACTTTTAAAACAAATGTAAATATTCTTATTGTAATGTAATGGTTGTGTTTACTATGCTTACTATGTACAATGGTTGTTATACTACGCATGACGTCCTCCGCCCCAGAACGTTTCCGCCATCAGTTTCGGGGTGTGACAGATTGGTATCAAAGACTTTGTTTATAGTGAACTAAGTATATCGAACCTTACATGCTATACAACTATAAAAACTAAGGGTCCAAAGCGCTCGGAACTAAAAGCATACTTTAAAATATAAGTATTTTACAAAAAGTATACAAGAATACCTAAATATCAGAAACTGTAACCACGAGTAGAACAAAACAAAAGTAATTGGGTGTTGGGCACTCCGGTTAAACCTGGGCAGTTATGTAGTCATGTCTAGGGTAAATATAGCTTGATTAACTATATTCATTCGAGACACGGCCAACATGTGCTTGAGAGTGATTGTGGTGTACAGCAGGCCTAAAACTTACCAAATATCCAAACAAAAAGTCATCGTCGCAACAAAACATAAAATACTATAGGAGTATTTTTGTCAGAGCCGAATACATTGTAGAAATTCATTCCAAGTGTTGCTACTCATTCTTTCCTTAGCGATAGTTTACTTGCTTTAGTAACTTTTTCATGTTCTATCGCTTAGTAGAACACTCTATCTGCCATAATGAGATATCTCTTGTTTCATATCTCTTGATTCTATCCAGAGGACTTACCATCCTCTCTTTCCTGATCATTTTAGACCGAGATATCTCCAACGAAAAGACCCAGCTCAAAGAACAACAATCCTCCGCCACCACCTCCTCCTCAATTCGATCATGTCATGTTTCAGGCAACTGTTACTTCCGCAGTGGCAGCTGCAATGTCACAGATGAACCCCGACGGCATTGGTGGGCCAGGAGGTGCTACTCATCCCCAAAACCAAGAAGGTGGCCAGGGACACCTGAAGGAGTGTTCCTATAAAGACTTCATGAATGTGAAACCCACATCTTTCAATGGCACTGGAGGTGTTATTACCCTGACTCGATGGTTAGAGAAGATCGAGTCTATCTTCGAAATCTGTTCTTGTTCGGAAGCCAACAAGGAGAAATTCGCCACCTGCACTTTCACCGACAAAGCATTGACTTGGTGGAATGGCTGAGTCAAATCCTTAACCCTGCCAGTAGCAAATGCTATGGGTTGGGAGAGCTTCAAGGATCTCATGCTTGCCGAGTAGTGCCCGCTGGGGAAATGCAGAAATTGGAGCACGAACTCTGGAACCTAAAGATGAAGGGTTCCAATATCGCTGCCTACACTTTTAGGTTTGAAGACCTAGCACTCCTTTGTCTGAGAATGGTCACCTCGAAAAGCAAAAAGATTGAAAGATTCATTTGGGGGCTGACCCAGCCAACCAAAGGAAATTTCTTGGCTATTAGGCCAAACACCTTAGACAGCGCTAAGTGTCTGGCTCAGACTCTGATCGATCATGGAGTCGATCTCGATGAAGTGACCACCACTCCTGAACCGGCTAAAGGGAGTGGTGAGAAAAGAAAATTTTGGAAACAAAAGAAGGGTCAGTCTTCGCAGGAGCCCTCAAAGAAACAGCAAACAGTGGCAGTCCACGCTGCTACTACCCCTGTCGCTACTCCTGCCACTCAAGCACCTACCAGTAGATATGCTGGTACCCTTCCTCGGTATGACAAGTGCAACTACCATCATCTCACTTCCAGCCCATGCCATGAGTTGCCCTACAACAACTGTGGCAAGAAGGGTCACCTTGCACGAAACTGCAGAATACCAGCCCAACCAACCAATCAAGCATCCGGAGCAGGTGTCAGTCAAGCCTGCTATGATTGTGGGGAGGTCATACATTAAAAAAGAAACTTCCCCAAAGAAACAACGACTAGCAACACCGGGGGAGTCCTAACAATGGGGCAAGAGGAGGCAGTCGCCGATCCCACCGTTGTCACGGGTACGTTCCTTCTCGACAAATCTTATGCATGCATCCTTTTCGATTCTGGTGCTGAAAGAAGTTTTGTTAGTCATGCATTCAAGCATCTTCTTAAACATAGTCCTCAACCATTAACCGAAACGTTTACCGTCGAGATGGCTAATGACGAGAAAGAGAATGCTAACGATATATTCATATGTTGCACCCTTACCCTAAACGATCATTCCTTTCCCATCGACCTTATGCCAGTCTCTATAAAAAGCTTCGATGTTATCATTGGCATGGATTGGTTGATCCCCAATCATGCTGATATACTTTGTTACAAAAAAGCTATCTGTCTCAATCTTCCCTCTGGCCAGACCCTCATGATCTACGACGATAAACTTAGTTCCAATCTTCGCATCATTTGATGCATCAAAGCCCAAAAGCTTCTGCGAAAGGAGTGCCATGCGTTCCTAGCTCATGTAATCAACGAGAAACAGGAAGTTAAAGACCTCGAGAGCATCCTGGAAGTCTGCAACTTTCCTGATGTCTTTCCCGAATAGCTCCCAGGAAGTCCTCCCGAACGCCAAGTCGAGTTTCGCATCGACCTAATTCCTGAAACTACCCCTATAGCCAAGTCTCCATATCACTTAGCGCCAACAAAAGTGCATGAGTTATCCAGTCAGCTTAATGAGCTGCTCAAAAAAGGATTCATCAAACCGAGTTCCTCACCCTGGGGAGCCCCGGTGTTATTTGTGAAGAAGAAAGATGGATCCTTTCGGATGTATGTAGACTACCGTGAACTGAACAAGCTGACCATCAAAAACCGTTATCCTCTTCCTCGAATAGATGAACTTTTAGATCAACTTCGGGGAGCCAATTACTTCTCGAATATAAACTTTAGATCAGGGTACCATCAGCTACGAGTTCATAGAGTGATGTTTCCAAGACAGCATTCAGGACTCGATATGGAAACTACGAGTTTGTAGTGATGCCCTTTGGTCTAACCAACATACCGACAGTGTTCATGGACCTGATGAACCGGGTGTGTCGTCCTTTTTCTGGACAAGTTCGTTGTTGTGTTCATTGACGATATACTTGTCTATTCAAAAAGCGAGGAAGATCACAAACAACACTTGAGATTAGTGCTGGAAACACTTAGATCGGGGAAGTTGTACGCAAAATTCTCCAAGTGCGAATTTTGGATTCGAAAGGTTAGTTTCTTAGGGCACGTGGTAAGCGAGGAGGATATACACATGGACCCTTCCAAAATCAAGGCGATAGAGAATTGGTTGGCACCGAAGACACCCACAGAAGTCCGTCAATTCTTGGGTCTTGCCGGCTATTATCGTAGATTCATCCAGAATTTTTCTAGAATTGCTAAACCCTTAACTACTTTGACATAGAAAGGTGTACCCTTTTGTTGGAGTGGAAAGCAAGACACTGCATTCCAAACTTTGAAGCGAGCCTTGTGCAGCGCACCTATCCTGACTCCATAATTTGTCCTCAAGTTATGGAGGACCAAGAGTCTCTTCATTAAATAATAAATTTAAAAAAGTAAAAATAAAATGTAACCTTAATTAATTCTATAAGTTATAAAATAAAGAAAAGTTAATTCTTTTATTAGTTTAAAGTCTTCCATAACTTGTCCTCAAGTTATGGAACTTGAAGAGTTTTTGGATTAAAACTACTTTAAACACATAAGTTATGGAATTAATTAGTTTTGAATAGTTTCAAAAACTTGCCCTCAAGTTTTGGAATTTGAAAAGTTTTCACTTATGAATACTTTAATTCCAAGTTAGCCCTTAGAATTTTAAAGAGTTAAAATTCAACCCTTATACTTTATAATATTATAAGTTAATAATATATATATATATATATATATATATATATATATATATATATATATATATATATATATATATATATATATATATATGTATAAGAGTAAGGTCAGTCTTACCGCTAGTACGCCTCATTTACGAAGCCGGTCTATAAGGTGGGTATAAGGTTTTTGCCTATAAAATGGCAACTTAATGGGTGTCCACTCTCACCCACCGCTTGCTTGACTGGTGGAGGGTCGTTAGCCAAACGGGTTTGACAGGACTAGATATCTCCCTTCATTAAAAGTATTAATGATAAATACTAAGTAACTAAACTCTTAATAATACCCAATCTTAGTTACTTAGGAAAATGTGGATAAGGTGCTAATCCATGAAATTACACTTTGCACTTTGTTTTAAGTCGGTTAGTGGAGCGTGTGTGGTTAACCAGCACACTAACTCGTATTTAACAAGGTAGGAAAAGGGTAACTTAATGTTTATCATAGTATCGATGGAGCGTGTGTGGTTAACCGGCACATCGATTGAGGGGTAAACACTTAAGGGTACCAAGTAATTTGCATGGTTACTTCACACCTTTGTTTGTGATCCTCGGCATCCCAGTCACAAAACTTGAAGGGCACACTCGAGATTGAAACATGCCATTGAACAGTTTAATGAATCTCAAAGATCTAGGAGTTTGAAAACCAATTAAAACCTAATAATACATTTTGTTTATCTTGGTGGAAATTGGTGAATCGTCATTCACCTACCTTCAAATATTTTATAGCTTGGATTACGGCATACCTCTTCTAAGTTATAAAATAGTTTGTTGGGTCCTAGCCTTAATATTTCATATTGGGTGTCATATTAAGGACTTAAGATCAACTATCTTGAATATCTCCCAAAAGATGTCTGGTTTAGACATTTATGATCTTCCCAAATCTCTTGAAACAAGATTTCCTAATGAAGATGATGTCCCATGGATATCATACTTATTCACCTCTTCAAATTATTCTCCGTAACCCATAAGTTCTTGAAAAGTTTAAGGTCACTCAAGCCCTATTGGCAAGGCAAGGTCTAGGTGTGGTCACATCTTGGAGATGTAGTCACATATTGACAAGTCGGGAGAGTTGGGTGTCAAAGTCTTGAGAAAGTTGGTGGTTCAATCACTTTCTAAGTCACATAGTGAGTTCTTTTGGAACACCTATGAAACAGACTATGGCAAGACCCTTAATAATCTTATCTATTTGATAAGATCAACTTCCTAAAACTTTATGGACATTGACAATGATGACATTGGATATCTAGTAAAGCTCTCTCTTCCTAGTGGAAAGGGATCGGCCATAGTCAACTTGGTTGACCAAATGGTAAAGAGAAAAGCTAAGTCTGTGATAGTCCCGTGTACCATTACCAAAGGGTCCATATGTTTATATTGCCAAAGGAAGGGGCATTGGTTGCGAATCTGCCAATTTACCTAAGGGTGTTAAAGTCAATAAGGTTGACTCTACTTTAAGTAAAGTCCACTATCTAACTCTGCTAAGTTTCTATTCTGAGATTCTTATTACATGATGTGACTGGGTCACATGTTGATGTTTTAAGAATCAAAGAAAAGTAAAGGAACTTAAAGAAAGAATATGCTGAATCTGATCGTGTAGATGGATTTCTATCGCGTAGTTTGAAGATCGGATTCTTGAGCTACTTCTTAGGAGTTATGAGATATTGCTTAGGAATAGATAACAACAAGTTGTCATATGGATTGTAAGGATAAGTTTTTCCGCAAAGTTTTAAAATAAAAGGAAAATTTTGATTTTATTTATTTTAAAATATCCTTACAATGGCATTTGAGGAAGAATTGTTGCTTATATGATTTCATTAATAGCAAGAGTGGAAATATGAAATTGATTCTTTCATTTGTGGTAATGTCTAAATTTACCAAATAAGGAAAGATTCTCATCACCCAAGTTTCAATTGGACCGGAACTTGGAATCATGCAAGTTGTATAGCATGATGAATGAGAACTTTCAAGTATTGGAAAAATTAATACTAATTACTCGGTCACATGGATCTGTGAGTCAAGTAAAGGACTAAGGAATCGAGTATACATTCTTGTGCACTGGTCAAGTCCACCACAAAAGATCGATAAGACTATTCGTCATGGTTTACTAAAGCTCAGTAAATATGATTATACTTACAAGCTTAAGTGTAACTCTGAGACATTGGAAAAGGTTCCAATGTAAGGCAGAGCGAATAAGAAGAATCAAATTAGGCAGAAGGATAAAAGTTTCTCAAATCTAAAAAGATGGGAGAGTACTTTAGTATCAGTTTTTTGATCAGCTTAATGATTAAGAAACCATATCAAAGTTAGTTCTCTAAGGATATCTTAGTGCATTCTTATGACTAAGAAGAGGAACTTGAATTGTTGAAGTGGTTAAATCAAGAAGATGAGTCATACTTCGTTCCAATACAAGTCTTAGAGTTATACTCCAAGATTGTAACTTGAGTGACATGTCTCAAAGAAGGTTTAAAACACTTGTCAAATGTAAGAGTAAAAGTTTCCTACTCTTGTACATTTGAAATTGGTAAGTTGTGATGTTTTGGATAAAACAAAGACCAACTAAGGCCAATTGTGTGAAGTGTTTTTCTTGATTAGAATCCACACTATCTCTTGAATAACTGACAAGAAAGTCTTATATGTCAAGAGGACAGTGAGAGTCTTAAAGGTCTTGAAAGTCTTAAGAACTAATCAAGAAGAGAACCTGAAGTTCTTCACCAGCACACGATTTGAGGTTTATAACCTATCGTGTTGACATATTCTGTGCCCATTCCAGTTAAAGTTGGCTTTACATATGAGTTCTTAGAGTTCTCAATTAGTTGCAAAACAACTTGGAAGCAATGGCAGTCCCTTGAGCTGCCAGGTGGCAAGAAATTAAGATTGAGTTCAGTCCATATGAGAAATCTGAACTTTGGTAAGAAAGTCAATGAAGTATTGATTTTTAGAAGTCCAGCTGATTTCTGAGTACATGTCAAAGCTAGTGGGAGCATGAGTGTTATGCTAATAATCATCATGTTAGTGGGAGCATGATAATTATGATAAGTATTGCAAGTTAGCAATGTTAATTATAGAAAACAAAAGTTTCAATTGGGAAAGAGTTGTTTTGCTATAATTAAGGGAGAGGAAATTATACTTCATCTCAAATCTATAAGCTTAGATCGTGAGGTTTTAATCATTTAGTCAAGGAAATATATATGAATTTCATGTTGGAATGGCTCAACATAAGGAAATTCTGTATATGAGTCCATTATTTGCGTTCTAAAATTCGATTATGATTACGGCATCCCTTTTCATAATCTGAATTATGAGAACTTGGCAAATTGAAATGGAAATGTTATAGCAAAAGACTGGTTTAGTCTTTATGTGAGACATCATGAATCGTGTCCCATATGCTTCGGATATAGGATCGATTACATGTGCTATATTCATCCGTTCTAAAATTTTCCAAATGCCTGGGGCATTAAGAAGGGAAAAGGTTTAGAACTGGATATGACTAAAAGGATTAAACAATTGTTGAGGACAATCTAAGGTTTACCAAAGATTGGTTGCTCAAGGACAGTTGGAAGTATAGTGATAATTCTGGAAGGACCATATTGACATAATCTGTAAGGAGGCAACTCTTGTTCAGAAGTGATAGTCAAAATGGAATCTGGAAATGTTTCAAAGTTAGAATTTTCAATCTGTTTAAGATTAGGAAACTTAGTGCAAGAAGGATGTTTCCAAGGAGCTGATCTCCTTTGGAATACTCTGTAATGATTTTTGTCAAGTCTTTCTGACTTTGTGCATAATTATTACAAGAGGATCAATGCGTATAAGTTTAGAATCTAACAGATTTCAGTAAATGGCATGAGTTTGGAATTCTTGCATTTGCAGTAAGGATTTGGGAGTGTGAAAAGAGAATCATTGAAGTTATGTTCAATTGATCTAGTTCACAAAGTAAAGATCATAGACAAACATAGTATGCATACTTGGTGTATGGCATGACTAGTGTTTAGAAAACATAGTGTACATGCTTGGAGCAATGGACAACTATTGTTTTAAATTCAAGAATAAAGTTGATAACTGAAACAGTATACAATGAATAATATGTAATCATATGGTGATAAATAAAAGGTGTTTTATTTATGTTCATAGGTTTTGATACCATATTGGATTCAATTATTATTGTGTTTCACTTTGCATGTTTTGACTTCCCGAATAAACTAGGTTATTCTTCCGGAATGACTAAGTTATTCAAACCATCCACAGTCGGTCATATGTTGGAAGTAGATATGAATTAAGACTGTCATGGGTTGGCTTGTAGAGGTCTAAGGTGTTGGACAAAGGGCTACAACACTCATGAGTGCTCATAAGTTCTGAGTATTGGATTCAACCCGCGCTCATTGGAATCACTTCATGGATTTTATCACGAGTGATCATGAGACGATAATATCTTATATTCTTCAAACCTAGAGATATGAGTTGTTACTATGAGTTGATAGTACATTGATTGCACGAAAACACATTTGGTAGCTCGGTGCTATAAAACGTGCCTTTATGTATGATTCAACAAGTAGTAGAACAAGCCATATGAGTCGAAGTTTATCCATTCCTTTTACCTTCGGGATAAAAGTGATATATGTGGGCCCCTCGATGATTTGATGATGACAAATGGAAGTGCTCGGTCGGGCCAGGACTGATTTGATTTGTTCAATTAGTCAGTCGTCATAAATCGGAAATCGGGAAACAACAAATGGACAGAGAGAATGATTATAATCCATGTCTCAGTTCATATGATATCTAGAATGGAGGAATATATGATCCCTTATCTAATGGACAAGTCATTGACAAAGGTCAGAGTTCATCGACAAGGTCAAAGTTCGACAGAAGCTTTTGAGAGCTACGATTGCCAGTTGGTTCCTGAAGTCATACGCAATAATAGTTTTAGACTTATCCAAGTGGGAGACTGTTGGATTAATGTCTAAGTCCATAAATATAATTGGTAAGACTTGACCCGACCCGGCATGGTCCATTTGGGTTGCATGGCATCATGCACTTGGATAGATTATAATGAGAGAAATAAGACACTTATAGTTATTAATATATTATAAGTTCTAGTATATTAATAATAAGAATAATAAGATTATTTAATTAGTATTGATCAAGAATTAATCTAGGATTAATTAAGTGATCAAAAGAAGACTAATTAAATATATGGGTTGATTGTGTAAATCATCCATACTTGTATAGTGGGCTAATGCTCCATGGATAATCAAGTTGGTCTAAAACCCATAGGATGGTCCATGGATGCTCCATGGTGTATTTGAACCCATGGATCCAAGGAAATGGAAAGTCATGACAATTAGGGTTTACCCTAATTGTAACACTATATAAAGATCTTATTCTTGACAAAATCGGTGACTAGTATCATTCTAGAGAGGGCTAGCCGATTTCATGAAGTGTAGATTTCTCTCAAGTTATTCCAAGTGTATTTGGTGTTGTGTGAACCATTTGAGGTGTCACACTTGGGGCACTTGGCACTCAAGCTTCATGAAGACTTTCTACATGAAAGAGGTATGTATTCTATCTTGTTATATTCATTATTTTATATGCTAGATTAGGATAATACCTTGGATGTTCATATTTGCATGTATAATAGAGAAAACATAGATCCAAGGTATTTAGGGTTGAAATTACACTTAGGAGTGTTAGAATGCTCAAAACCCAACAAGTTTGAGTCCAGACACCCCCGAGGGTATGTCCGAATCCCTCAAACGAGGGCTCTGATACCAACTTCTAACATCCCAAAATTCAAGTCCAAAAATTTCATTTTTAATTAATTAACTAATAAAACATTCACTAGAACATATTGTATAAACACGTCATCTCATAAAATCAAGTATCATGTTTGAAACCCACAACATCAACAAATATCATATCCGAGTACAATCCCAGAAAACACCATGCGGAAAATCAGATGTGTGTGTGATGCCATGCTACGCCGCCGGCTCTTTCCCCTTAGACGAAGAGGTACCTGAAACAAAAAACTGAAACCGTAAGCACACAGCTTAGTGAGTTCCCCCATCATACCACATACCATACAATACCATCGGTATCTTTCAACCGGTAATCATCATCAGTATCTTTCAACCGGTAATCGTCATCGGTATCTTCAATCGGTAATCATTATCGGTATCTTTCAACCGGTAACTGGGGACTATTCCACCCCCTTAATACTAGCATACAGTAACAAGATATAAGCACACAGTCAGGTATATCCGGGTACTGAGCTAGCCCTTGGTCCTAAGGACCACTATCAGGGAAACTATCCCTATCATGCACGTAACATATCATATAGATATGACTCATATCCAAACACATACCAGACCAAGATAATTATCATAAAGACAATCATCTTCTAAATACTCCTCATTGGTGGGCCGACATTGTGGCCTTAGACCCACCCCTACTGGAAGGTAACTCACCTTGTACAGGTAGCTGTTGATAATCAGTGTGGGAAACCTCCATCCGCTGCTGCTCCGGAAATCCTCTGGCTACAAACCCCACAAAACTCAGTTAGAAACTAATATCTATACTCTTAGGGTAAAATAACCATTTTACCCCTAACCAAGTCAAGTCAAAGTCAAAGTCAACTTCCAGTTGACCCGACTCGCCGAGTTGGGACCACAACTCGCCGAGTCCTTCACTCTCTACTCGTCCTCATCCGCGACCCTACTCGTCGAGCTGGGACATCAACTCGACGAGTTCTTCTCTCATCCGAACTCCCCATGAAAACTTATCCGACTCGCCGAGTTGATGAACAACTCGTCGAGTTGGCCTTCATCTGATGAACCAGATCTATCCTCAACTCGTCGAGTTCTAAGGAGATTGCCTTGGACTCGCTAAGTCCGTTCATGCACTCGTCGTGTACCATGAATTTCCAGAACAATTTTCTTAGTCCAGAATATTGGGTCACTCCCCGGGACTCCCCAAAACCTTTCCACACTCAGTTGGTCCTTTTGACCCTCACTGATATGGGACAGAACCCTTGGACTCGCTGAGTCCAAGAATGGAGTCGTCTAGTTGGTCATATCCCCTCCTTAAAACATCGATTTCTAATGTACAACACTTGTCCAAAAGATAAATCCAAGCCCCTAAACTCAATCTAGCACGTAAAGTTACAAACTTTACGTGCATGCATGGGACTTTTGAGCTTAAAAGGCTCTAAAATGGTTCTTTTGTTGGATGGTGCATTCCTTTGGTGCAAAACCAAATCTGTCTTGTGACTCCAATAATGACATGATCCAGAAGCTCAAATCCTCAACCATGTTTGAAAACATGGTTGGCCACCAAAAATGGCTTATAAAAGCCCTAATTCACCTCAAAGAGGGATCTAACAAATGAATGAGCAAGGTTCAGACTTTATACCTTCTGTAGACTGCAAATGATGAACCAAACTCGAATCCTTTAGTCTCCTCTTGATCCTTCTATGCTCTTCCTTTTTCCTTGAGGTCAAAACTCACAAGAATCACTCAAAAGTCTTAGATTTTCTCAAAAACGGCTAGGGTTTGCTATGAGAAGTGTTTGGGAGCATAAAGGGAGAATGGAGGCTGCATAAGGTTGTTTAAATAGGGTGCAAACCTCTGGATTAGGGTTTTAGTCCAGACAGCAGCTACTCGCCGAGTTCGGGACCCGTCTTGGCGAGTCCATGACTTAAACTCCGTGCCTCATCCCCCTTCTACTCGGCGAGTTGGTCCTTCAACTCACCAAGTCAAAGACCAAAAATGCAAAATAATTAAAGATTTAGTAACAGAATACGTACCAAGAACCAGGTGCTACATGAAAACTCAATACATGCGATCGCAGGTTTGCAAAAAAGTGCCAAAATAGCATGCTACTTCATTAAAAAGGCCTTTAACACGTTTTCGGTAATATATGCGATCGCAGGTTGTCTATATGCGATCGCATGTGCGTCATTTTTGCTACTGAATATATAAATAGACCCTGATAGCATTCCAGTAACCTAAGTTGGCGATTCTAGAGGTATCAGACGACGAAAATACGATTTTGGAGGCGTTTCTTCTCCGATTTCAACAATTTCTAAAGACCTGAAGACTGTGGATCATCTCCTTCAAGTAGATTAGTAAGGTTAGTTGTTTGATGTCTGTTTTCATTTGTTTTTATCAGATTTTAGCCATGTCTGGCTAAAACCTTAGTCTTCATTTCTGCAAAGATGAGTACTTTTCGTGTGATGGATCATTAAATCTGGTTTTTGATTTGTGCTTCTATCTAGATTTTTCAGTTTTGTTCTTAATGAATGTTTGATTTTGATTCTTGTTATCCTGATCACCTAGCTATTGTTTTATCAGTCCAGTTAATCAGTTAATAGAATCTATAATTGTTCTTTCCAACTGGTAATAAGTAACAAGTAATAAATCGGTTCCGTGTTTGGGATTTGACTTTGTTATAAACTGAAAAATCATATCTTTACGCTTCCTAGCTTGTGAGAAGTATTGGGTATTGCTGGAAATTTTACATAGATTATAATGGAACTTTTCTGATCTTGATTAAGAGCTTGTTTGATTAGATAGTAAAAAGTTCGGGTTAATTGAAGAGCTTGTTTTGGTTAACTAAATAAGGTAAAAGAGAAATTTCTAGAGCTTGTTAGCATTTCTCAGTACCAGCTTAGATAGAACGCATCTCAAATAACCGGATCTTGGTTGATAGCATGATTAGGAAATTCACAACAGAGTTGAAATCGTTTTTTTTATATTGGTTTTTGTTTAGTTTAATATCACTACAATTTTTGTTTTTAGTTTAGTTCAAATCCCCCTTTTAACAATTTTTGTCTTATATAGATTGTGCCTGATGCAAAAAGGCATTGACTTTTAGGTTGTGTCCTTGAGGATTCGACCCTGCTTCCATATAATATATTTTTAGTGCAACCAGCAGTGATAAATTTATTTGTTTAATACGTGCGCGACAGCGTGTTAACAGTCCCATACCATAATCCTTAATCCATGCATGGGGTAAAATGACCATTCTACCCCTGGCCCAATATGATCCAAGATAAGGCTTAATCCCAAAACAAAACCCCAACACTAAAATATCCATAATTCCTTTATTGGCCTAAATTTCCAAATTGGGCTCAAAACCATAATGGGCCTCAATAAATAAATATCTATCCCAAAACCTAATGGCCCAACAGGGCCCCAAAACACAAGGTCCAAAACCATAAAATCCATAAAGACCCTTGTATGGCCCAAATTGCTAAATTGGGCCCAATCACTCTAATGGGCCTTTCCCTAAGCCCAAACATATTCTTGGCCCAAAACATCTAACTTCTGATGGCCCACTAAGGCCTAGAGACCCAAAATCCATTGCTTGGCCTAACTTGAGGCCCAAAACACACCAAGCCCATAACGGATGAGTACACGGGGCGTAGTCTTCTATACGCTAAGCTTACTGGCTGAATGCAATGTACGATGCGCGTACCTGCATGTACGCCCAGCGTACTCCTCTGTGAAGCTACTTTTCCAATAAATGCTTAATACTCTACTCCAGAAGCTACAATTACAGATCCAAGTCCTCTTCAACATCTTAAACCATAAAGTTGTTTACTCGATGGCTTTGCATGTCCCGCAGAAGCTCAAACTCCAAAAATGATAATTTACTTCCATGGAAATGGTCTTAACTCATGCATAAATCCATTAAGACCTCCAAGATGGTGACTTTTTGCCTTAGGAACTCATTTAACACTGAGAGTGGCAACACTAATCCTAAGAATTGGATGTCAACCATAAAGTTTCATTCTTGGGGCCAAACGAACTAAAACTGACAATAGTAGATCTAAGAGATGAATTATCAAGTTCAAAGCTTTATACCTTCATCAAGTTGAGAATGAGTTCCAAAAGTTAGATCTATAAGCTCCTCCTTGATTCCCATCTTTGCAAGAAGTTCCATCTTCTTGAAATGTTCCAAAAACCACCGAAAATGCACCCACAAAGCTCACAACACTCTTGTATGAAGTTACCACTCAAAATTAGGGTTTAAGGATCTGAGAATGAAAGGGAGGCGCACCCCCTTGGACTTAAGGTGCTTTAAATAGTGAGCCAACCCTAAAATTTAGGGTATTAGAGATCCTGGACGTACGCTGGGCGTAATCCCCATACGATGGGCGTACGTCTTTAGCACTCGCGATTCTTTATCTAAAACTACGTTGAGCGTACCCCAGCTTACACTAGGCGTAATCACCTGGCTGCCACCTTGCATGAATGGGCTAAAATGAAAAATTTTCCATTTAGGGACGAATTCTACCAACAACTTTGAAGTAATGTAACTTCTTCGTTCTAGGTCTGTTTCCGACGAACTTTATACCCACAAAAAGGTGGCATGAAGCCCTACACTCCTAAAAGACACAATCGAACACTTTCAAAACCGGGTGTTACAACTCTTGCCCACTTAAATTAGATTTCGTCCTCGAAATCATTCCTTTCCATTGCTCACGCCAAATAACTAGAGCCTCATGGCCACATCCCTGAACATACCATAGCCTTTCTGTTGAGTCTATAGGATTGCGTCATGGGCTCGGTCCATAGCCTAGTTTGAATGCCGGTATTGGGCATGTCCAGCCGTGCATTATTTTATTTTAGGGTTTAAATTATATAAGCTGCATGCATGCACACTTAGAAGATATCGCTTTTATTGTTTTCGTTTTCATTGCTTGTAAACCCTAGCTCGCCTCTACAGCGGAAGTTCTTCATCGAGCTCTGCTGAGGCGTGACTTAGTTTTGAATCATAAGCATATATTTGATTATGTTCTGTGTTCTTTCTTATTTTGTTCCTAAACTGTTAGATTTCTTTTATCGTACTCGTGAAAGATCTAAACGATCAAAGAGTTTTGAACTCATCAATTGGTATCAGAGTAGGAGACTGTGTAATCTATACACACCTCTTCTGTCGAAGAAGTTCATAGGGTTTTTATTCCGCATTGATTGATATTTATTGAGTCGTCATTCTTTATTGGCATATCTCATTAATTGTTAATCTAACCCTAATCGAAAAATTACAAGTCTGATCTTTTACAGGTTTTCGATCTAAAGTATTCATAATGTCAATGGACGATTCTCAAACCAATCCGATAAATATCTCCAACAGCATTGGGTCTACAACAAGAATACCGATCTTGTATACGCAAGACTATGAAGTATGTACGCATCATTTTGAAGATTACGTGATTGGATCGAAGGACAATGGGTATCTAATCTGGGAAGAAATCACTTCAGGCCCATTCGCTCATTCTAGCACATCAAAGATTGTTAAAAAGCAGAAAGAATACAATCAGCTTGTCAATGACGTCAAAGACATTCCTCAGGATGAAAAAGAGAAGTTTTAGTGCAACATCAAAGCTCTAAGGATGATATGGTTTGCGCTGCAATCGGATACGTTTCGTTAGGTAAGTTCCTGTACTATAGCTAAGGAGATCTGGGATAGATTGAAGGAATTATATTCCACAGATGAAGATCTGGAACACTCTATTCAAACCCTCCTGTTATCAGAGTTTGGCGATTTTAAGCAAAAGCCTGAAAAAAAAACTTAACCAAACTTTCGATCGTTTCAATCATCTTTTGAGTAAGATGATAAAGCATGGGATTGAAAGAAAGGTGATTGAACAAAAGGTCACTTTCATGAATGGTCCCAGACCTGAATGGATGGCCGTTGTGTCAACTGTCAAAGCTCATAAACAGTTCAAGTCATACTCTCTGGCAAAACTTGTGGGTATTTTAAAATCCCATGACAATGCCTTATCGAAGGAAACGAATGTAGTTTCGGGTCTGGCTTCCTTAGCTCTTGACTCAAAAGGAAAGAGTTTGGTTGAAGAAGAAGAGGAATTAGATCTTACAGATTTTGATCTAACCAGCGAAGAATATGCAATGATGGTGTCAAACCCCAGAAAATTCATCAAGAATAAATTCCCAGCCAACAAGAACCGAAACGGGCATGGAAGTTATAGTGCCGAACGGATCAAGGAGGAACCGAAGATGGGATCAAAATTCGAAGAGTCAAAGAAGGAAGCTAAAATTGGAGGCAACTCAGGATTTGACTGTCATTACTGTGGAGGCAAAAATCATTTTTCTAAAGACTGCATGTTGAGAAAGAAAGAAGAGAAGACAAGCGAAGATGATGAGGAAGCGAGCCTCCTGAGAAGATTGGAGGAGATAAAGAAAAAAAAGTCTGCTGTTAATAACTCTACTATGAATGCTTTAATTGTGCATGGTTCAAACAACAGTGATGAGTTTGGAGGTGTGGAGGTCTGGTCCACAGATTCGGAGGATGATGAAGTTAGGAAGCCTATTCACGGAAAAGTTATGATAGCGAAAGCAGAGCAGTCAATGGGGAGATGATTTGCAGTGATTGAGGGTGTATCCCAAATGAGAGGATACACAACTGATGGGGGAGTTGAAGAAGAAAGAGAGTGAGAGGACAAATGTTTTGCTGCCAAGCCTGTTAGTGCTCAGATCAACAAATGTGATGAGTTGATCAAAAAGGTACAAGATATTCTTGCTTCTCTAAAATTACCTGCTAATAATTATGAAAAAGAATTAAATAATTTGAAGTCAAAATTCTCTAGCATAAGTAGCAGTCTCGCCCAAACCCGTGTCACAAATTCTAACCTAACTGATCAAATCAGCAGGATTTCTTCAAAGAGTGAGGAACGAAGAATGTGGATCGAGCAGAAGGAAAAGGAGTTAATTAGATCTAAGGATGATACTATTTATTTGTAGAGAGACAATCTTAAACTTCTTAAACAGAGAAATGGTTTTTGTTTAATTGCTAAGAGACTTTATTTTAACATCACTCAGTTGCATCTTGATTGTGAAATAGGGAAGAAAATTCATCGCATGATTTTGCCTTTCCTTGAATTAAAGGAGGATGAAATTGATGCAGAAGCATAAAACTGTGAAAGTGTCATATCGTCTGATGAAGTGTCTCCAGCATATAAGATAGGTCTGGACAAAATTCAATCTTACATAAAGTCCAACGACCACAAGGACATGCTCAAAAATCTGTTAGATGAAAATGATAAATTGAAACTGAGAGCCGAAACTATACAAAAATTTGACTCATTGAATGCCAACTTAAGTTCAGAAAACAAAATTGATGTTGAAAATACATCTGAACTTAATGAGGATGATGATATGAGTGAAATTTTTGTAGAAGATTTGGTAGACTGTTCTGAATTAGCCAAAAATGAACCCAAGTTCCTCTACTAACAAGTCCAAAGCTCTCAAAGCTAAAGCTGTTGTGTACCAAAAGGTACAAACCACTCCAAACCAAGTCTACACAGTGCAGTGTACCACTCCACAACAAACTGCAGAACTAACTGCTATGGTAGAAGAAGAAAATGTTGGTGGATGTGATGAATTCTTCTGGTCGGCCCCAATAGACAACACAAACGAGACGAAGGGTCTTTCTTAGAAAACCTCATGGAGAGTAAAAGGTAGATACATACCTGAACCGCTAAATGAGCCTACCAAGTATGATGTGACGAGCACAAGCGGAACTAAAACTCCTTTGGATGAACCTGTGCAAACCACTAGTGATACTTCTTCAGCAAAAAGTGCATGATGTGCCCATGCTTCAAAACGAAAAGCCAACATTCATAGAAATCCAAAATAGGTGGTTGATCGTAAGCATCAAAAAAATATGAGATACAAGAAGAATCTCTCAGAGAGAAAATGGTTTTGGAAGTCCCAATATCCTGATTTTGTAAGGATTGAAAAGAAGCAAAAATCACAAGAAGACACAAGGAACCGAAAGGGAGGTTTCGGTCCTTCGACCAACAGGAACTGAAAGGATGATTTCGGTCCTTCAACAAATAGCAACCAAAATGGTGGTTTCGGTCCCTCGACTGAAAAACAACCGAAAGGGTAGTTTCGGTCCATCACCCATCAACAACCGAAAGGGCGGTTTCGGTTCATCTTCTAACTACAAACGAAAGGAGATTTTCGGTCCTTCATCCTTGAACAACCGAAAGAGCAGTTTTGGTCCCTCATCCAACTCCAACCGAAAGAACAGTTTTGGTCCCACATCCTACAACAACCGAAAGGACAGTTTCAGTCCCTCATCCAATGGCAAACGGAATAGCAATTTCCGTCCTCAAACCTACAAGTCTGATCACAAAAACCAAAAATCTAATGTCTCTCCTAATTCCAAATCTCTAAATTCCAGTCCTTCTGTCAAAGACCCTAGTCCTCCTAAATCAAAAAAAAAAATTAAAGTTTTCACCACTAAAAGAAAAGATGAAACAACTTTAATTAAACGCACATATATGGTTGATATCTCTCTTACTATACCATGTCCTGTAAAAGGCTCACAAGGACCCAAGAAACTTTGGGTTCCTAAATCTGCTTAATTTTTGCAGGTTATTCGTGACGAGCAGTTTGACGAAGAATGGTACATCGATAGTGGCTGCTCGCGTCACATGACAGGAAGGAAGGAGGAACTAAGGGAGTTTCTCTCTCTCAAAGATGGTGGTATTGTAAAGTGTGGCAACAACTCTTTTGGAACTATTAAAGGCTACGGAACGATCACTAATGGCGAATTCCCTATAAGGAAGGTTGCATACGTTGAAGGGCTCCAACACAATCTCATCAGCGTATCATAGTTGGTGGTTGGTACCGGGTTAAAAGTATCATTCGACGATGAAGGCTTGGAAATTGTCGAGAAGAAGTCAAGCAACGTCCTATTAAAATCCAAGCGAAAAGGAGAAATGTATCCACTGAACCTCAATCCGATAAGAGGTAAACCATCAGTCTCTTTGCTCACAAAGGCTCCCTTCGATGAAAGTTGGTGATGGCATATATGACTCTCTCACCTAAACTTCAAGGACATCAACAAATTAGTTTTAGGTGATCATGTTCGAGGGTTTCCAGTTCTGAAATTCGATAAAGAACATCTCTGTGTAGCGTGTGAAATGGGAAAGCAGAGTCGGCAGAGCCATCCTTCAATAATCAACACTAAGGTAATAGAACCATTAGAGTTACTACATATTGATCTATGTGGTCCATCATCCATCGAAAGCATTGGAGGAAACAAATATATTCTGGTTATAGTAGACGATTTCTGAAGGTTCACATGGACCTTCTTTCTCAAGCAAAAGTCTGAAGCTGCACCAAAGCTCAAGCTCTTCATTAAACAGATAGAAATGCAACTTAGAAACGTTGTTCGTAATATAAGGAGCGATAATGGCTTGGAAATCAAAAACAAAGATTTTGAATGTTATCTTGCTGAAAAGGGGACGACTCACAATTTCTCAGCAACCTACACTCCACAACAAAACGACATTGTTGAAAGGTGATCAAATCGATCCATGTGTGAAGCTGCTCGCACCATGTTATGCTTTGCATCCTTGCCATTATACTTCTGGGCTGATGCAATTGCGGCTGCTTGTTATACTCAGAATCGATCTTACTTGAATAAATGGTTCTCCATTACTCCTTACGAGATCTTGAACAATCAAAAACCAAACGTGAAATTCTTTCATGTGTTCGGTTCTAGATGCTTTATTTTCAACTCTAAAGAGAATCAAAACAAGTTTCATGCTAAGGCGGACGAAGGAATTTTCTTAGGCTACTCCCTGAAATCCAAGGCATACCGAGTTCTCAATAAACACTCGAAGAAAACTGAAGAAACATACTATGTCACTTTTGACGATAGTTATGTTAAGAAGTTAAGAACAACCGAAGATGCATCACAAGAAATATTTCCAAAGAATGGTCAGGTTACTATTTCCATCTCGAATCTTTTCGACCAATTCATGCTCTTGTTTGATGAGCCTCAGAATGCAATTGACTCTGAATCAACTACAAAAGACAACAAAGTTGACAATATGAAACAAGTTGTAGATGATGCTACTAGAAAAATAGCTGATGATCAATCCAAAAGAACCGAAAGTGCAGACGGAAGCGAACCTTCTGGTGACCATCCTACTGTCGAGGGGGAGGGTTCTTCTCCTCATCATGATCAAGGTTCTTCATTCCAGGGGGAGAACTCATCGCCAAATACAATAGCCTCCACTGAAATTCCAACCAACGAAGGAGGTGCAAATGCTGGTCCTGAACAGGAATCATTCTTCGAGGGGGAGAAAACAGTTAGTGACGATGATAATTTATCTGAACTCGAAGAAGAAATCAATGCTGAATTGGATCCCATCTATGATCCAAAGTTTCCTCCACTTGTGAAATGGACCAAAGATCATCCCTAGACTCAAATCATTGGGGAATCCTCTGAAAATTTGTTGACTCGCTCTCAAATCAAAGCGAAACAGGTTGTTCTGTTTTCAAAAGTCGAGTTTTGTATGTTCAATTCGTTCGTGTCCAAAACTGAGCCAATGACTGTTAATTCAGCTCTTGATCTTTCAGACTGGGTTCAAGCTATGCAGGATGAGCTAAATGAGTTTGAACGAAACAAGGTATGGCTTCTTATTCCAACACCAACGGATGCTTCAGTTGTCGGTCTCAAATCGGTGTTCAGAAACAAGATGGACAAAGAAGGAAATGTCATTCGTAATAAATAAGGCTGGTGGTCAAAGGGTATTGTCAGGAAGAGGGGATTGATTATGAAGAAACCTTCGCTCCAGTGGCTAGATTGGAATCTGTTCGTATCTTTCTTGCGTACGCTGCTCACAAAAACTTTGAATTCTATCAGATGGACGTCAAATGTGCCTTTCTAAACGGTGAACTTGAAGAAACCGTATATGTTTAGCAACCACCAGGATTCTTAAACGAGAAGTATCCAGATCATTGCTATATCCTTGACAAAGCTGTCTATGGCCTGAAACCAGCTCCCAGAGCATGGTATGAAACTCTCACTCATTTCTTAAAAATGTCTAAATTCAAACAAGGTTCGGTTGACCCAACCTTCTTTCGTAAGAGAGAAGGTAACCACCTTATGATCGTCCAAATTTACGTTGATGACATCATCTTTGGCTCCATGAATCCTAGCTTAACAGCTGAATTCCGAAAGTTGATGGAAACTAAGTTTGAGATGAGCTCAATGGGTCCAATTAATTTCTTTCTTGGATTGAACATTAGACAAGGACCCGAAGGCATTTTTATTAATCAGGAAGCTTATACCAAGACTTTGGTCACCAAGTTTGGAATGACAGGAGACTCCAAAGTAAAAGTGCCAATGGCTTTTGGAACGAAACTCACACCATCATTGGAGAAACCAGCCGCTGATACAACGGTTTATCGACAGATGATCGGGTCTTTGATGTATCTTACAGCCAGTAGACCTGATATCATGTTCTCTGTCTTTTATTGTGCTCGATTTCAAGCCAACCCACGAGAACCTCATCTTCAAGCAGTGAAGAACATCTTTCGCTATCTGAAGCGAACCTCCTCTCTCGGCCTATGGTATCCAGCCAACTCCGGATTCTTCGTGCAAGCATTTTCAGACGCCGATCTGGGTGGCTGTGGATTGGATCATAAAAGCACCACAAGAGGATGTCAATTTATGGATGGAAAATTAGTCAGTTGGCAATCAAAGAAGCAAACTTGTGTTTCGTTATCCACTGCAGAAGCCGAATACATTGCTGTAGCATCCTGTACATCTCAAGTTGTGTGGATACAGAGTCAACTCCGAGATTATGGCTTAAATATGAAGAATATCCCATTATACTGTGACTCTGAAAGCACAATCAAAATCTGTCACAACCCAGTGCAACACTCGAAGACTAAGCATATCGCACTGAGGTACCATTTCATCAAGGATCACGTCGAAGATGGCAACGTCGAAATTCACTTCGTCAGAACGACTGATCAACTAGCAGACATATTCACAAAGGCCGTACCTGAAGCAAGCTTCAATAAGATTTTACGAGGTCTAGGAATGATGCAAGCCGAGTCAGTACCAAAATCTCCTTCGCTCTCATAAAGGTAACAAGCGAAATTGAGCGACCCGAAATGAACCGAACGTTCGGTCTATTTCGGCTTAGGTCCATTTCGGGATCGGTCTATTTCGGGTGAAGTTGGTCCATGAACCGAAATGAACCGAGCGTTCGGTCTATTTCGGGTTCGATCCTCCTAAACTTGTTCATTTTTTTAAGGCGTTTTCAAGTGTTCACTTATGTACATCTTTTCTTTACTTCTTTTTCCTTATAAAAATTCCAAAAATATTTTTTCTTTAAAAACTCTTAAGAAATCCAAAAATATTTTTCTCTTTCGTTAAATTGGTCAACTCTCACAAAAATTCAAAAATATTTTTTATTTTTTTATGTTTTATTTTATTTTATTTTTTTTTCTCTCAATGGCATTGCTAAGGCAAGTAAATAGTTTTCCTAGTTAGGAGTCCCTAGAAGCATGTTGTTGTATGTTAACTAAAGCCTCGACAGATTTTGAGTGAAGCCTTAATAACATGATATATACCAATCATGTTTTCCCAATCCAGGCTATGTGATTCACTCTAATTATGAGCTACCTTACTCTACTCACATTGAGTTTAGAGTTTTCGGCTTGGTCCTTCTTTTCTTTAATGCAGAGGTACTTTCGCATCTTATACCATCTCTGTCATCCTTCTCCGTTATAACTCGTTTCATCAATATAACCCCTGATACTCTCAGTCTTAACCACTGAAGTTTATGGTTATACAACATCTATGTTCATGATCTTAGTCTCATGCTACTATGTACTAAGTGAAACCCAAAGTTCAACACCACTAATGAATTGATGGCGAATCTAAAGATTCAAGATCTTACTTGTTACCCTATGAAATCTCTTTTTCTTTTGAGTGATCTTTATAAGTTTGCTTTTCACCAAGGATTGTTTAACCCTAAAAGATCCAATTATTTTTTTTTTTTTGAGATTTCCTTTTTCCCTCGCCACTATAAAGTTTATCATACCTACTTGTTTAACACATTACAATGATCTCACAAGTACTTCATTCAGTTTCGGTCTTATGTTAAGTATCTAAATTATGAATTGAAGCGATAGCCACCCTCTTTAACCTTTAAAAGATGCCTTTCAAAACTTCTCAACAAGTTATTGATCGTTATTTCATGGGAAACCAAGCAAGCACTTCAATGTCTCTCTTGACTTTGAAGGAAGTGATTTTTGCCCATAATCAATTGTTTTATGTCTACATACGACATCACAGATAATCCCAAAATACTCATTTTATTTCTTCACCTTTTACACCCTTTGCATGAAAATTTTTAATTTTTCAAAATTCTAAGTTTCACACAGATTCATGATTCAAAAGCTCAAGGCACAAACACTCAAGCATCCTCAGGTGAAATGATTGGGATAAAAAGGTCGTTGACTCATCAGAAATCCAAACGGTTTGGCGACTTCAAAAAGGGGATTTTTATGAAAAGGCGTGAAAAGGGGGAAACGTTTTTCTCTCTCCTGCATCATCTTCGGCACGCCAACTGTTCACACATCAACTCAGGCGCTATTCTTGATATAATCCAAGATTTCAGTCGGATTCTTCTCTCTCTTCCTTGTACGTATAAAAGCAATTGGAACGGTACTCTCTCACCCTTTATCACTTCCAAAAAGATCTCAAAGAAACCCGGCTATTTTCTGCAACTGTTCATCGTCATTCTCAAGCTCCTACAATGACCGATTCTTCATCTGTTCATGATACCTCAGTTCGTCAACCCCTACTCACCATAAAATCCTAACAAAACCTAATCATTGATCTCACTCCCTTTGTTTATGAGCCGTATATGTTGTATGTGGTTGAGTGCCTCAAATACTCACCACTCGTCGATGCACTGACAAAGGTTGAAGTTGTTCCTATGTTGTTCTTATCACTTGTCTACTCTACGACATTCTACGGCAAGACTAATGAACGTATCCACTTTGAGCTTCACGATGAGAAGGTCTCTATCTCCAAGAGTCGATTTTGTACCCTAACTGGTCTTTCTCAAGATCAGTCTCTGGTAAACCCTGATTCCATTACAACTGGCCAACTGTTTACAATGTTTTATCAGATGGGGTATTCTGAAACCCTAACAACCGTCACAAAGTCCAAGAAGTCCTGCCTTCCTCCTCAATGGAATGTTCTTTTCACACTCTTATTCAAGGGATTGTCTGAGCGGAGTGCTGGTTCTGACGGTGCGAGCAAGGCGTTCATGACGGTGCTGTATGGGTTGTACAGTGGGCTTAACCTTGACTATAGCTCCATTATTTGGCAGCAGTTGGTTCGAAGCCTAGTCTCTTCGTCCAAGCACTCGGAGAGTTCATGTGCGCGTTTCTAGACTATCATCACCATGTGGGTAATGGATCGTAATCGTTTCCCAATTATGGCGGATTCCTTGCTTTCTTTCATCGGCACCTTTCATACGACGAAGATCATCATCACTGATCCAACAAAATTCTCATACATCAGCTCTATTCCTGAAACCATGCTTGGTTGTATCTCAGCATCAAGCAATCTTCTTCAACAGTACAGGAAACATAAATTTGTTGGTCCACGTGATCTTACTCCTACTATGCTTCGCTCCATTGAAGAGGCTGACAAACCAGCCAAAAGGGGCAAGAAGCCTAAATCGCAGAAGGAGGGACCGGTAACAAAACCATCCAAGTGGCAGACCTCCAAGAAGAGGAAAACTGATAAAGCTGCTCCTTCTCAACCTTAACCCAAAAAGCAGAGGAAGCCTTCTAGGAGACTTATTCTTCAATCCTCAAGCGATTCGGATTCAGAATATCTTCCTCTTAAACAGAAGAATGCTCCATCTTCATATTCTGAGAACGAAAGTTCTGATGAAGAGGCTTTGGGATGAGGGGATACTCCACCTCGCTCCCCTACTCCAGAAATTCCGGTTCGTTCTTTGCCTCCCTCACCTCCAGCTGTTACAATTCCTGCTTCTATCCCTCCTATCTCTCAAACAACCACCTCTTCACCCTTCACTTCGATACCTATTCCCACTCCCATTTTCACAGATACAACCTCTACCACCACTACAAAACCTACATTCACTATCCCCAAACCACCTGTAACCGAACCTACTTTTACAACCGAACCTCCTTTAACAACCGAACCTACAGTAACAACCAAACCTCCACCTTCTTCAAAACCCTTATCTCCAACACCTTCTACAGAAACAACCCCGATTTTGGGCGGTGAGGACTTGGAGTTCAACTCCACTTATTTCAGTCTTTATCGAGTACAGAGTGAGGATGATGACGATGAGCCGATCACCAAACGTCATCTCAAAGTCGTAAATGACAAGCTTGATCAACTGCTTTCCTCCTCTTCCTCAGGAGCCTATTCAGATGTTGCATTAAAGGCCCTGTTCTCCTTGATTATTGTTGAACATTCAACCTCTTTATCTGCTGCTGCCAAGAATGCTGCAACTATCAATTCATCTGTAGAGACTCTTCAGTCTGAGTGCTAAAAGGTTGAAGCGGCACGCCTTGCTATTGAACAGGCAAACGAAAAGTTCCATGCTAATGTCAACGAACGCTTAACTCAACTGCAGGCGGAGTTAGCTTTGGAAAATAGAATTATGGATGAGGTTGCCAAACACACAACTCGGCTCAAATTGCAAACACAAAAGCTGCGAACTGCTACTGCTGAGATTGATGACCTCATGTCAGAAAAGGAGGTTATACGGAGTTCTGCTGCAGATGTTCACTTCATCCTTCTTCATCTTATTGAAGCTCACGATCCACTTATCTCTATCACCATCCGAAGGCATTTGGCAAACAAGCTTAGACTGGCATTGGACGTTCTCAGCCGTATCGAGGGTGTTCCGGTGAATGGAGTCCATCTGCAGTGAAGAACATCTTTCGCTATCTGAAGCGAACCTCCTCTCTCGGCCTATGGTATCCAGCCAACTCCGGATTCTTCGTGCAAGCATTTTCAGATGCCGATCTGGGTGGCTGTGGATTGGATCATAAAAGCACCACAGGAGGATGTCAATTTATGGATGGAAAATTAGTCAGTTGGCAATCAAAGAAACAAACTTGTGTTTTGTTATCCACTGCAGAAGCCGAATACATTGCTGTAGCATCCTGTACATCTCAAGTTGTGTGGATACAGAGTCAACTCCGGGATTATGGATTAAATATGAAGAATATCCCATTATACTGTGACTCTGAAAGCGCAATCAAAATCTGTCACAACCCAGTGCAACACTCGAAGACTAAGCATATCGCACTGAGGTACCATTTCATCAAGGATCACGTCGAAGATGGCAACGTCGAAATTCACTTCGTCAGAACGACTGATCAACTGGCAGACATATTCACAAAGGCCTTACCTGAAGCAAGCTTCAATAAGATTTTACGAGGTCTAGGAATGATGCAAGCCGAGTCAGTACCAAAATCTCCTTCGCTCTCATAAAGGTAACAAGCGAAATTGAGCGACCCGAAATGAACCGAACGTTCGGTCTATTTCGGCTTAGGTCCATTTCGGGATCGGTCTATTTCGGGTGAAGTTGGTCCATGAACCGAAATGAACCGAGCGTTCGGTCTATTTCGTGTTCGGTCCTTCTGAATTTGTTCATTTTTTTAAGGCGTTTTCAAGTGTTCACTTATGTACATCTTTTCTTTACTTCTTTTTCCTTATAAAAATTCCAAAAATATTTTTTCTTTAAAAACTCTTAAGAAATCCAAAAATATTTTTCTCTTTCGTTAAATTGGTCAACTCTCACAAAAATTCAAAAATATTTTTTATTTTTTTATGTTTTTTTTTTATTTTATTTTTTTTCTCTCAATGGCATTGCTAAGGCAAGTAAATAGTTTTCCTAGTTAGGAGTCCCTAGAAGCATGTTGTTGTATGTTAACTAAAGCCTCGACAGATTTTGAGTGAAGCCTTAATAACATGATATATACCAATCATGTTTTCCCAATCCAGGCTATGTGATTCACTCTAATTATGAGCTACCTTACTCTACTCACATTGAGTTTAGAGTTTTCGGCTTGGTCCTTCTTTTCTTTAATGCAGAGGTACTTTCGCATCTTATACCATCTCTGTCATCCTTCTCCGTTATAACTCGTTTCATCAATATAACCCCTGATACTCTCAGTCTTAACCACTGAAGTTTATGGTTATACAACATCTATGTTCATGATCTTAGTCTCATGCTACTATGTACTAAGTGAAACCCAAAGTTCAACACCACTAATGAATTGATGGCGAATCTAAAGATTCAAGATCTTACTTGGTACCCTATGAAATCTCTTTTTCTTTTGAGTGATCTTTATAAGTTTGCTTTTCACCAAGGATTGTTTAACCCTAAAAGATCCAATTTTTTTTTTTTGAGATTTCCTTTTTCCCTCGCCACTATAAAGTTTATCATACCTACTTGTTTAACACATTACAATGATCTCACAAGTACTTCATTTAGTTTCGGTCTTATGTTAAGTATCTAAATTATGAATTGAAGCGATAGCCACCCTCTTTAACCTTTAAAAGATGCCTTTCAAAACTTCTCAACAAGTTATTGATCGTTATTTCATGGGAAACCAAGCAAGCAATTCAATGTCTCTCTTGACTTTGAAGGAAGTGATTTTTGCCCAGAATCAATTGTTTTATGTCTACATACGACATCACAGATAATCCCAAAATACTCGTTTTATTTCTTCATCTTTTACACCCTTTGCATGAAAATTTTTAATTTTTCAAAATTCTAAGTTTCACACAGATTCATGATTCAAAAGCTCAAGGCACAAACACTCAAGCGTCCTCAGGTGAAATGATTGGGATAAAAAGGTCGTTGACTCATCAGAAATCCAAACGGTTTGGCGACTTCAAAAAGGGGATTTTTATGAAAAGGCGTGAAAAGGGGGAAATGTTTTTCTCTCTCCTGCATCATCTTCGACATGCCAACTGTTCACACATCAACTCAGGCGCTATTCTTGATATAATCCAAGATTTCAGTCGGATTCTTCTCTCTCTTCCTTGTACGTATAAAAGCAATTGGAACGGTATTCTCTCACCCTTTATCACTTCCAAAAAGATCTCAAAGAAACCCGGCTATTTTCTGCAACTGTTCATCGTCATTCTCAAGCTCCTACAATGGCCGATTCTTTATCTGTTCATGATACCTCAGTTCGTCAACCCCTACTTACCATAAAATCCTAACAAAACCTAATCATTGATCTCACTCCCTTTGTTTATGAGCCGTATATGTTGTATGTGGTTGAGTGCCTCAAATACTCACCACTCGTCGATGCACTGACAAAGGTTGAAGTTGTTCCTATGTTGTTCTTATCACTTGTCTACTCTACGACATTCTACGACAAGACTAATGAACGTATCCACTTTGAGCTTCACGATGAGAAGGTCTCTATCTCCAAGAGTCGATTTTGTGCCCTAATTGGTCTTTCTCAAGATCAGTCTCTGGTAAACCCTGATTCCATTACAACTGGCCAACTGTTTACAATGTTTTATCAGATGGGGTATTCTGAAACCCTAACAACCGTCACAAAGTTCAAGAAGTCCTGCCTTCCTCCTCAATGGAATGGTCTTTTCACACTCTTATTCAAGGGATTGTCTGAGCGGAGTGCTGGTTCTGACGGTGCGAGCAAGGCGTTCATGACGGTGCTGTATGGGTTGTATAGTGGGCTTAACCTTGACTATAGCTCCATTATTTGGCAGTAGTTGGTTCAAAGCCTAGTCTCTTCGTCCAAGCACTCGGAGATTTCATGTGCGCGTTTCTAGACTATCATCACCATGTGGGCAATGGATCGTAATCGTTTCCCAATTATGGCGGATTCCTTGCTTTCTTTCATCGGCACCTTTCATACGACGAAGATCATCATCACTGATCCCACAAAATTCTCATACATCAGCTCTATTCCTGAAACCATGTTTGGTTGTATCTCAGCATCAAGCAATCTTCTTCAACAGTACAGGAAACATAAATTTGTTGGTCCACGTGATCTTACTCCTACTATACTTCGCTCCATTGAAGAGGCTGACAAACCAGCCAAAAGGGGCAAGAAGCCTAAATCACAGAAGGAGGGACCGGTAACAAAACCATCCAAGGGGCAGACCTCTAAGAAGAGGAAAACTGATAAAGCTGCTCCTTCTCAACCTCAACCCAAAAAGCAGAGGAAGCCTTCTAGGAGACTTATTCTTCAATCCTCAAGCGATTCGGATTCAGAATATCTTCCTCTTAAGCAGAAGAACGCTCCATCTTCATATTCTGAGAACGAAAGTTCTGATGAAGAGGCTTTGGGATGAGGGGATACTCCACCTCGCTCCCCTACTCCAGAAATTCCGGTTCGTTCTTTGCCTCCCTCACCTCCAGCTGTTACAATTCCTGCTTCTATCCCTCCTATCTCTCAAACAACCACCTCTTCACCCTTCACTTCGATACCTATTCCCACTCCCATTTTCACAGATACAACCTCTACCACCACTACAAAACCTACATTCACTATCCCCAAACCACCTGTAACCGAACCTACTTTTACAACCGAACCTCCTTTAACAACCGAACCTACAGTAACAACCGAACCTCCACCTTCTTCAAAACCCTTATCTCCAACACCTTCTACAGAAACAACCCCGATTTTGGGCGGTGAGGACTTGGAGTTCAACTCCACTTATTTCAGTCCTTATCGAGTACAGAGTGAGGATGATGATGATGAGCCGATCACCAAACGTCATCTCAAAGTGGTAAATGACAAGCTTGATCAACTGCTTTCCTCCTCTTCCTCAGGATCCTATTAAGATGTTGCATTAAAGGCCTTGTTCTCCTTGATTATTGTTGAACATTCAGCCTCTTTATCTGTTGCAGCCAAGGCTATTGAAGCCTCCACTTCCTAATGTCAACAGGCCTCTCATGCTGTTGATGACTCTACTAAGGAGTGCAAGGAAGCGACCGCAAAAGTCGATAAACTAGTTTCCCAGGCTCACCTGTTTTTAGATTCTTTGCAGGCTGCTGCTGCCAAGAATGCTGCAACTATCACTTCATCTGTAGAGACTCTTCAGTCTGAGTGCTCAAAGGTTGAAGCGGCACGCCTTGCTATTGAACAGGCAAACGACAAGTTCCATGCTAATGTCAACAAACGCTTAACTCAACTGCAGGCGGACTTAGCTTTGGAAAATAGAATTATGGATGAGGTTGCCAAACACACAACTCAGCTCAAATTGCAAACACAAAAGTTGCAAACTACTACTGCTGAGATTGATGACCTCAAGTCAGAAAAGGAGGTTATACGGAGTTCTGCTGCAGATGTTCACTTCATCCTTCTTCATCTTATTGAAGGTCACGATCCACTTATCTCTATCACCATCCGAAGGCATTTGGCAAACAAGCTTAGACTGGCACTGGACGTTCTCAGCCGTATCGAGGGTGTTCCAGTGAATGGAGTCCATCTGCAACAAGGGGGAGAGAAAAAGTTGAAGCAAGAGACGAATCAACCTCCTCCATCTAGCTCCAAGCCAGCTACTGAACCGAAGGGTTATGAAGCTTCAGTCAATAACAAGGAGAAGAAAAAGAAGAAGATCGGTGAAGACAATACAGACAACGAAGATGATGTCTATGTCGACATTCCCAAGAAGCCTGTCCCAAAGGTTAACACTTCTGAAAAGAAAACTAAAGAAATGTCCATGAATCAGCGAGCTGAGCTAGAACAGAAGCGAAAGGAGGCGGAGCTCCTTGAGAAGAAAAAGGCCATGTTCCCTGAGTGGACAAAACATTCGCTTAAGAGGTGTGCAATTGACGAGCCTGCTGTTCTATGGCTCGAGCCAATAATGTCATTTAGCCTTGACAACTCCAAGGATGCGCAGTTCGATATGCCAATCACTCGAAAGGCATTCATCTTCCACTGTTTCAAGTCGACTGCTACCATTCCATCTCCAGACCCGAAGGTAGATAGGGATATGTTAGAGTTTTACTTGGAGTTTGCTCAACCTCAATACCAGAGTTGGAGCCCAAAGAAGATAACCACCGTCAAGGTGATGAAGCGCTATTCAGCAGGGAAATTTATCAATGTCAAACTGAGGGTGACTAGAGGAACCGAAGGCTTAGTTCACCATTTTTCCCTTGCTGATCTACCGAACCTTAACCCCCATGACTGGATACTCCTCAACAACATTCTTCTGTCAAATCCTCAGGAGTATCAGCCAATAATCAATCATGTCAAGCGTATGCTTGTTTGCTACATACATGAGGTAGCGAAGATGGACCAGGAAATTGCCTCTGCCATACACAAGCGACCAACGATCAAACCTATGGGCAGAGCTGGCAATGTTAATTCCATGATCAAGGGGAAGATAGATTCCAAGTATCACACAGTCATGTTTCTCAGGGGCGAAGGTAAAAAATGTATGTTTGCTCTTGTTGAAAAACACCTCTTCTCGACATCTTGTCTTGAGCATATCTTGGAGATCATACAGAGGTGCGACCAGAACAGTGATGCTGATAAAAAGCTGTTCGTCGACATGCTGAGGTGGTACATTCTACTCCGATAGAATCTTCTCACCATTATTCCTAAACTGTTTAAAGTTATCAAGACGGTGAGACCTACTCAGAAGAAGTAATCTCTCGCCTCATTTGACGCAAAGGGGAGATTGTTGAGTCTATAGGATTGCGTCATGGGCTCGGTCCATAGCCTAGTTTGAATGCTGGTATTGGGCCTGTCCATCCGTGCATTATTTTATTTTAGGGTTTAAAGTATATAAGATGCATGCATGCATACTTAGAAGATATCGATTTTATTGTTTTCATTTTCATTGCTTGTAAACCCTAGCTCGCCTCTACAGCGGAAGTTCTTCATCGAGCTCTGCTGAGGTGTGGCTTAGTTTTGAATCATAAGCTCATATTTGATTATGTTCTGTGTTCTTTCTTATCTTGTTCTTAAACTGTTAGATTTCTTTTATCGTACTTGTGAAAGATCTAAACGATCAAAGAGTTTTGAACTCATCACTTTCCAAGGCAACCAAAACCAGCCCTCGTAGGGTTCTAGAACCTGAAGATGAACGAATTCCTTGCAACCTGATCACATATGTTCCATCTGAAATCTAAAGTATCGAGAGGGTCTGTCTCCCTGATAGACTGCCCACATCGAATCATCATTGAACAGATTTCACAAGAGACCAACCTAGATAGAATACTTCCCACTTGTAATACATTGAGGCTACCTAAAGAACAAAATTACCGATCAACTGCGACTACCAAATAACAAGCAATTCTGCACACAGACCCCAAACCACTTAAGTCGCTCCTACTCCACTTGCTGCCATATGGCTACTTTCCTGAAGAACAACCGGGAACCTCCCTAGTCCCAACTTGTCTGCCAACTATCCAGAACACCGGACACCTACCCAATTGCTGAGCCAAAAACACACGCGACGGTCCCCTGCAACCTCCTAAGGATACCTTGTCTAACCATAATTGCCCTATCTCCTTCAATCCATTTGATCCATCCGATCGTGGTAGCCTGACAACCTGTCGCCACTGAATCCGACACAAAAAGGTGAATATTACCAAAATAGTTGTAGTTTTACATCATACCTGGTCTCCTTTGACCTACTGTTTCTTGATTCTGACATGTCATGGCTCTATTACGGATAGGGCCACCCGAGACACATCACAATGGCTTAAACTATCATCAAACCAACCCGTTCATCACCCTGGAATTCTGCCCTTGATGCCCTTGGCATATAGATGCCACACATCCCATCTCTTTGAAACAAAATCCTACACAAATTCTGATTCGGGTTCCTACTCAAATCCGAATTGTTACTCAGCTCCTATCTAGAGATCCTCGAATCGGCATTTGCATAAATCACCACGGATTCCCGTCATCCTTTACTCGACCGATTAATAAATACCCTTAGCCGATTCCCTGAGACTACCAGTCTCGCACCTGGTCCAACCACCAGGTTCTTATGAGATCCAATATCAGGGCTACCCATCCGGTCCAGCCCCCCGATAACTGATCGTTCAATCACCTTTGGTCCTGATCCTAACTAAGTTGTGCCACCCCCCCTGCACACACACACACAACCTTGCATATATATATATATATGAGTGGGTTTTCGGCTATAAACACAAACCGAGGAGATGGGTTCTAGGTTGGGAACTCTAACTGAGAAGATAAGCATGCAAGGTTTCTTGGTTGCGAACACTATCTGAGGTTAATAAGCTTACGAGGGTTCTCGACCGTGATAACTATATCGGCCTCCATGGTTTCCGGTCCGAGGTGCGTTTAAGGTTCATGCGAAGGTTTCTGGTTGGAAACCGTTTTCGATTCGAAGTGTTTATTGGAATCTGAGGGTTTTCGGTTATGCAAGAATCCTCGGGTTTTCCTTGGTTTTCAACTTCTTAATTGAAGAACACATTTACTAAGTATTTATATGTATCAAAAACATTAATTTAATATTATTAAATAACAAATCAATAAGCTTGACTTTTATTTGACATTTTTTACTTTTGTTGACTTTAACAAGATAGAAAATAACGGGTTGTCACATTATCCCCCCATTAAAGGGAATTTCGTCCCAAAATTTAAGACTATAGAGATACCATACGGAAAGAGATGCGGATACTTTTGTTTCATTTGATCCTCCCGCTCCCAAGTGAATCTAGGACAACGTTTTGCGTTCCAGCGAACCTTCATTCTCGGGATACTGCTTTGTTTAGTTCTCTTTGCTTCCCAGTCTAGGATTTCTATTGCTTCTTCCACGAAGTTGACGCTCTCATTTATCTCGATTTCATCGAATGGGATAACAAGAGTCTCGTCGGATAAGCATTTCTTTAGGTTAGACACGTGAAAGATAGGATGTATGTTACTGAGATCTTGAGGTAGTTTGTATTTGTAAGCTACTAGACCGATTCTAGCAAGAATCTTTAATGGTACGATATACCTTGAATTTAGTTTTCAACACATTCTGAAGTGTTTCATGCCCTTACAGGGTGATACCTTCAACATGATGCGGTCACCAACCTGGAATTCCAAGGGTTTTCTTCTCTTGTTAGCGTAGATTTTTTGTACTATCTTCTTAGTAGTTTCTCGAATGATTTCCAGACCAGTGAGAGTATTGTTTGGAACTTGAACTCTAGCCAGTTGCATGTTATCCACTTCAGCCCAACACATAGGTGATCTGCGTTTGCGACCATAAAGGGCTTCAAATGGAGTTACCTTAATGCTAGTATGGTAACTATTATTGTACGAGAACTCGACTAGTGGTAAATGGGTATCCCATTCTTTACCAAATTCGATCACACATGCTCTCAGCTTGTCTTCTAACGTTTGAATCGTTCTCTCACTTTGTCCGTCTATTTGTGGATGATAGGTTGTACTCATGTCCAGCCTAGTTCCCAGAGATTTCTGAAGTGACTACCAGAATCATGAGGTAAATCTACTATCTCGGTCAGATATAATAGATATTAGTACACCATGTAGTCTAACTATCTCTCAGATGTATGTTCTAGTTAGCTTCTCCATCTTGTCTGTTTCCTTTATTGGTAAGAAGTGTGTGGATTTGGTTAATCTATTGATAATTACCCAAATGGTATCATGACCACTTGTTGTCTTGGGTAACTTAGTTATGAAATCCATTGTAATCCAATCCCACTTCCATTTGGGAATTTTTGGTTGTTGTAGAAGACCTAAAGGCTTTTGGTACTCTACCTTGACTTTGGCGCAAGTAAGACACTTGCTCACAAAGGTAGCAATCTCAGCCTTCATGTTAGGCCACCAATTAAGTTTCTTAAGGTCCATATACATATTATTTGACCTTGGGTGAATGGAGTATCGTGTCTTGTGTGCTTCATTCATGACAACCTCTCTGTAACCACCAAACATTGGTGTCCAGATCTGGTTCATGAGATATCGGGCTCCATCACCTTTGATTTCTAAGTTTTTGTCCATTCCTCTTAAAGATTCACCTGCCACATTATCGGGTTTCAAGACCTCAAGTTGAGCCTCTTTTATATGTGTGGACAGATGTGAATGGATTGTCATGGTCAACGACTTTACTCGACGTCCCGATTATTAATTTCTACTATGGGAATCAACTATTGCATTGGCTTTATCGGGATGATAATGAATTTCACATTAGTAATCACTTAGTAGCTCTACCCAAAATCGTTGTCTCATTTTAGATCTTTTTAGTCGAAGATATGTTGAAGACTTTTATGGTCCGTGAATATTGTGCATTTCGTGCAATAGAGGTAATGTCTCCATATTTTCAGAGCAAATACGACGGCTCCTAGTTCAAAATCGTGGGTTGTATAGTTAACCTCATGTTTCTTAAGCTGTCTTGAGGCATAGGATATGACATTTCCTCGCTGCATAAGAACACAGCCAAGCCCTTGGTTAGACGCATTGCAGTATACTATGAAGTCTTATGTCCCTTCTGGTAGAGGAAAAATAGGCTTGATGCACAGGGCTTGCTTTAGCGTTTTGGAACGTTGTTTCTTGTTTCTCTCCGCAGCTACAAGTTTACACCCTTTTATGTCAGAGTGGTAAGCGGTTTAGCAACTCAAGAGAAATTCTTAAAGAATCTGCGATAGTAGCCAGCAAGACCTAAGAATTTACAAATTTATTTAGGCGTTTTGGGTGCTGACCAGTTCTCGATTGCCTTTATTTTGGATGGGTTCACGTGTATTCCCTCTTCCTTAACCACGTGACCTAGGAAACCTACTTTCCTAATCCAAAATTCGCACTTTGAGAATTTCACATATAGCTTCTCTTCTCTCAATGTTTGCAAAACTTGTCAGAGATGTTGTCTATGCTCATCCTCACTTCGTGAGTAGATAAGAGTATCATCTATGAAGACTATTATGAATTTTTCCAAGTATGGATGACACACCCTGTTCATCAAGTCCATGAACACTGCGGGCGCATTGGTTAATCCGAAAGGCATCACTACAAACTTGTAGTGACCATAACGATTTCGGAAGGCTGTTTTGGGAATATCTTCCTCTAAAACTCGTAATTGGTGATACCCGAATCTTAAGTCAATCTTTGAAAAGTAGCTTGCACCTTGTAGTTGGTCGAATAGATCGTCAATACGAGGTAAAGGGTATCAGTTCTTGATGGTCAGTTAGTTTAGCTCGCGATAGTCTATGCACATACGGAAAGACCCATCCTTATTCTTCACGAACAAGATCGGTGCTTCGCAGGGTGAGAAGCTTGGTCTAATGAATCGTTTGCTAAGAAGTTTGTTCAGCTGGCTAGATAGTTCTTACATTTCTGTTGGTGCAAGACGGTAAGGTGATTTGGCTATGGGGGTAGCTCCAGGGATTAAGTCGATTCTGCATTCGACTTGTCTTTCAGGTGGGACTCCTGAAAAATCATTGGCGAAAATGTCGGGGAAATTATAGACTTCAAGAATGCTCTCGAAGTCTTTCACTTCTTGTTTCTTATCTACCACGTCAGCTAGAAAAGCACAGTACTCCTTGCGAAGATACTTTTATGCCTTGATACTAAAAATGATAAGAGTTTCGTTACTGGGCAGGCTAAGGCAAATGGCTTTCTCGTAACATAGGATTTCCGCACGATTAGGACTTAACCAATCCATACCAATGATGACATCGAAACGTATTATCGATACCAACATTAGGTTGATTGGAAAGGAAAAGTTATTCAGAGTAAGGGTACATTCTATGTATATATCGTTAGTGTTCTCGGTTTTCCCGTTAGCTATTTCTACGTTAAAGGTATCTTTTAAAGGTTGGGAATTTTGTTTAAGTAGGAGTTCGAATCTATGGCTCACGAAGCTTTTCTCTGCACCACTATAAAATAGAATGCATGCATATGTATTGTTGAGAAGAAACATACTCATGACCACCATAGGGTCTGCCACGACTTCCTCATGACCAATAGCTAGTATTCTTCCTATTCCACCGACATTCCTCGCCTTTGGACAATCCTTTTTGAAGTGTCCAGTGTCACCACATTCATAACATGCCCGACATACTTGAACGCCAAGAACTTGAGTGAGCGGTTGCGGAGGTGACCTATAGAGTTGGGCAGTGTGCCCTTTTCTGTTGCAGTTCCTACATTGCATCTCATGGCAATTTCCATTGTGATGGAAATTACAGTTTTTGCACTTCGGCAATTTACCAGCATACTTCTTTACTGGTGTAGGAGTAGCAGGAACGACAACAGGAGTGGTAGCAGCATGAAATATCACTATCTGTTGCTTTTTGGAAGGCTATTCGGAAGTTTAACCTTTCCTTTTGTTCCAGGGATTTTTCTTCTCTTTGTTGTTGTTGATTGTTTTGGTTTGTTCTAGAGTAAGAGTCATGAAGCCTTGACGGACTCCATAATCTACTAGCGAATGTGCCAATTGTTTGGCACTATCGAAGGTAATAGGCTTGGAAGATAACACACTTCCTTGGATCTGATGTGATATCCCCCACATATACCTTTCGATTTTCTTGCTCTCAAGAGGAACCATTCTAGGACATAGGATCGCTAGATCACTGAATCTATTGGTGTAAGTTACCATGTCTACACCTGGTATGGTAAGGCCCCAAAGCTCTTGCTCAAGCTTTTGTAACTCACCCCTTACGCAGTACTCTTCCATCAATAGTGATTTCAGATGTTCCCAGCTCATTGAATTAGCCACTGTAAGAGCCAGTACCTTAACATGACCGTAACCCCAGGTGAGAGCTCGGTCTGAAAAGGTGCAGGCAACAAATTTCACTTTGCTCCCTTTAGGGCACGATCAGATCTCAAAGGTTGATTCGGTTTTCTCTATCCATTGGGTTAGAGCCATGACTCCCCCAGTCCCATTAAAGTTACTAGGTTTGCCATTAGTGAAGTCCTTATAAGTACACTCCTGTGGGGGTCCATGACTTTCACGATGATTGGAAGGATGAGCACCACTCCCAGATCCACTGGCACCTGTTCTATTGATATGTGACATGGCGGCTGCTACAGCTGCAGTAACCGCTGCTTGAAACATGGTAGCGTCAAACTGTGGAGGTGGTGGCAGAGGTGGTGTCGGAGTTGCATTAACATTGATACGCATTGGGTTTCTCCTTGGAGGCATCTTTTGCTTTAGGATTTAAAAGGTGAAAATGTGGTAAGACATGAAAGTGATTATGAATCAGATGTCTTTGAACTAAATACATGTGACAACCCTATATTTTTCCAAAAGCAGTGTAACGGTCAAATATCAAATACAACGAAAACTATTTGGAATCAACTAAATTAACCTCAAAAATAAAGTGTTCAAATATCTAAGTTGGGATGCATCAAATATTAGATATCGTGCCAAGGTTTCCAAAAACATAAAGAACGTTCAAAACCGGGTTATATTGAAGAAATTATAACCACTCGTGTATTTACGACACACCGTTGAAAAGCTATTTAAGTATCTAAACAAAAGATGTAGAGTTCGTTAAACTGTAAACATACATAAAAAGATCGCCCATCGTCGTCCCTTCCTGGATAAATTCGTGATCGTGTTCATAGATGATATACTCATCTATTCTAGAAGCCAGGAAGAACACTGCCAACACCTCCGCCAAGTTTTGGAAACGTTGAGGGCAAAGAAGCTTTACGCAAAATTTTCCAAGTGCGAATTTTGGATTCGGAAAGTGGATTTCCTAGGACATGTAGTAAGCAAGGAGGGGATACACGTGGATCCTTCTAAGATCAAGGCAATAGAAAGTTGGACGACACCAAGGACCCCTACAGAAATCCGGCAATTTTTGGGACTCGCCGGGTATTACGGAAGGTTCATACAGAACTTTTCGAAGATTGCCAAACCACTTACCACCCTAACTCAGAAGAGTGTGACCTTCGACTGGGGAGAAAAACAAGACGCCGCGTTTCAAACGCTAAAGAGAGCCTTATGTAGTGCGCCCATCCTAACCTTGCCAGAAGGAACGGAGGACTTCGTGGTCTATTGCGATGCATCAAACCAAGGACTTGGGTGTGTCCTGATGCAGCGAGGGAAGGTCATCGCCTACGCCTCAAGGAAACTAAAGACACACGAAGTGAACTACACAACGCACGATCTTGAGCTAGGAGCAGTCATCTTCGCTCTAAAGATATGGAGGCACTATCTTTACGGCACGAAATGTACGATCTTCACCGACCATAAAAGCCTCCAACATATCCTTAACCAGAAAGAACTCAACATGAGACAAAGATGGTGGGTAGAACTACTAAATGATTATGAATGTGAGATTCGATATCATCCCGGAAAAGCTAACGTGGTGGCCGATGCACTCAGCCGGAAGGAATACTCGGGCCGCAGAGTGAAGTCTCTAACCATGACAATCCATTCACACCTGTCCACACAAATCAAGAAAGCCCAGATAGAAGCCTTAACATCTGGAAATGTGGCAGGGGAAGCCTTAAGGGGAATGGATAAGAAGTTTGAGGTCAAGAATGATGGAGTTCATTACTTCATGGATCGGATCTGGACGCCGAAGTTTGGCGGATTCAGAGATGTCGTCATGAACGAAGCCCATAAAACACGATACTCCATACACCCCCGCTCCGATAAGATGTATCTCGACCTCAAGAAAATGTACTGGTGGCCGAACATGAAAGCCGAAATTGCTACCTACGTGAGTAAATGTCTGAGGTGCGCCAAGGTCAATGTAGAATACCAAAAGCCCTCAGGATTGTTGCAACAACCAGAAATACCAGAATGGAAGTGGGAACATATAACCATGGATTTCATAACCAAACTACCCAGAACGGCAAGCGGACTCGACACTATCTGGGTGATTATCGATAGGTTAACTAAATCAGCGCACTTCCTACCGATCAAAGAGACGGATAAATTAGAGAAGCTAACTAGGACATACCTCAGAGAAATTGTACGACTACATGGTGTGCTCATATCCATTATCTCGGACCGAGATAGTAGGTTCACCTCAAGGTTCTGGCAGGCACTACAAAAATCTCTAGGGACAAGATTGGACATGAGTACCGCTTATCACCCACAAACCGACGGCCAGAGCGAGAGGACGATACAAACCCTAGAAGATGTGCTGAGAGCTTGCGTAATCGATTTTGGCAAAGCATGGGACACACATCTACCTTTGGTCGAGTTCTCGTACAACAATAGCTACCAAACCAATATTAAAGCTGCCCCGTTCGAAGCCCTCTATGGCCGCAAATGCAGGTCGCCTCTGTGTTGGGCTGAAGTGGGGGACACACAACTAGCAAAACGACAAGCAACAGACAACACGCTCACTGGACCAGAAATCATAAGGGAAACTACGGAGAAGATTGTTCAGATTCGGGAACGTCTAAAAGCATCAAGGGACAGACAAAAGAGTTACGCGGATAAAAGACGGAAACCCTTGGAATTCCAGGTCGGAGATCGAGTTCTACTAAAGGTCTCGCCCTGGAAGGGATTAATACGCTTCGGGAAGCGCGGAAAACTGAACCCAAGATACATCAGACCATTCAAGATCCTTTCCAGGATCGGCCCAGTGGCTTACAAACTTAGATTACCTCAGGAGCTCCACAATGTACACCCTACCTTTCACGTATCAAACCTAAAGAAGTGCTGGTCCGATGAGACCCTTGTCATCCCTCTAGACGAAATTGCAATAAATAAGAATCTCCAATTCGTAGAGGAACCAGTAGAGATCATGGATCGGGAAATAAAAAGGACTAAACAAAGCCGCATACTTATTGTAAAGGTCCGCTGGAATGCCAAGCGAGGACCTGAATACACCTGGGAACGCGAGGATCAGATGAAACAAAAGTACCCGCATCTTTTTCCTAACCTGTAAACTCTATCTTAGATTAAATTTCGGGACAAAATTCCCTTAACAGGGGGATGATGTGACAACCCTATATTTTTCCAAAAGCAGTGTAACGCTCAAATGTCAAATACAACGAAAACTATTTGGAATCAACTAAATTAACTTCAAAAATAAAGTGTTCAAATATCTAAGTTGGGATGCATCAAATATTAGATATCGTGCAAAGGTTTCCAAAAACATAAAGAACGTTCAAAACCGGGTTATATTGAAGAAATTATAACCACACGTATATTTACGACACACCGTTAAAACGCTATTTAATGTAAAAAGTGAAATTTCAATAAAATGCATTCTTGCCTTAAGTATCTAAACAAAAGATGTAGAGTTCGTTAAACTGTAAACATACATAAAAAGATCGCCCAATTTGGACCTCGTATGAAGAAGTTACGAATTTCCAAAGTTTCGTAACAGTAGTAGAAGGCTAAAGACTCGAATTGCAGATCGAGTGTTATTTAGCTAACGCAACCTAAATGAGAGTTGAAGATCTCCACAATAGGAGTAAAATGATAAAAAGACAAACGAAAACCGACGTCGAATAAAGAAACTATGAATTTTTAATGGACTTTAGGAGTCCCGGCCTATTAAAAATATATCATTAAAAATAAAGTCAAAACTAGCCGACGGAGTCTAAATGAAAGTTGTAGAGCATAATCTCACCTACGCGTGGATATAAAGAACACGAAAAACAGAGCCCGTACGCGAAAGTTACGGAATTTAGAAGATGGGAGACCGGAGTACGCCTAGCGTAATCTCAGATTACGCCCTGCGTACTAGACCCAGAGTCGACTCCCATCGGCTGCAACTCTACGCTTAGCTAGACTGGAGTCGTAAGTCGTGACGCATTTTTACGCCCCGCGTAACCGAAGTACGCCCCGCGTACCACGTACGCCCAGCGTACTCTGGTGGTACGCCCCGCGTACGCGATCCTCCAGCCCTATAAATATAAGGTTTGAGCTACGGGTTTTGCACACTTTCTCAAACACTCTCTCATACTTCCAAGCTCCAGAGATCATCCCGACGCCCTCGGTTTCCGCACCCAAGCCCCCAACGAAAGATCTACGCTACCGAGATCCCCGAAGAGCCCGAAGACACAACTTTCCACGGTCGAAGTTCTGCTCAACTCTAGCCTCTCTCTCATCAAACCAAACGAGTGAGTTCATACCCTACCTTTCAATTCTTTTCATGTTTTAGGGGGGAAATACAAGTACATTACAAGTCAAAGTATCATTTTATAAACATAATTATAATATCTATCTTATAGAGTATTGATACAAACATCTTTATGTTTAAAGGGCTATTATATCACCAAGTTATTCTTACTAAATGGAAACATACTTTTTGAGAAACTATAATGAGTATAGTTAACAAGTTATTCATACAGTTTACATATACATCTTGACAAACGAAATACTTTCAAATGAAGTAAAGTCTTTCTTATCGTAAATCTGTTTATACCAAGTAATGTGACATATTCAAACTTCAACGTACTCGTATGTATGCATTTCAAGTCATGTATTATATACCATAATCTCTTGGAGGGAGAGCGTGATAGTTGTGTATAGATCTATACGGGATTGACAACCCCGCACCTAAACTATTAGCTATAGTTAGACCGGCAGGTCTGGGGTGACAAATGTCATAACACTACAACACCTGAAGAATGTTGTTACAGGCAGTCAGTGTCAATAGTATGGTTATAAAACTCACATAAAAGTATAAAAACAAGTTTGATTTACGAGATTCATATATGCATTTAGTTTTCCACATTATTTTTAGCACAAAGTTTATCATTATTGTTCAAGTATGGAACATACTAACGCACTCCAACTCTAGAAACTTTTCAAACCATTTATAGAAGATATTGGATTTTCTGAAAACCTCGTTCATGGATTTACTACCAAAAGGACATACTTTTCAATACAAAACACTTATGAACTCACCAACTTAATTGTTGACACTTTTTCGAAACCGCTTGTACTTCTCAGGGAATCAGTAATACAGTTAGCCACCAGCTTTTGAAGAAGGAACGCTAAGGACGTTTATCATTAAACATTTATATCATCATATTGTAATATTCTTTTGCAAATATGTATAACGCAACAAGATACGTTTTTATTATATATATATATATATATGATGGTTGTGTTACTTTCTTTAAAATATTCAATTGTTGTGATACTACGTGAAGTCATCCACCCCCGAATGTTTCCGCCATTCTGGTTTTGGGGTGTGACAATACACTAGTTCAACATGTATACAGTTGGAAGTTACAATAGAAGTCTACCACAAGAAATGACTTCCAAAGTGATTATATAAAATAGAATAGTGATTTTTCAAATGAAATGAGATGCCTGTCAATTTCATTGGTATATTAGATACATAGAGTTCAGAAAAATTGACTTTGAAGTAGGTTTACAACATACCAACTTAATTGAAAACTTGACAGCATACCGACCTATCGAGAAATGAAATCTCGAGGTCATATTATGAACATGAAAACATCTCTAGTGTATATACATAGACTTAATCTATATATCCAAAAGAGTGAGTGGAGTAAGCGCTACTCGCGAGGAGTGAGGTTTAGTTTCCTACTAGTTTCAGTCCTTGTTTTAGCCAACTGGCATTCTGTTTCAAACACATACCTTTCCAATGATATTTGCTATTCCCGAAGTTCTCTGACTTCAGCTCAGGTTGTAGTCAATTCCCTTTGCAGGGAGTCAGTTTGAATTCTGGTTAACTCTTGGTCTTCATTCAAATGGCAGAGGCGAACTGTGTTAGTTATTGAGGTAGCACTGACTTCCTTAACTCGATGGATGGATAGCCTTGCTTGCTTGTCGTTATGAGCAACTCGACGTACTATCATAGGGAGGGCTCTGTCTGCTAAGCCTCCATCATCAAGATTGTAGAAGATTCAGTCTCCATTGTAAGGACGGTCCTGACCCTACTTATGACTCCACCTATCTAAGATCACTGGCCACTGAGGCGTCGGACCTTGGAAGTTCTGACGGGGATTAAGATTTTGGGCAATTTGTGGTGGATCATAGACTTTTGATTCTGTGTCAGAATCTTCTGGAAAACCTTCTTCTATTGGAACTACATGGTCATCCTCTAGTTCTATCCAACCACCGTTTCCTTGATTGGGAAAGTATGGGTCTCTCGGTAGATGAAATCCAGCCATGTTTATCTATACGAGAAATAGGAGTGTAAGAGGCATCTAATAGATTTAGTAAATAAATTCAAGTTTCCATTTAAGAAATTTATAGTTAAAAGATTATGTATTCTGTAGGGTATGACTCATATTGGGTCCCCCTATAACCACAAGGTGCATACCAATTATAAATAACTTGGATCAAATAGACCTTCGAATAAATGATCCAACTCTACATCCACATCCAAACAAGGAAAAGGAAGTAAAGCTAAACCACGCATTCTAAGTCTATAAAAGCTTAATTATATATAATCTTAATATATACACTTAATTCTTATAGATCTAGCACTAAGTGTCCTTTGCATTCAGATAGTTGGTTCTTAGTATTATAGTGCCTAAAATACACCTATAGTATTTTAAATTTCATGTTTTGTTCTAGAGTCTCTTGTATGAGTAGAATCGGTAAGTTTTAGACTTGTCGCAACACTACCATCACTCCCAAAAATATGTTGGTCATATGTTAAATAAATGTAGTTGATCAGGCTATAATTATCCCATATATGATTACATAACTGTCTAGGTTTAACTGTAGTGTCCAACATCCAAATTCTTTTATGTTGCTATGATTGTGATGTTGCTATTGTATGTATGACTGTTAGTATACTTCTTATAAAATACTTATATTTTAAAAGTATACTTGTAGTCAGAGCTCTTTAGCCCCAATGTATTTATAGGTATATATCTTTTATGAATTGATATACTGAGTTCACTATAAACAATGCTCTGATACCAATCTGTCACACCCCCAAACCGGACCGGCAGAAACGTTTGGGGAGGATGACTTCATGTTAAGTATTACAACACGTGCATCATAGTAATCAATGTACAACAACCATTGCATTAATAAAGTATAAGTTTTACATATGTATTCAGTCATTGTATATATGACATCAAAAGTTATGTAACAAAAGATATATGACATGACTCTATACTGCTTCCCTGAGAATACAAGTGTTTTGAAAAGAGAGTATCAACATTTAAGTTTGTGAGTGCATAAGTATTTTTTTAGAACTTTGTTGTTTGTTTCTTGAAATAGTAATCATTTTTATTGTTTTAGAAAATCCAATATTTTCTAATGTAACTAAAAAGTAGTTTTAATACCATAAAACCATTTTGTATAAGTGTTGGTGTACTATAATTTAGTATAACATAGTTTTAATTCAATAAAACTATAAAAAGGATGATTTATGTAGTGTATATGTTTTCTAAGTTCTGTAATTGTACTCTTTGAAAACCCTGTAAAAGTGAGTGTGCCTGGCTCCACCAGTTGAAATTGTAAATTGTAATGTAATAGTGTAAGTCGTATTAATGTAAAACCAGTACTTTGTATTCGTACTCGTTGGTTTAATTAATTGTACACTAATCGTATTTGTTCATATCATTTTGTGAGTTATGAAACCATGCTATCACTAGATGGCCTGGCATGACGCTTTGTATGCGTCAAAACTGTAACGACATTTCTCACTCATAGGTATACCAGCCTAACTCTAGCGAACAGTCTGAGTGTGGGATTGCCAATCCCGTATAGATCTATACACATTTGTCTCGCTCTCTGTCGAGAGATTCTAGTTACAATATCAGGACTTTAATAGTATTGCCTAAATGAATAAGCAACTGAACATTGTCTCACAAAAACCATATTGACGATTACGTATATAATAATGATGAAAGGTCATTTTGAAATAAATGAACTGATAGTAAGATTCCTTTTCTAGTATACTTGAATGTAAAGTATTTTATCGAGGGTATACTGTTAAACTTTGTATAATTGATTGGTGAAAATATTTTGAGAGTTCCATAAATTATACATATTATAATTTATTTGTGTGTTCTGCTTGATATATAATATTTACGAAAGTATCGCCTTTGCTGAGCATGTTACAAAGGGTAATGAATATGATTGAAATAACTTTTATATTCATATATATATATATATATATATATATATATATATATATATATATATATATATATATATATATATTGTAACGCCTGTGTTTCCGGGCTTGCCATTTTTAGCAATGTAATAGTCTAGGTTAACCTTTGTAACCCGTTTTGAAATAATAAGAGTGTATTATTTGAGTAGTATGTGTTTTGTGCTTAATTGCTTAATTATGTGGTTTGATTAATTAAGAATAAAAATAAGCATCAAAATTTAAGTGTAAAATAAACTTAATATCTTTGGATAATGTTGTAGTAGTTGAAACGAGGTTTCCGAATATATATAGAACGCCCAAATCTGACTTCGTATGAGGAAGTTATGATTTATCGAAGTTTCGACTTTGCGGTATGCAGCCTGAAATAATCGATTTGAGATCGAGCGGTTTTAGCTGAAGCAATCTAAACGAGGATCGAAGGTCTCGTTGTTAGTATCCAAGCGATGAAAAGTTAGGCGAGAACGGACGTCAAACGAAGAAGTCATGAATTTATAACGAAAGTTTCTGTCCTGGCCTATTAAAAATAAATAATAAAAAAAATAAAGTTAAAATTAGCCGACGGAGTCTAAACGAAAGTTGTAGAGCGTAGTCTCACCTTCGCGTGGATATAAAGAACGTCGAAAACGGAGTTCGTACGAACAAGATATGAATTTCCGAAGTTTATTAAATAATTTGTATTTATTTTTAATTGGAAAATCCGGCATTATCCGAAGGGGAGTCAGCGATCCGATCCGAAGTACGCCCCGCGTACTCCGAAGATGTCGACATTCGCAGCAAGTGGCTTCGGATGACGAACACAGAGATGATTTCGGACATGTACGCCCCGCGTACGTGCGAGGCTCAGCCTCTATAAAAGGCTTGCGAGGGCAGCCGAGAGTTTTGTTCATTTTCTCTCTTCTCTCTCCCATTTTGCATCGATTTGCGTGCCAGAAATACCCCGAAGCCCCGGTATCATTCTCAAGCCCCGAGGCAGGTCCCGAGATCCCGAAGATCCCGAGAAGTGCGGTTCCCGAGTCGAAGCTCTGCCCGCGAGAAGTTCGATTTTTGTGAAGATCTTCCAGATCTGCTGAGGATTACTACTTCTGCAAGTCGTAGTGCTGTCCGATCGTCTTCTGATCAAGTGAGTGTATACTACCTTTCATAAACACGATAATAATACAAGTATGGTTCGAGTGTATTAAGTATATTGTTGTTTATATGTGTGAGTGTGTAGTTACTTTCTTCTAATGCATGATTATGAAGTATTTTATACGAAATACGTGTTATGTGTAGAATTTGTTGTTATGTGTGTGAATGTATGTTCACCCTCTTCCATCTCATAGATCTAAATTGCTTTCTATGAATTACGTGTTACGTGGGTATGCCTCATCTGTTACGTGGAATATATATTGAATGAAAATGCTATACAGGTTTTAAACTATGTATGAAAATATATATTTTATCTACTAATATGTTGGGTAGAACATGGGTAGATAGTTGGTGTGTAATAAACAGATGAGAGGCCTCGATGTTGTTGTTGTTGTTGATCTAGTTATTCAACGGAGTATGGATAACGACCACGGACTCTTTCTAGACAGTCCAGTAGAACGCTAGCAGGTTCATAACCTGTAGGTGTTGTGAACGATGTGTTCACCGGTGTACTCTATCCCCCTCATGGTTGCCTTTAGGATATCTATTGTTGAGGAAACCCCTTAACAGTAATGTCCGTCCCGATGAAAATCCTAGATTAGGTCCCTTGAGATAGATGTTATTTTAGGGACGTAAAGTGAGGATAACGGGAATGGGTAATCGGGATAGTGATTGGTTGGTGAAATTAAATATAATTTATTTATTGTGGGTTGAAAACCCTATATGCTCACCAGGCTCCCAAGCCTGACCCACTCAGTTTTATTTGTATTACAGGTAGTGGCGCGAGGGCATAAGATGGTTGAATCATCAACTTGTTTTGTTTACAAGTCTGTATATATATATATATTTGTTGAATGACTTGTAATGTTATCGTTTATGCTTTATGGTCTGTATCGGAACATGACATCCCGAGTTTTGATTATATAATGAAAATGCATCTCTTGATGAAATGCTTTGATAAATATTATTTTATCATGTTTTGTTTTGGGAACAAATTCCGCAACTCTTTCAAATCAAAAGGATTTACTCTGAAATTATTTAAAAGCATAAATGAAAATCGGTCTTTTATGGCCGAGATTTTGGGGATGTCACATATATATATATGATGGGTTTTATACAAACAATCCTATGTGTGCATACAACCCTAGATACGGATCTATGTTTTCACTATTAGTTATACAACATTATGAACAAAAAAGAAACCTAGCATGCTTCTAGTAATTTCGAAAATCATAAAGATGAATCGAATACATACCTCTTGTTGTTATGTTGTAATAACAACTACTTCCTTGGATCTTCTTGTCTTTGAAAGCAAGTACCATAAGTGTAGTACCTCTAATGGCTCACAAACACGAAGAGCAAATGGAGAGGCAAGAGAGAGAGAAGGGAGGTACGAAATTCGGCTCTAGGAACCCTAGGTATCAAGTGGCTGAATTTCTTTTGCCAAGGGGTCTTTACATAGGTGTAGGAATTAGGGTTTCAGTCCTTATCCTTATCTGGTTGCTTGGCCACCAAGCAGCCCAAAGGATAACTCTAGAAGCCCTATCTTTGGGCGAATTCTAAGGCCTTTAACCCCTTGAATTCGTCCACCCTATCTCATAGGGTTTCCTTGCCCAACTTTATAACTATCACATAATTACAGTTTAGTCCCCCTAGTTTAATTAACTTCTTTTGATCACAAAATTAATTCTTAATTAATTCTTGACCAATGTTAATTAAATAAATATGATTTCTCTTTTAATATATTATTCTTATAATATATTAATAAACCATAATAACCTCTTTCTCTATTATTTCTCCAGTCAAGTTGCTTTGGTGAAGGCAACCCAAAAGGACCATGCACAACCGGGTGAAGTACTTACCAAATATGGTTACGGGCTTAGACTCTAATCCAACAGTCTCCCACTAAGATAAGTCTAGTAACTATAAATGCAAGTACAATCCGATTAGCAATTGTAGCTCTCGAAGACGCTGTCGAACTCTGATCTTATCAGTAACCTGTCCTTTAGATAAGGGATCATATAATCCTCTATTCTAGATATCATGTGGACAATCACGTGGAACATAGTCATACTTATTGCCCAACAATTTGTTTCTCGATCTCAAAGTTATTTGACATATAACTTAATTGAATACATCAATTCAGTCCTGACCAGGCCCGATACATAATTCAAACCAAATCATCGAGGGGCCCTGATATCGCTTTTACCCTCTTAAGATAAAAGGAACATATAAACTTCGACTTATATGCATTTACTATTCACTAATTAAATCATACACAATAATGTGTTTTATAACATCAAGTTACTAATGCGTTTACACATTATCACTGCACAACCAATTAGTAAACAATAAACCATATATCTAGGTTTTAAGACCATATGATATTATCGTCTTGCAATCACTCTAGATAAATTCCATGAAGTGATTCCAACAAGCGTGTGTTTATTCCAATTCTCAAATCAAACTCATAAGCACTCATGAACATTGTAGCAAACTTTTGCTATGTCTAATACACACTAGACAATCTACACACCAATTCACGACAATCTTCATTCATACCTACTTCCAACATATGAACGACTGTGGACTCTTTGAATAATCTTATTATTCAGGAATTCAAAACATGCAAAATGAAACAATAGGTAAACAATTAAACATAAGACATTAACATTAGTAATAAATAATACTCTTTTATTTGATCATCAAATGTTAATTACAATTTATCTATTACACGTTTCTAAACTATCTAATCTAAACTGATACCGTCCTTCAGCCCGATGCTCCTAGCATGCTGTAGGTGCTTAACCCTGCTCAGTCCCTTCGTAAGTGGATCTGCTGGGTTATCCTCTGACGATACCCTCTTTACTACGAGGATTCCTTCTTCCACCCGATGTAGAATAAAGTGATATTTTCTGTCGATATGTCGAGATCTGTCGTGATTCCTTGGTTCGTTGGTCAAGGAAACGGCTCCTTCATTATCACAGAAAATTTCCATGAGTTCCTTTGTGGCTGGCACAACTCCAAGGTCTCCAGTGAAGTTCTTCAACCATATTGCCTCTTTTGACGCTTCGCTTGCTGCAGTGTACTCTGATTCGCACGTTGAATCAGCTACGGTCTCTTGCTTGGAACTTTTCCAAGTCACTGCTCCTCCATTAAGGGTAAAGACCCATCCCGACTGCGAATGGTAGTTGTCCTTGTCGTTCTAAAAACTGGCGTCACTATACCCTCGCACCTTTAAGTCATCACTTCCACCGAGGACTAGAAACCATTCCTTGGTCCTTCGAAGGTACTTAAGAATATTCTTAACTGTGGTCCAATGTGCTTTGCTAGAGTTCCCTTGATATCTGCTGACCATGTTCAAAGTAAAGGCCACATCAGGGCGAGTATAAGTCATAGTATACATGATCGAGCCAATTTTGGAAGCGTAAGGTACTCGGCTCATCTCCGATATCTCGACTTTGGTACTCGGACTTTTAGTCTTACTCAACTTAGCATTATTTTGGATCGATAACTCCCCTTTCTTGGAATTCTCCATACTAAAATGTTTTAGTACCATGTCCAAGTAAGTATTCTGACTAAGTCCTATTAGTCTCTTACTTCTTTCTCTCACTATCCTTATTCCCAAAATATAGGAAGCCTCTCCGAGGTCCTTCATAGCAAAGCACTTCCCGAGCCAAGAATTAACCTCCTGCAGTGTCGGGATGTCGTTTCCTATGAGTACTATGTCATCGACATACAATACGAGGAAACTAACTATACTCCCACTGGCTTTGAGAATACACATGATTCATCCTCGCTTCGAAGAAGACCAAACTCTTTGGCTTTCTCATCGAAACAAAGATTCCATCAGCGAGATGTTTGCTTAAGTCCATAAATGGACTTCTCAAGCTTGCACACTCTATTGGGATGCTTCGCATTGACAAAACCCTCCGGCTGAGCCATGTAAACATCCTTAGCCAACTTCCCATTAAGGAAAGCGGTTTTGACATCCATCTTCCATATTTGATAGTCATGAAATGCAGCAATGTCTAGCATCACCCTAATAGATTTTATCTTCACAACTGGTGAGAAGGTTTCATCATAATCAACTCCGGGAGTTTGAGTTAAACCCTTCGCGACCAATCGCGCCTTATATGTGTGCACATTCCCATCCATGTCAGTCTTCTTCTTGAAGATCCACTTTCACCCGACCGTCTTACGTCCTGGTACATGGCAAACCAAATTCCAAACATGGTTGACATACACGGACTGAATCTCGCTGTCCATCGCCTCTTTCCACTTTGCAGACTCTGGGCCTACCATGGCTTCCTTATAGTTGTTAGGTTCATCCAAATTCACTAGTATACTATCACTAATGAACGTAACCCCTTCGGTAGTGATATGAAAACCATAAAATTGGGGTTGAACCCTAACTCTTTCAGAACGTCTAAGAGGTAACGACTCGAAGATCGATTCAACCGAAATTTATTCCTTGGGTTGAGTGCCAATGTTAGAGGCTCCTTTATCTCTCGACTCTTGCAGCTCTTCAAGATCGATTTGCCTCCCACTGTCCCTTTGGCTTATAAGTTCTCGCTCTCGGAAAACCCCTCTCCTCACAAAAAAGACAACATTGTCACTCGGTCTATAGAAGAGATGTCCAAGGGACATCTGTGGGTAGCCGATGAAAATACACCGCTCACTATGAGGTTCGAGCTTGTCGTGAGTCTCTCGTCTTACGAAAGCCTCGCAACCCCAAACCTTGATATGTGCTAATGAGGGAGCCTTCCATGTCCACATCTCGTGAGGTGTTTTGGCAACCTTCTTCGTAGGGACTAAATTAAGGATATGGGCGGCAGTCTCTAAGGCATTCCCCCAGAATAAGATAGGAAGTAAAGCATGAGTCATCATGGAACGAACCATGTCTAGAAAGGTTGGATTATGCCTCTCAGCCATACCATTCAATTGCGGTGTCCTAAGTGGTATCAATTGTGAAACTATTCCGCATTCGTTAAGGTAGTCGTGGAATTCAATACTTAGGTACAATCCACCTCGATCGGATCGAAGCATCTTGATTTTTCTGCCCAACTGATTCTCCACTTCTTGTTTAAACTCTTTGAACTTTTCAAAGGTTTCTGACTTGTGCTTGATTAAGTAGATATACCCATATTTACTATAATCATCGGTAAAAGTCACGTAGAAGTGGCTCGCATCCTTTGTGGTGGATCTAAAGGGCCCACACACATCGGTGTGTATGAGATCCAATAAACCCTCACCCCTTTCACAAGTTCCAGTAAAGGGTGACTTGGTCATCTTTCCAAATAAACAAGACTTGCACACGTCATCGTCCCTAAGGTCGAATGAATCCAACACTCCATCCTTTTGGAGTTGGGCTATGCATTTCTTATTGATATGTCCAAGACGACAATGTCACAAGCATGCTTTATCCAAACCATTGGATGAATCAATACACAACACATCATTTCCTAAGTTATCTACAACCATCACAGTTTCATCTATTCTGTTACAAGGAAATGCTTCAAAATAAAAGACACCACTAAGATAAGCATTAATAGAACCTTTTTCATTATCAAATGAATATCTAAAACCTTGTCTATATAAACCATGAAATGAAATGATGTTTCTTGCCATATCTGGAGAATAGCAACAATTGTCTAAATCTAATCCTAATCCACTACTGAACATTAAAGCGTAAACTCCGATCATGGTAACAGGCGATGATCTTCTATTCCCCAAGATCAAATTTATCTTCCCATGCTCCACATCCCTATCTCTTCTTAGGCCCTGCAAATCAGAACAAATGTGAAAACCACATCTTGTATCAATCACCTAAGAAATGGAATGTGATGAATCATTAGATTTAATTGTGTAAATACATGCTTACGATGGCTTGATGTTTCCATCCTTGATTACTTGCAAATATTCTGGGCAGCTTCTCTTCCAATGCCCTAACTTGTGGCAGTGGTGGCACTCTGCCTCCTTTGGGTTTGAGTTAGGTTTAGCATAACCAACTTTGGTTCCACTAGAAGAGGTGCCATCTTGGGACTTTCCCTTGTGGTGGCTCTTTGAGGGAGTCTTCCTCTTCTTACCCTTCCTTTGCTTAATAGCCAAAACAGGGGTAGCAGTTGGAGCGGGAGTTGATGCAACAAACTTATCCTTAAGATTTCTCTCAACAGTCCTTAGCAAGCCTTGAAGCTTGCTCAAGGTGACCTCTTCCTTATTCATGTTGTAGGTCATGCGGAATTGGTTGTAGCAGGGAGACAAGGAGTGAAGGATGATGTCATTTGCCAGCTCTTCATCAAAGTTAACATTCAACTTTAGTAGACAATCAACATATCTCTACATCTTTTGCAGATAGGCGGTAAGGGACTCTCCATTACCCATTCGGGTAGTGATCATCAAAGTGATGATCTCGTACCTTTCTTGCCTCGCATTTTGGTGGTACTGGTCCAGCAAGTCTTGATGCATCTCATAGGGATACATGTCCTCATAGGACTTTTGGAGTTCGGAAGTCATTGTCGCTAGCATGATGCAATGGACATTCATGGCATCATGCTTGTGGGCCTCAAAGGCAGCGATCTCTTCGAGAGTGACAGTGTTCATGTCGATCTCCTTTAGCTCCTTGTCAAGGACATACTATTATATATATATATATATATATATATATATATATATATATATATATATATATATATATATATGGTTTTGGCAAAATATATGTTTAGAAGGGTTTTTAACACATTTAAATAGTTTGACAATATTTAAAAGAGTTTCAGTAATTTAAAGTCGGTTTAGAAATATTTAGAAAACATTTGATTGTAAACACAATAGTCTTGAGTTAGACTTGTATCCCACCCCCCCCCCCCTTAAAACAATGAAAAATAGTAAAAATGTTGGGGTATGAACTCACCTTTTGTGAGTTTCCGGTTGTAGATACGGTGGAACAGTGCTAAATCCACAAGTTAAAACTCATGATAAAGACCGAATCCTAATTTATATTAAAATAAAATTAAGTATAAATTAGATAATCTAATGAAGTTTAAAGTGTTAAACAAAACTTAATTATTGTAAAAAGACTTACTATAATTCTTACAATAGTTTTTCGTGTTCTTCATGTTCTTCGTGAAAACTAGTGTTTTTATGAGTTTTCGGCCCAACACTTGAAGATTGGAAGGTGTTTTTGTAATGAAAACAAGATCAATGAATGATACTTGCAAGATTCTAAGAAGAATCAAGTGATTTTAGTATGTTCTTTAGAGGAGAGGGGAGGCTTCACATGTTCTTCAGAGGATAAGGGTGTTTTCGGTTGGATTTCTTGAGAGAAAAGTTGGAGTTTTCGGCTGAGTTTGTATGAATGAGGGATAATTTCGGACTTCTTATATATATATATATATATATATATATATATATATATATATATATATGAATGGGTTTTCGGCTGTAAACACAAACCGAGAAGATGGGCTCTTGGTTGGGGACTCTAACCGAGAATATAAGCATGCGAGGGTTCTCGGTTGGGAACTCTATCCGAGGAGGTTATGCTTGCGAGGCTTCTCGGCCACGAATACTATGTGAGCCTCGCATGGTTTCCGATCCGAGGTGCGTTTGCGGTTCATGCGAAGGTTTCCGGTTGGGAACCGTTTTCTGTCCGAAGTGTTTAAGGGAATCCGAGGGTTTTCGGTCATGCGAGAATCCTCGATTTTTCATTGTTTTTCAATTTGTTAATTAAACAACACTTTTACTAAGTCTTTATCTATATCAAAAATATTAATTTCATTTTATTAAATTAGGAAATAAATAAATTTGACTTTTATTTGATATTTTTGACTTTTGTTGACTTTTACAAGATAGAAAATAATGGGTGGTCACACCAACTTACTCTGCTTTCTGAATCGGATCACCCTTTCCAAGGGGATACCTTCAAGAGAACAAAATCTTCGACCTGGAACTATAACTCCGATCGCCTCCAGTCTACGTAACTATTCTAGCGACTCTAGGTTGTTACTAACCTCTGTCTAACCTATTGAACCTGCTTGGTTGTCTTGAGAACTATCTCGGTGCTCCGCATCACACTATGCCCCACCTCCACCGAACAGATGGGAGTCCAACACCTCCTCCCGTATAAAAGCTCGAAGAGAGGCATGTTGATACTAGATTGATGGTTGTTGTTATATGGTCAGCTAAGAGCGAATAAGTGTCCCAACTTCCACCGAAGTCCGTAACACACGCACGCTGCATGTCCTCGACATCTGAATTGTCCGCTCACTCTGCCCGTCCTTTTGTGGGTGGTAAGCTATACTGAAGTGCAGCCAGGTACCCAACTCCTCATGAAACTTCTTCCAAAACCTGGAAGTAAAATGCATATCCCGATCTGACACTATCGAAGTCAACACCCCATGCCACGACACCACCTATCGTACATAGATCTCGACTAATTTCTCGGTAGAGGAACTCTCACTGATAGCAAGTAAGTGAGCACTCTTCGTCAGCCGGTCTACAATCACCCATATCGCGTCAACCCCACGCGCAGTCTTCGGTAACTTGGAGATAAAATCCATGGTGATCTATTCCCACTTCCACTGAGGAACCTCTATGTAACACCCATAAAAAATCATGCCAAATTTAAATGTTTAAAAACATTTCAAATCTTTTAACCCTTACAAAACTTCTTTTCAAAATATATCATATCAGAGTATCCCAGAAACAAAGTCATAAAAACTGAGGAGTTGTACAATCACGCCTTTGCCTTGCCACGATCTCTTGATGTACCTGAAACAATAAATTAAAACTGTAAGCCCGAAAGCTTAGTGAGTTTCCCCAAATTAGACATACCCATAACATTACACATATAATCACAAACAACATACTATGGTTCCAGTCAACCATCGGGTTGGAATACCCCAGACCCACAACCAACAGGTTGGAATGCCTAGGTCTATTAGCTTTCGCACAAAGAAGATAAGCCTCAACCGCCAAACAAACATGTGCACATACAGCAGATAACCACATAACAGTCTATAGAAAGACAAACCGATCTAACAGATCATAACTGCACATAACATCCTACCTACTAGGATACTTATGTAACGGACCATAACAACACATACCATCCTATCTACAAGGATACTGATCTAACGGATCATAACAACACATACCATCCGATCTACCAGGATACTGGTCTAATGGATCATAACAACACATAACATCCTATCTACCAGGATACTGATCTAACGGATCATAACAACACATACAATCCTATATACCAGGATACTGATCTAACGGATCATAACAGCACATACCATCCTATATACCAGGATACTGATCTAACTGATCATACAAAACCCAAGCATATAACATATCAGGATGACAATCCAAAAAGGGCCAGCCTTAGTGCCTTAGATCCTTGAGTATAGTGAGGAAAACTCACCTCGAATGCGGAAGCTTCCTGAAAGAAATCCTTAGCTGATGCCCTGACCACTTCCTGAGCTATCAATACCGATTAATATACCCAATTAGCAATTGGGTCCAATACTATAATCCATAATCCATGCATGGGGGTAAAATGACCACTCTACCCCTGACCCAGTAAGATCCCAAAACCAAGGCCCAAATCAGCAAAAGCCCAACACTATAATGTCCATAAATCCATCAATGGCCCAATTTTCAAAATTGGGCCCAAACCTCTACGTGGGTCTTGCCATGAGGCCCAAATCCTTCTTTTCAGTCCAACCCACCTAGCACCCCAATGGTCCAATAATAATCCAAACACTTAAGCCCAAAATGATAAAAAAAAAACTCGTGGCCTAAACCATGGCGCAAATTTCTAAATTGGGACCAAATCCTTCCGGGGCCTTTTCCCACATCATTAACAACCCACAACCAGATGACCCAATGGGCCCAAGATAAATAAGCCCAACAGTTGGCCTACATTGAAGCCCAATAAGCAAAATCCATCCTGACTGAGTACGTAAGGCATACTCAGTTGTACGCAGCGCGTACTAGCTTCGTGACTTGTACGATGCGCGTACCAGCTTTTACGCCCATCATACTCCTCTACGAAGTCCTTTTGCTATTAAGCACTTAATGCTTCAAACCAAGGTACCAAATTATAGATCTGGGTTCTACTTAACGTCTTAATCCATAAAGTCACTGACTTGGTGACTTATATGGCCCACATGAACCCAATACTCAAAGTATAGCAATCTACTTCCATGAAAATGTCCATAACTCTTGCATGAACCGATTTAGACTTCCAAGATGGCAACTTTCTGCCTTAGGGACTCAAATAGCACCAAGGGTGGCAACCCTAAGCCTAAGAATCGGATTGAACCATAAAGCTTCATCCTTGGGACAAAAAGGGACCAAAATCCATAAATTGTAGATCTAAGAGATGAATGATCAAGTTCAAAGCTTTATACCTTCATTAAGCTAAAAATGAGTCACAAAAGCCAGATCCATAAGCTTCTCCTTGATCCCCCATCTTTACATCAACTCCACCTTCTTGGAAATGGACCAAATACTCCAAAAATGAACTACATGAGCTCCAAAATGTCACCATGGATGATTAAGGACGATTTCTAGGGTTTAGAGGGGTGTAGGCTGACGATATTTGGGTTAGGTTATGAGATAAAGTGTTTAAATAGGGTCCAAGACACTATAATAGGGTTTTAATTTGATTAGAGTACGCCCAGCGTACTCCGAAGAACATTCGCGACCATCCTGGTCAGTACGCCCAGCATACTGCCTTCTTCACTAGTATGCCCCGCGTAAGCTTTGTGTACACCCCGTGTATTCAGTTAAGCCTGAAAACTATGAAACTTCCGAAGGCCATAACTTATTCGTTATAAATCCGATTCCGATGATCCTTATATCCAAGGAAAGGTAACGAGAAGCCCCGCACTTCTATAAACTTCATTTAACCTAAAACCCTACCGAACTAAATTCCAAAAGTCATAAAAAAAAGTCTGAAACAAAACATTCCTATTTTACCCTTGACCCCAAAGTGCAAACCGAGCTATTGGGTCACATACCTATGTTACCCACATTCAAATGGGCCTAAATCTTACCTTTATAAAGGCCCTAATCCTTACGATGACCGCTCTTTGGGCCACAACCTCGATTTAGGACTTTATTCGAAACGGGGTGTTACACTCTAAGGGTTGTAGTTGACCATGAGGTCGCTGGTGCTCTGCCTTGACCCAACGACATGTCAAACATCTCTCGACTACCCAAACCACATCCATCTTCATATAGGGCCACCAATAATCCCTCTTCAGATCCATATACATCTTAGTGGCCCCGATATGGATCGAAAATCTCAATCTATGTGCCTCCTCCGTCAATATATGTCGAGCTCCACCTGTATATGGCACTCAAACCCATCCTCGGAATGTCATAAGCCCCCGAATATCTGTCTGAAACTCAGAAACCTGCCCAACCATACGCTCTCTCTTACGGTTCTGCGGTCTCACAACCTCCACCTTAGCCTCTCGGATGGTATCTAAGACTGGAGTCACCACCGTCATCCTCATAAACACATCTCGGATCGGAGCGCTCTCGGCTCTGCGACTAAAGGCATCAGCTACCACATTAGCCTTGCATGGGTGATATAAGATCTCGTAGATGTAGTCCTTCACTACATCCATCCATCTCCTCTGTCTCATTTTCAGGTTAGGCTAATCTATAAGGTACTTTAGGGTCTTATGGTCCGTGTATATGAAACATCGGACACCATACAAATAGTGGCTCCAAATATTGAAGGCGAACACCATCGTCCCCAACTCCAAATTATGAGTGGGACACCTCGTGTCATGAGGCTTCAACTGCCTTGACGCATAAGCTATCACATGACCCCTCTACATCAACACCGCACCCATCCCAGATATAGATGCATCACAGTAGACTACAAAGTCCTCCACTCCTTCTAGAACGGCTAACATTGGAGCTTCACATAATCTCTGGCAAAGAGTCTCAAATGAGGCCAGCTACTTAGGCCCCCAGGCAAAAGTAACACCCTTCCTGGTCAATCTGATGAGGGGAACGGTGATCTTGGAGAAATCTCTGACAAATCTCTGATATTAACCGGCTAGACCCAAAAACTCGTGATCTCAGATGGGGATCTCGGCACCTCCCATCTCATAACTGCCTCAATCTTGGCCGGATCGACCAATATCATATGTTGATTAATGAGGTGTACAAGGAACTAAACCTATCGTAATAAGAAATCACACTTGGAGAATTTGGCATAAAGCCTCCCCGCCCTCAAAACCCTAAGAAACTCTCATAGATGCTCCTCATGCTGCTCTCTGGACCTCGAATACACCAGAATGTTGTCGATGAACACGATCACCGACCTGTGCAACATAGGTCTGCACACCCGATTCATGAGATCCATGAACGCTTTTGGTGCATTGGTGAGCCCGAAAGGCATCACCACAAACTCGTAATGCCCATAACGAGTTCTAACGGTCGTCTTCTAGATATCCCCCTTGCACACTCGCATCTGGTGATATCCAGATCTCAAATCAGTCTTGGAAAACCATGATGCCCCCTACAACTGATCGAATAGATTGTCGATCCTCGAAAGTCGATAATGGTTCTTGACCGTCAGCTTGTTCAACTCCTAGTAATCTATACACATCCGGTGTGAACCATCCTTTTTCTTGACAAAAAGGATAGGTGCTCCCTATGACGAGCTACTCGGCCTAATAAAGCCCTTCCCCAGCAGCTCTTGAAGCTGAGAGGATAACTCCTACATCTCAGGAGGCACAAGGCAATAAGGCGCCTTGGCAATCGGCGCCACTCTCAGAACTAAATCAATCCGGAACTCCACCAGCCACTTAGGAGGAACTCCCGACAACTCCTCGGGAAACACTTCCGGGAACTCGCACACTATCGGAACCTCGGAGATAGAACTTGGTCACTCAGGAGCAACCCGCATATCCACCACATATGCCAAAGAGCCCATACAACCCTGTTGAATATTCTGTCTCGCTCTGGCAACAGAGGAGAAAGCTGATCCGGATCTAGTACCCTCGCCGTAATTGGTAAGTGTAAGTCCCCAATCTTCTTGTGTATCAATCATATCCATTTGATGGTGCGGAATCCCAATCAAACGGATGATGTCGGATCAAATATAAGAGAAGGAGAAGAAGAAGATGATGAATCTTGTATTATTTGATGATTAGAATGTAGATCCAAATACAAGATTCACACACAACACACACCCTTTTCTCTCTCTCTAGGTCGTACACTCCTTTTCTTTTCATCAATCTACTCCTCACCCCTTACACCTATATTTATACATAAGAAACACAGGCTTGGTGAACATGGGCCGTGAAGGGGTTTACGGTTGTAAACCTTTTTACGGTCGTAAACACAACCGTAAACACGTATACGGCCGTAAACACCAAGTTGTTTACGGTCCAAGATACAAAAATATATTTTTCTAGAAAAGTAAAGTATAAACCATATTTTTGGCCTAACAATCTCCCCCTTGGTTTATAACTTTCTTTTCTTAATTGACCCAACAAGCTCCCCCTAAAACATAGCTGGCTTTTCTTGTTAATCTTCAGTTGGAGATTGGCTTTAGCATTTATCTTCAATGAATGACTTCATCTTGAGCACTTGGGCAATTCTTCAAGATTTGCAATTGAACGCACATTGGCTGAGGAGGCTTGATGTACTGATTCTTGAAAGATAGCAATTTCAGCTTGAGAATTTTCAGAGAGAACATCAGAGAGAACAAATTTTCTGGATCACTTTAGCAGGTTTAAGATAGCAGCAGACTGATTGAGGAGGCTTCAGTGTAATCTGTCACATAATCTTCAATTTCAGCTTCACCTTGCTTCTGGGGTAGAAAAATTGAATGTTTAAAGAATAATCTTCATTTCTTGCTCCTTCGAATGAGAATTCTTCGATGATCACGGATGAAGCCTTGGCTCAGAAAATCTTCGATTCAGTCTTCATGAGTCTCATCTACACCAGAATTCACTTTTCAAGACAAAACAAAACTAAAAGAAAACTTAACGCACAATATTTTTGGAATTTTCATATTTCCTGAAAAAAAATAAAACAGAAACAAAAATATTTTTGGATTTTTGATTTTCTTGACCAAGAAATAAAACAGTATATAACACTATTTTTTTATTTTGAATTTTCTGATTTTTTTTGTTTTTTTTTTGTTTGATTTTTTATTTTTTTAATTCTCCCCCTAAATTTGTGCATAGAGGAAAACTATGAACAAATTCAATTGCCGGTATTGTGGTCCACTTAAACACGAAGGATATTGACAAACTTTTCTAAATAAACCATTTAGCTGACGACGACTACGGGTATTGTTGTCCACTTAAATTAAGCAGCGAGATCTACAGATAACCTCTAAATGGTTCGATTTTAGTTGCACTAGAACGTGTTCCCCACTTCCCGATATACTCTGGTTATCAAGAACTTCCTAAGGACTCCTTACTTTAGGTGAGGAAACAATTATTAAGGAGGAAGTCATATTTAGAGATAGATGTCTATGTTGTGTCCTAGGTCGAATCTCTTTCAATCACGCAGAGGGGACAACATATGACTAACAGAGATAGAGGGATTGAGAGGTAGAATGTTGCATATGTTGTGTCCCAGGTCGGATCTTTCGATCACGCAAAGGGGACAACATATGGCTAACAGATAGAAAGAATTTCATAGATAAAGAGATGCGTAGAAATAGAGTTGCATATGTTGCATTCCATGTCAGATCTTCCGATCACGCAGAGGAAGCAACATATTACTAACAGACAGAAAGAAAGAAAATAATCTTCTACAGACCTACTTTATCAGAACCCCCCAATCACCCTATCAAAACCAGAATTAAGGACATAAGTCTGTACATCAAGCAAAAGTCGAACCGCAGTTCTAGATGTGTGTTAATTCAGTGTATATCGTGGGTTCCCGTGTTTATCTCACTGCTCAATCTACCCGAGCGACGTATGGTCACTCCAAACAATCCTATCTAAATCCACACTGTTAAATCCTTCGTTCCTACCAGCACATTGAACACGGAGTCTAGATAATTCAGATTCAGTCCTTTACACATGTTTTAGACTGCCCATTATCACTTTATCTTTATATCACTTCCCAAACAATACTTACAAACAAAAACTGTTAAGAAAATGAAAAATTGCCTTTAAAACGAATCATAGTAAGATAAACTCAGGAGTATAGAGAAGAAAACGCAAACTGTAATTCACCGATTGAATTTGCATCCAGAAAGTCTGAGAACAGCACGCATAATCTCAGAACAGATCCGAAAATTCTTCATGTCATTAAGCACTAACCCCATGAGTGATCCCTTCCTTTTTTTCCTTCCCCGCAAAGGAAACATACTCTCAAACAAAGTTCTGAGTGTTGCACAGTTGAGAGATGTCCCATATCATGTGCCTGGAACAGCAACTATCAACAAACCGAAGTCTGATGATATGTCTCCATAGCTGCTCCTACACAGAGCGGGATTAGTTGGTTTTTGGAACCCATTCCATTTTGAAACTAGGTCGACCTTTTTCATCCTTGCATAGTACTCTCTCCCATGACATATCATGCTTATCACAAACAAAAGATGTAGAAATATTAGAAGCATTAGGAAATTTGGGAGAGTGAGCCTTTGGAACCCATTTATAGTTTGGTTTAACCCATTTCTTTTTCGATCTGATGGGTGGCTCAGTACTTGCTTTTGATCTTGACGTCGGCCGGTGAGATGACATTGACTTAACCGGTCTTGGCTTCACATGAGCATCTCTTGGATTTGGCTTCTTGGCAGGCATTTCCTTCTTGCCATTGGGATTCGGATTCTTTGCCTTGTGGGTTTGATTCTTGGCCTTCTACGCATTCCAGTCACCACTGTCTGAACGTGACCTTGAAGGGTTTCTTTTGAAGTATCTCCCACTTGGCGCGTTTTGCGATCCGTGTGCGTAGTAGGAAACGTATGCGCGATTAGGACAATTTCTGGCAATGTGTCCAGGTGTTCCACAGTTAGAATATGTCTTTTTCTTCACTGGGAAGTTGTCTCTTCCTGCCCCTGGTAGCATATCCATGCCTTGTCTCTTATTGATCCCACATGCACACTTGCAACAAGAACTCTATTGCGCTAGAATTGGAGGCCTGTATTTCTTAACGGCAGGTTTGTTAGGAGTAACAGAATTCGAAGCAACAGATTCTAAGTTCAAGGAGTCATTGGTTTGTTCAGTAGTGTTCTCATTGTTCTCATCTTCTGCTACTTTACTTGCACATAAAGTAGAAACATTAGTATTTTCAACCTGAATACCTCCTTACACAAATCCAGCTTGTTTGCCATATTGAAGATGTGCCTCCTTGTCAATTTCTTCCTGTCTCATAGGGATGGATGTGTAGTTATGATTGAAAGGTGGAGGAACACTATCATACCCTAGACCCTTGTTTTGATTATATTTGAATTTTAATTGGGTTTCAAATAAGGACTCGACTGTTTCACTTGACGCAGCATAACTTTTGAAACTAACATCTGTTTTTCCACACTTAATTTTCAAAGTGTCAAGTTCTTCAGTTATAGCAGCAAGTTGTCTCTTAATATAGTCATAATTTTCACACTTGTTGCTATACTCTTCCTGAAGTTTCCTAAAGTCTTTGGTTTTTGCTTCTAATTCATCCTTCAGGGGTTTCTATCATTTCCTAAGTTGATATCCTTCGTATTTTAGGTCCTCGACTTCCCTTTTTAGCAAATCATTATGTTCACGAAGAATTTTAATCGTATCTTCACAAGATGGAGTGCATGAAACTTCATTGGCCGGGATGTTTGTGGAACTCATTATTTTTCCACATTTCAAAGCATCAAGCTCTTCAATTACATCAGCAATACTAAGACGATTAAGATCTTTTGTCTTCTTCGTGATAACTACGTTCATATCCCACGATTTCGGAAGTGAATTCAATAGCTTTTTGTTTATCTCAGATTTGTTCAAGAAGATCCCAGCTATATTCATCTCAGTAGTGAGTGTGGTAAATCGCTGCAACTAAGCTTCCAAGGTTTCTCCGGGAATGTAGTTAAACATGTTGAAATTTTGTCTTAACGTATCCTGACGATTCTCTTTCATATCTTCAATTCCCTTGTTAACCTCAAAAGTCATTAAAAGCACAACTCGAAGCTAAAATAAAACTTAAACATCAAACTAAAACTTAAAAATGCCCTTTGACTATAAACCTTAAAAGTTAAATTTAAAAAGTCAAACTTAAAAGTCAAACCGAAAAGCTAAATTTGAAAATTTAAAAATTAAACGAGAAAGTCAAAGTTTAAAGTCAAAGGTCAAACTTGAAAGTTAAAGTAAAAATTTTAAGGTCAAAAGTTAAAAAATAAAGTCAAAAATTAAAAACTAATTTTTTTTTAAATTTTTAAAATTTTTTGATATATATATTTTTATTATTATTATTTTTTATATTTTGGATGAAAAAGGAAAATAAAAATAAAAGAAAATTAATTTTGGGGTTAAAAGTGACAAGATTTCGAAATAATGATGCGACAGGGATTGGGTTTGAATTATTTTTGCGAAGGAAGGAACAAAAGCGTTCCTAGAGGAGTTGGTAAGGTGCTGAGTTGATTTCCCAAGGGGCCCGTGTTCGATTCTTCGCAGCTCCAAAATCCAATCTATTTTTGCTGATGCTGCGTGCGAGGGTGCTGCTTGCGAAGACAGCTGCGAAGCAAGGACCAGATGCGACACCGAGGTGCGAGGCGAGGACGAAGCGATGCGATGCGAGGACCTGGTGCGAGGTTCGAGGCCGTAAACGTTACTGAGCCGTAAACCACCGAGGACAGCAAACCGAGGCCGTAAACTCCGGAAACCCTACCTGCTGGCCGCAAACTCCGCCACCCCCTCACAGGTTACGACCAAAAACAGTGATTTTTGCCTTTTTTTGATTCCAAAACTCGATCAAAAACCCGTTTTTATGAAAAATGCAAAGAACAACCCCCCCCCTAATTTTCAGAGATCTATCCAAAAATGCAAAAATCTTTTGAAAATAAGATTAAATAAGCTCCAGATCTGACAAAATTGACTGATACAATCCAAGCTCTGATACCAATTGTAAGTCCCCAATCTTCTTGTGTATCAATCAGATCCGTTTGATGGTGCGGAATCCCAATCAAACGGATCATCTCAAATCAAATATAAGAGAAGGAGAAGAAGATGATGATGAATCTTGTAATATTTGATGATTAGAATGTAGATCCAAATACAAGATTTACACACAACACACACTCTTTTCTCTCTCTCTCTAGGCCGTACACTCCTTTTTTGTTCATCAATCTACTCCTCACCCCTTACACTTATATTTATACATAAGAAACATGGGCTTGGTGAAGATGGCCGGTGAATGGGTTTACGGTCGTAAACCTGTTTATGGCCGTAAACACAACCGTAAACACGTATACGGCCGTAAACACCAAGCTGTTTTGGGTCCAAGACACAAAAATACATTTTTCTATAAAAGTAAAGTATAAACCATATTTTTGACCCAACAGTAAGCACTCCCCCACTAGGGTCTCGTATAGTCACCAACTGACGCTCACAGTCAATCACAGCTCTAAAACGACTCAACCAATCCATGCCCACGATGACACAGACATCACCCATTGCTATCGGCACCAGATCTATAAGGAACTCGACACAAAAAATCTCTAACACACATCCTTGGAATACATCAATAGCAGAAAATGCATGCTCGTCGGCTATGGAAACCCTCAGTGGTCGACTCAACGTCTCACGTCAGACACTGATGTGACGACTAAACGCTAAAGACACGAAGGATCGACTCACACCCGAGTCAAATAACACCAAAGCTGGTACATAACTCACAAGAAAAGTACCTAAATACAACACATAATAAGAACAATAAATCTAAAAATAAAATAAATAAGGAAATACGTACCTACCACGACATCATGTGTTGCGCGACCTCCTCCGCTGTCAGCTGAAAAGCTCTCCCAAGAGCCCTCGGAGCCTCGGCCTTCACAGGCTGACTATCAGCAGCACACAAAGCAGCAGGAGTGGAACCCTGGGCTAATCCCTGAATAAGCTGAGGGCACTCAGCCTTCCAATGGCTGATCTGGTTGCAGTGAAAGCAAATTGCAAACCCCTTGGGACAACCCTTCGCCATGAGTCGCTCTTTGCCACATTTATAGCAAATCCCCACCCAACAAGATCCCTTGTGACTCTTGTCGCACTTGCCACAAGTGCGGCCCTTCTGGCCCCCAGATCCCGCATCAGTGAGCTTTGCCCGCTTTGTCGCTGGCTGCGACTGCACTGGTCTTCGTTCCGTCCCCGGGGACTCTCTTTCCTCCCTCGCCTGCAACTCAAGCTCTATCTCTCTCCGTCTAGCATTGGTCTGAAGCTCAGCCAATGTCTGATAAGAAGAGTTCGCCACGAACTTCCGTATATCCCTCCTTAAAATGCTCAAATACCGGCTCACACGTGCCTGCTCAGTGGACACGTGCTCAGGGAAAAACAGTGCCCTCTCATGGAGCATCCTCGAAATTTCAGTCACAGTTTCTGTCGTTTGCTTGAGCGATAGAAACTCTTGGGCTAACCTTTCCATCTCCACCTGGGGAACATACTCGTCTCGGAACAACCGTGTAAACCTCTCCCAAGTAACTGCGACATGATCTGCAGGAGTAAAACTGGCAGTCACGAACTTACACCAGTCATTCGCTCCCAAGCGAAGCTGGTTCAGTGCAAACTGAACCCTCAGATGCTATGGGATGAACACGTGTAGAAACACCCCTTAATTTCAGAGATCCGTCTCATAGTAGTAATCGGTTCCTGTGTCCCATCAAACTCTGGTGGCTTCATGTTGCTGAACTGCCATAGCAATAACGAGTCACCTCCCGGTGGCCTAACAGTGGCTATGGTTACGATGGCTACAACATCGGCAACCTCAGTAACTGTAGCATATCTCTCATTGAATGTCTCAATCATGGTGGTCTTAATAGATCCAAAAATCTCTGGTATAGCCTCTCGGATAGTTGCGGTCACCTCCTTATGAATGATCCTGCGGATCTCCTCATCACTGGTCCCACTGATCTCAGGGTTGTGGCGCGTACCCATCATGATGTCTCTGAAACACAACACAAAATTGTCAGAGACTTACTCGAGTGTACTCACACTTGAATTCCCACCCTTACATGTTCCTTAGCACCCTAAGGATTCTTACTTGAGTTGCCCACAGATCTAGTGCTTTCAGTCGTACGGGCCAATACTACCTTCCACACCAACCTGTAGTCACCCCAAGTCCTCCTCCTAGGATTCTAATTCACAAGTACTCTATCTCTCACAAATATCAGACTACTCTCTCATGAGGCTACTCGTATGCTCATTTAAGTATCTCTCCAAGATTATCCCTCGACTCATAACTCAGCACATACTTGGGGAAAATATGAATAACACTGATCAATAGCATCTCCTAGGCTAAGTCATCACAAATCAGGCAACTCTAGCCCTAAAATATGAAATACATAGCCTATTCTCTAGCATGCATTTCTAGTATCTCATAAACATCTCATAAAGTAAACAATTAAGGGTATTTTGGGAAACCACCGTTCGGGCTCTGGCTGATTGCACACACTGCTCCTTGTCATTTTCTCGTAGAAACTCTTACTCGTTTTGGAAAAAATCATTTCTTTTGAAATTTTTTCTCGAATCCTCAGTTTGAGTCCAGACATACCCAAAGGTCCATCCGAATCCCTCAAACCAAGGCTCTAACACCAACTTGTAACACCGTAAACTTTCAAACCAAATTTTTCATTTTTAAAACACATAAAACTTATATAGTATTTCATAAAAACCACAAGTGTTTCAAAAGTCAACATAAATCCACAACAAAAGTCAAATCCCAGAATCCTCAACATAGTCTCGAACATGTGTGTACAATCATGCCGGTGCCTTCCTGCGGTTCTGAGGAGTACTCGAGACACATAACACATAACACGGTAAGCACGAAGCTTAGTGAGTTCTTCAAAATACCACACATAACACATTAGCCACTCGAGGCTGAAACTCAATAAGACCCTCTGGTCAATGTGTCTCAGTGGAGAACCTCCGGTCCCATAACTCGGGTGGACCCTTCGGTCCTTACTCAACAAGCTCAAAATAATACTTAGCATAAATCAAAAATATATAATGCAAGATAACACGATACTCAAGTAAGCACATAAGACCCTCCAGTCACACAAAGATATCACTCATGGTAAGTATAGTGAGAAGACTCACCTCTTACGTAAGCTAAGAAAATGTGTACTCCTCGAACACGAATCAACGAATCTAGCCTCAGCCTAGTCACATATGATAATTATCTGTAACTAACACTTAAATAATAGATTCTAAATAAACTAAGTTGTTTTCCCTCTCTAACTCTTGGATTAGGAAAAAGACCATTTTACCCCTCTATGGTCTCCATAACTCATGATTGACCAAACCCTAAAGTCAACAGAAGTGAAACTCGAGTCAACAGTCCATGTTGACCCAACTCGCTGAGTGCAACCATGTGACTCGTTGAGTGTAACGTCCATACTTGTAGGTATATTGTGTATTTGTTTAATTATTTATTTTGAGGACTATTGAGCTACTCAAAGAGTCGGTGCTACAACTCGTCGAGTAGAGTCGTGATGTGCCACGTGGGATTAATGACCTACTCGACGAGTTCGAGAGTCGACTCGCCGAGTAGACGTTGTGATGAGAAACCCTAAATCGCCGGGTTTGGGACCTATTTAAAGGCACTTATAACCTCATTTGCGGCTATACTTCCCTGAGAGAAACCCTAATTGCCCTTTCAGCTTATAGAGAGAGTGTGTGAGCGAACATTGAGTACTTTGGTGTATCTTTGGAAGAGAAGAGAAGGATTTCAAGCAAGGAGCAAGAGGAGGCTGTTAGATCTGTTGTTATTCATCCAAGGGCTCCTGTTAAAGGTATAAAGTTTATACCTTTCTCTTTTGTTTGGGTAGATATCATATTTTTGGAGACTAGGGTATCTTTTCTATCTATTGTTGGGACTTTGAGGGTATTGAGTTCATATGGAGGTTTGGACTTCAAATCTGGACCTTGTGAGGTCCTTAGCATCCAAAGGTCCCTACTTTATTCAGCCTTAATGGAGATCTTGAGTGAAAAAAAACCCTTATTAGAGCATGTTCTTGGCATTTCAAGCCCAAAGTGTGATGCATGGACGTAAAGTTTGTGACTTTACGTGGTAAATGAGCCTTGAGAGTGTAGATCTATAGTTTGGCAAAGTTTTCTTCTTTAAAATCGTCTGAAAGAGAAAACAGTCTGAATAGACTCGCCGAGTCAACGAGTCGGTTAGGGTTTGTCCCAATGAGTTGGCTATGTTGTTACTCTGCGAGTTAGGGGTTGACTCGACGAGCTGGACCTTCATGAAGACCTCTGAATAACGACTGGACTCGATGAGTCACATGAGTGCACTCGGCGAGTCAGGTCAAATTGGGACTGTTGACTCGAGTTTGACTTTTGTTGACTTTAGGGTTTGGTCAACATAAGTAATGGAGAGCATGGAACGGTAAAAATGGTATTTTACCCATTCCAAGAGTTAGAGAGAGAATAAGAGAAGAACCTTTGGTGTATTTGAGTAAAAGTGGGGTATTGATTAGAGATACTTATCTAATGTGTTAGGCGGAGGCTAGTTCGAGATTCCCAAGCACGATATTTTACTTGCTAGCTTACAAGGTGAGTCTTCTCACTATACTTACCAAGAGTGGTATATTTACATGATTGAGTTGTCTTATGTTCTTATCAGTGTATTGTGATGTTCTACATTTTGTCTTTGTGATTTATGTTGAATATTATTATTAGGAGTTTACTGAGTTGGGACCGGAGGGTCCCACTGAGACACATTGACCGGAGGGTCTTATTGAGTTATAGCCTAGAGTGGCTAATGAGCTGTATGTGGTATTTTGGGGAACTCACTAAGCTTTGTGCTTACCGTCTTATGTGTTATATGTGTTTCAGGTACTTCTTAGGAGCACGGGAAGGTGCTGGCTTGATTGTACACACATCAGAATTTGATTTATGATTGAGAGGATCCTATATACATATATATATATATATATACATACATATATATATATATACATACATATATATATATATATATATATATATATATATATATAGTTTTGGACATGAGTTTTGATGATTTGACATTATGACTTTTTGTGGTTTTATTATTGGAATAAATGTGTTTTGAAATTGAAAATTTTGGCTTAAAAATTTACGTTGTTACATCGAGTCACCTCTTTTTCTTCAGAATGTCGCGAATATCCAAATTAACTCGTCGAGTTGTCTCATCAACTTGCCATGTTACCCATAACTAGACTCCTCGGGGAAAACCCTAGCCGACTCGTTGAGTCAGCTCATCGACTCGTCGAGTCCTATCAAACCCTTTTTCCATTTAGACGATTTCAAAATAGAAAACCATCCCAAACTCTAAATCCAACCTCCCAAGGCTTGAATATCACGTAAAGCAACAAGCTTTACATCCATGCATGGCACTTAGGGCTTGAAATGCCAAAAACATTATCTATTTAGGGTTTTACACACAAAAGCTCTACTATAGCTGAATAAAGCTGGGACCTTTGGACTCTATGGACCTCACTAGGTCCAGATCTAACGTCTCAATGCTTAGCAAGCACAAGCCACACAAAATCTCAAGGAAATATGGAAAAAAAACCCAAAAATTTCCTCATTAACAAGGTCTAAACAATATGATGAGCAAGGTGATGATTTTAACCTTCCAACAGAAGCTCCAAGTGAAAGAACACTAGATCCCACAACCTTTCCTCGTTCCTTGCTTGAATCTCTCTTCTTCTCTTACAATGGTTCACCAAAAACACTCAAAATTAGCTTTCTCACTCTCTCTTAGCTCAAATGGCCGATTAGGGTTTCACACAGGGGTGTTGGGTGGCTGGTGAGGCGTAAATGAGGATATAAGGTCCTATAAATAGGTCCCAACCACGGAGATTTAGGATTTCATCTCACAGCGCCATCTCGGCGAGTTGGTCCTCCAACTCGTTGAGTTGATCAATAAACCCACGTGGCCAATTCATCCTTACTCGACGTATTGAGACACCAACTTGACGAGTTGATAAGTCAAACTCATAATATAAATTAATAAACATATCATACCTCGGAGCCAGGATGTTACAAGTATTGTTTGTTTTTTATATGTAATATTTGATGCAAAATATATGAATGAATTGTGTTTTAAATGTCTTTTCATTGTTGTAAGTTTCATCAAGTAATTTATAACACAAATAAAAATATTTAAGATTAAAATTAAAGAATAAAGACTTCAAAAGTCAAAATTGGACAATAAATAAGGGATGGATGGAGTATATAATAGACTGTTTTTTTGGTTTTTGAACTACATTTTGTTGATAAATATTACACATCAATCTCTTATTTCACGCGCCTAATTTCATATTGGCTTCTTAATCTTGGTAAAACTAGTCAAAACTTTGATTTATTTTAAACATGAAGTCTTTTATTTATAATTTTGCGAATTAACGAAACTTAGACCAGTTACGAGCATGGAATGTACCTAATTAATTAAAAGTATAGGAGTGATGAAACCATATCGAACTCAAGGGGAACATGGATGTACCAACAATAAAGAATTCAACTACTAAAAGTAATTAAAAAGGAATTTATCAAACTATTAAGTAACATGCATTTCAAAAAACTAATTAAACTTCTAACAATAAATAATAAATAAATTTTGATAATAAAGAATTCCTTAATGATTATTGTTGATTCAAATGTAGTGTAATGGATATTATTAAATATAGCCATTCATCCATTTTTGAAGTAATTAGTTCAATTTTCATATCCATAATCATATGTTTCAAAGTTATGTACCAGTAACTATAACTTTTCTACAACACTTCTATTAATTCATATTATGCAGGACTTTATTGGTATGATCGGCCCCATGCGGTATCGATTGGCCTTTCAAATTGCTTATTTCAATAGTATAATCATGAACATTAAATTAATATCATTATCTCTAACCTAGGGATTCCTCCTCTAGTAATCACTCTAATATTAGCAAATTGGTATGAAGAAAGAAACATAATATGACGTCAATTTAAATTTTGAGACTCGATTACATAGAATAGAAACATCAATACTAATACTCATGGATCTATAATCAAGAAACATATAATATGTTAAATCCTTTCAATGAATAAACATATAATAAATTAAGTTCATCTATGTCCTAAACAAATGTATTATGGACTTAGCCCATAAACAAAATAAAAGAAACAAAAGAAATTAAAGGAATGCTAAACATAATGATGAATAAACTGATACAATTCCTTTTTCTTCTGTGTTGTCTTCCCCTGTTCTGAATCTTCTATATTTTCTTCTGTATTTCTCACCACTATTTTCTAGACGAAATAAGGGGCTATATTTATAGCTTTTGAGAGAGAGAGAGAGAGAGAGAGAGAGAGAGAGAGAGAGAGAGAGAGAGAGAGAGAGAGAGAGTCAATTTCTTTTAATAGAAAAACTTTAAATTAAATAGAAAAACATAAAAAATATATCCGAAGAGCATTTTAGTATTTTGAGTTTACTAATAGACACGAACATGGTCAAAAGGACCATCAATACAAAAAATTTGAAGTTTAGACTAAAACCCAAAAAAAATACATACCATCTATTTTTATAGTTTTGTGTTTTTAAATTAAAATATAGTTATGAGAGAACGCATGAATGGACATCTCCCAAAAACCATAATCAAGTGTGGTTAGATCCATTGACAATATTTATTAACAACACAATGTTACCGGAAGTGTGCAAGAATCACAGTATGCCATTAACTTAAACACCAATTAAGTTTGGATTCCATCCAATTAAGTATTTTTTTTTATGATTACGTGAAATTTATTATAGCTTTTGAAGAAATTTTATATGATTATGGGGTTTAAATTTAATATTTGTAACTATTAAACATTGTCCTGCTATGTTTGCTGAAGGAATTTAACAAACTTATATAGTTTAGCGTAAAACAATAATGTATACCTGATTCTTGTTCTGTTTTTCCTAGCTTTCCCGGCGAGACTAATGAAATTGTGCTGTAAAAAAACCTATAATGTATGCCTAGTATATTCAATTAACGTGTATGTTGACGGATAATGTTAGGATAAATACCAAACCACTATTATTCTTTTCAAATATTCCACTTTGACAACTAACTTTACTTAATCAATTTCTATAAGATCAATCATTAAACTATGGATGTATAAAAACAATAAATATTTATTATGTTAAGCATTATTTTCATAACATGCTTTCTATTGTTTTATCTTTTAAGTTGAAATTTATAATCATGTATTTCTACATTAATCAAACAATACATAAGCATTTCTTCATAGTCAATCATCTACCCCACACTTGAAAGATAAAACATATAATTACAAATAAGAAAGAGTAACTGGAATGGAATCCTATTAGATAGAAGTGATGAAATTGACATTTGTGTTGCAAAGCATCTTATTGTTGATGATAACATTAAATTTTTTGCCGGATCTTTGATCATAAAAATTCTTAGATAAGCTTTTTGCCTCTTTAAAAATAGATATGGGGCATCATTGACACTTAAAAGTTAAAACAATAGTTTAGAGTAAATTACACAGATGGTCCCTATGTTTTCGGGTAATTTGCACGCTTGGTTCGGTTTTTTTTTTTTTTTTTTTTTTTTTTTTTTTTTTTTAACTCAAACGCTTTTATGATAGATTTGTGTAAACATAAAAAGACTATTTTATCCTTAATATATTTTTTCTTTTTTATTAATTATTTATCATTTATAATTTAAAAAATCATCTTTAATAAATGAAGGTTTTTTGTCACTTGTCACACTCTCATTTAATTATGTCATTTTGTGATTATTTTGAATTAATTTTTTTTCCACATTTAATTTTATGAGTTTTTCTATTTTATTAAATTCGACATGATATTTTAATATAATAATTACAATAAATGGATTTTAATTTCATTAAGAAACTTACCTTTTAATTTCAAAATTCCAAAAATTAAAGCTCATTAGTTTCTTTTCTTTGTTTAAATTATTTTTTTTAATTTAAAAGACAAAAAACATTTCTATTATAATAATTCATTATTTTTCTTATTTTTCTTATAAATTCAAAGTTCTCAAATATTTTAACTTTTTTTTTTTTTAAATTAACTCATGTAATACATGAGTCTCACAACTAATAAATAAATAAATAAAAAGACCCTCCTCCCAACTAGTCCCTGTTTTATCCCTACCCAACTCTCATTTCTGTTATCACATTCCCCAAACCTTTACATCACTTCTCCTATGGCCATTGACATATTCCGACGAGCGACCTCACCCCACTGACGACCACATGTAAGGTGTCTTCCTCTCAAATCCTCTCTTATCTCTTCTTCCTTCGAAGTCCATCAACTTTTGTTGGGTAATCAGATCTCCACACAAGGTTAAAATCACATATTTCTCAGGTCAGTGGGGATTTGATAAAAGATAAAGGGATTTATAAAATTGATTTTGGTAGGGTTTTTGAGTTCTCAAGTTGAAAAGTTTATGGTTTATGAAGTTACAAATCTAGATTCCATTTGAAAAAGTCGTAGATTTTCAGAAACCGCTGGTGGAATTGGTGTTGGGCGCGAGAGGTGATGGAGTAGGGACCGAGGAGTGGTTGGAAGTGCAGATCCCCTCTGTGTTGGGCTGAGGTGGGTGACACTCAGTTAGCTAAAGGATGAGTTCCTGATAGTGCTCTCACGGTTCCGGAGATCATTTGAGAAACGACCGAGAAGATTGTACAGATTCGCGAATGATTAAAAGCCGCTAGGGATCGACAGAAAAGATACGCGGACAAACGAAGAAAACCTTTGGAATTCCACGTGGGAGACCGAGTCCTTTTGAAAGTCTCGCCCTGGAAGGGCACGATACGCTTTGGAAAAGTGTGGAAAGCTAAACCCAAGGTACATAGGGCCTTTCGAGATTCTCACTAGAATCAGCCCCGTAGCTTACAAACTCAACCTACCCCGCGAGCTCAGTAACATACATCCTACCTTCCATGTCTCAAACCTGAAGAAATGTCTATCCGACGAGACTCTTGTAATTCCACTCGACGAGATCGAAGTCAACGAGGGCCTCAACTTCGTGGAAGAGCCTGCGGAGATCATAGACCGGGAGGTCAAACGAACGAAACTAAGCCGCATCCCAATTGTGAAGGTTCGATGGAACGCCAAGCGAGGGTCGGAGTTCACTTGGGAGCGCGAGGATCAAATGAAACTTAAATATCCTCATCTCTTCGCTTAGTTGTGTTGTAATAGCTTAGCAGCTTAAATTCTAAATTTCGGGATGAAATTTCCCTTAACGGGGGGATGATGTGACAACCCGGAATTTATTCCGTCATTGTAACCCAGTTCCGCTAATAAAATAACATTTATTGTTATTATTTCAGTTAATATTTGGGTTAGAAATATAAATTAATGTTTTTTTTAAACGAAATAAAAACACAGGTAACACCTTGAATTTATTTGAGAAAATTTTAGTTCACGACTAAGCCGTGTTACGACCATTTAATCGGGTAGAACTTTAAACGCCGTTTAACGTCAATATCGGGTAGATTTCCGCCTGGCCACAAACCCAACCCCTATATAAGGGTGAGAAGACATCATTTGGACCTTTTACCACCCTAGTCACTCTCTCTCTCTACTCTCTCTCTCTCTCTCTTCAAGGCTCGATTTCTTCTAAAATCCGCAAGTTTTAGCTTCCAAACTGTAAGTACTCTTACCCTAAATTGTTCTACAACTCAATACAGGTCATTATAGCTTGAAAATCATCCAAGAAGTCCAAGAGTAAGGAGTTTACGGCCCAAGAACACTCTAGGGTGGTAAACCCCTAAAAGTGTGCTAAGATGCCCCCAAATCTCTTCCTTAGGCTTAGAGGCTAACTTAGAACATACCCTAGAAGTGTTTTAGATATATAATCTTATGTTTAGAGGCTTAAAAGAGGGTTTACAGCCCAAGAACACCCTTAGGCCATAAACTCCCTCAAACTATGCAAATTAAGCCCTAAACCCCTATTTAGCCTTGGATATTCACTTAGAAACTTTTAGGAATGAGCTTTGGACCCCAAAATCGAAGTATGAGAGGCATCCAAGAGTTCACGGCCGTAAACCATGGGGTTCACGACCGTAAACTCCCAAGGAGTGGTCCTAGGACCGTAAACTCCTAGGGAGTGCCTCTTTTGAACCATAAACACCCCTTAAGCCTTGGAAATTACCTTGGAACCCTTCCTAGTGATACAAGAGACTTGAAAACACACAAATACACTCCTCCCATGAGTTTACGGCCGTAAACTCATGGGGGAAGTGGTCCCTCAGCCGTAAACTCACCTAAGGTGAGTATTAGAAGAGTAAACTCCATGGTGAGGCTTTATACTCTTTCATTGCAACCTAATAGCCTCCTATCACTTGACCAAAGCGTTTTTTTCACATTAGGATGTCTATATGTGTTTAATTAAGGTCTTAATCACTAATTACTCGTAAACATATGTCATCATATGTTACTAGGGTAATAGAGTGTGTCAAGTCTTTACTTGACACCAAGCGCGCATCCGACATTTCCACTCAATCTACTCACTACAGGTGAGTTCATAGCCCTTTAATTAACCTTTTTAAGTGTTTTTACATGTTTTAGGGGGGGATACAAGTTAAATGCAACAAGTTTTAGTATAAAATCATATGTGATTTATAACTTGCAACTAAAAAGGATTTTCTATACTTTTAGCTACTTGTCAATAAAACTGTTTTAGATAACCATCAAACGCATTTTCCATGTTCAATAGTCATCAAATTATTTCCAAACCGCTTTTGAATTACTTTTCATTTAAACTATATCTACACCAATATATTTATATAAGTAAGAATTGAAGGACTTAAGACCGATAACTCGCCTTATTTCCTGTTCTTGTTTGATTGTGGTCTTAGGGTATACTGTTATCCGTTCGACTGTCATTGAATTCTTAGTTATATATCATATATATTTGTGTTAGATATGAAAGTCTTCATCATATTTAATACCTTTGTGAATCAAAGGCTTGAAATCCCACACACTAATTAACTATAATAGGTATAGTTAAGACTACTGCTCATTACCTCTATTACTATGATATCTGCTATAAATACTACTACTACAAGTTAATGCACAATAAAGAGAATACTCTATACACTATACTAAAAGTTACTATACTATAATACCAGAGAATACACTAATCCAGAACATAACACACTACCCGTCTATACGGCACTCTACTGCGCAAATACCATGTAACCAGAGCTTCCCGGGAGGAAAGCAACACTACATGTATAGATCTATATAGGATGGATGCTATTACATCCCGACTGTTAACTACAGTCCGAGCCGACTAGGCCCAGGGATGGCACTACATCGCTACACTACGTATGACCGGGAAGGTCATCGGACCCTCTATTATCATTCAGTTTGGTTACATGAGAGATCACATCCATATCCAAATTAACACACTAAGACTTAAAGTCTAAGCTAACTTCCCGAAGTAAATAAACATATATTACTAATAGAAGTTTGCAACACTACTACAGGCAACCGGCAATGCTTTTCCTTATTTACGATACTTGAATGAACTTTATTACCTTATTTTTATAACTGAAGGTTTCAATGGAAATACTTTTACACACTCGAAGGATTTAACTTACAAATTCTCAATTTTGGAAAATATAGGATTTTCTAAGGATTTCTACTATTCTTAAACATTAATTATAGCTTTCATACTACATGATTGTAAACACTTTTATACAAGCAACGACACTAAATTCTTATGAACTCACCAGCTTTATGCTGATACTCGTTTTCAAAATAACTTGTATCCTTGGGTCAAAGATAGACAGGTACTGGTGCAACTTTTGAGAAGATGGAGCGTATACAGGACTCATCTTTTATTTTGTTATACTTTTGGTGTCTATCAAAACTATACAGAACACGCTTGTAATTAAATTTACTATATTAATGCAATGGTTGTTGTCACTTGTTTTTAATATTATGCAATTGTTATGATACTGTACATGACGTCCTCCACCCCAGAACGTATTCCGCCGTTCTCGGGTTTGGGGTGTGACAAGAAGGAGATAGCTATGACGTTTAATTACTACCTGAAGGGGGTGTTGTTGTGGTGGAACTATGGTAGCAGTGGAAAAAGACATTGGCAGAAGTTGTGTCCTGAAATCGTCGAAGAAAAAGTTAGAGAGAAAAGGGATCTAATCAGATGAGGGAAAGATTGAAGTGATCACGGATTAATCTGCTACGCCAACTATTTGCAATGGCGGCATTGTACAAAACATGCTTGTAGCCGTTGGATTGATTCAATTAATCAACGGATAGGATGAAATATTAGATAATGACGCAGATTGGAGTTGAATACCTTTAGTGGCAACATTATTAGTTGCGATATCGACTATTAGCGGCGACACTCAGTGCGTATGTTGGGTGTCACTGTTAATGGTGGTTGTCACCACTAATGGTTGTCGCTAATATTGCTAATTATTCTTGCAGTGGTACTTGGAGGGCAGGTGATTTACTACATACATAGTCGATGAGAAGGCATCAGATCATGACGAAGTGGCTGTGTGCATTAAAGATCATAACAAGGTTTATCCACACATGTACCCATTTTGTCATGAATATTTGGCAAGATATGTGGCTGTAGCCACCGTGTCCTTCACCTTCTTTTTCTATAAATTGATTTTTCTGGTAACCTCTACCATCTCCTTCTTCTCCACACACACATAAAATCAAATATGATGAAGGGTTTTTGGATGAACACCTTCAAGAAGACAAAATCAGATTGAGTGCATGAGTCTCTGATCTCTTCCTCAAACGACGAGCTCCTCCTCCTATTAAAGCAATCCCTAATGCTGTTGCATGGTAAGTCTTCTCTTGTAGCGGTGACAATTTCGAGGTGGTGATGACTTTCAGATCTAAGGATCTCGTTTTTAGATCTAAGGATCTCATTTGCAGATCTAGTAGCGGTGACGAGCTCAAGGTTCGTCATTTCCGGTGGTTGTGGAAGCGACGACGATGGAGCTGAAGATCTGGTTTGCATATCTAGAAACCCTTTGCGTCGGAAAATTGAGGGTTAGTGAGGAAGATTGATGGCGATCGGGATGGAAATGCTTAAACGTCAACCAACTAGAGAAATCACTTCATTTAATTTTCAAGAAGATTGGGGGTTTAAAAAGACCCTATTGGTCCGATTATAGGTTTTTTGGTTACAAATTGAAAGTCTAAACTTTCTAGGTAACAAAATCAGAATTCTTGTTTGGAGTTCGGTGTGTGTTTTTAATTTTTCAAGTGTATGTGTGTGTTTGGATTTTCAGTTGTGGATGAAGGATGGGGGTTGGTGGTTGATGTTTTTTGGTCGTGTTCCAGAGAGAGAGAGAGAGAGAGAGAGAGAGAGAGAGAGAGAGAGAGAGAGAGAGAGAGAGAGAGAGAGAGAGAGAGAGAGAGAGAGAGAGAGAGAGAGAGAGACCATTTTTTTTTAATTATTAAAATAAATAAATAACTACTAGATTTTAAAAAAATTAAAAATAAGTACCGCAAGGGTATTATAGTCATTTGAGTTTGTCGAGGAACCAAATCTACAATGAAACTAGCTCAAAAGTACAACCAAGCCAAAAAAGTCAAGTTTCGAACTAAAACTCAGAAAAAATACATGATAACCATTTTTTTCAGTTTTGTCTTATCTTTATTTTTCACTTAATACAAAAACAAAAACAAAAAAAAAAATGACTTACTATAAAAAGTTGGAGAAATTTGACGTTTTCCACTGATTCGTTTTTTTTTTTTTTTTTTTTTGGTAAATTTGTTGATTTTCTCTGTCTTTATTTTCAAGAATATACCATCATTTTACTAAATATTTTAAATAAAATTTATCTTGTCAATAATTAAAAAAAGAAAAAAAGGAATTATACTGTGGCTGATTTTTTATGTTTGTATAACGATTGGAGGTACTGTGATACCGCAATTCAAGAAACCATAATTCTACCCCTAGTGACATCTCCTTTTCTATATATAAGTATGTGTAGAAAAGTTTGACTCGACTCTTTCTATTTATAGAAATATTTTTTGAGTATTGAACCCTAAGTCGTGGCAGAACAAGAATACATGCATCCGCAAAATTTGAATGCAACACAAGTAATGTTGAAATTTCTTGATCTTTTCTGATTTTTAACCCTTCAAGATTTGTCTTTGTCTTCAAAACATGTCATCTTGAACCGCCCTCACTTCTTATAAATACCCTTCACCGCATCAACGTTCTCTTCATCCAAATCGTGAGTATTAAGTTGTTAACTCATTATTCAAAAATGTTGAGAAAGTCGGTTGTCTTTTCCACATTTGTTCTTATCCTCTTCGTTCTAGCTATCTCAGGTGATCAAATCCTAATCTACTATTTGTGATCAAGCATTTTGCGTTGTAGTATATAAGCTTATTCTTTAGATTTTATATATATAGCCGTATCCTATAAAGAAAAGTAAACTATTTTATTTTCTCTTCACTAAGTTATTGTTTTTCATGTTTTTATTTGTCCTTAATTATGAGTTATACATTGTCCAGATATCACGAGTGTGAGAGGAGAACTATGCGAGAAACCTAGCAAGACATGGTCGGGTAACTGTGGCAACACCGGACACTGTGATGGCCAGTGCAAATCTTGGGAGGGTGGAGCCCATGGAGCATGTCACGTGCGTGGAGGGAAACACATGTGCTTCTGCTACTTTAATTGTCCTAAAGCTGAAAAGCTTGCCCAAGACAAACTCAAAGCCAAAGAGCTCGCCCAAGACAAACTCAAAGCTAAAAAGCTAGACCGGCCATGAGGACAAGAAAGTAGTACCAAATGTGGACCATCCATGTAACGATGGCAATTAGTTTCTTTAAATAGAAAGTTTCCTTATGATACCAATAATAATATAAAGTGCTTGCTTAACATCACATTATGAACTTCTTTAAAGAAGCATGAGGTGATGAAGGGTGCACTTTTTTCGTAGTGACATATGTAATAAGTTGATAACTTATGCTTCCCATGCATAAGAAGTTTCACTTATGCTATTAGTAAAGGTCTATTTTGAAATTTCACAAGGTCGATTATACAATAATAATATTTATTTTACGAAATCAAACAAGTGGTTATTTATATTTTAAATAGTTATTATAAAAATATAATTTGATGACTTGTGTGATATTGATCAAGAGGGTATCAAACGAAACTAAAACGTGTACATAATAGTAGGTACAATTGAATGTAGTGGTTTAAAAGGATTTGAAATCAAACATATTAAAATTTTTGAAGTACCAACCTATATAATTCAAACAAGTTATTATCCGAACTGAGTAAACCAATTATAATTCGGTTGAATCTTTTTTCGTGAGAGAGACATTCCAAAAACTATACAATTTTAATATAAACAAGTTTGATTTCAATTAAATATATTTGGATGTTGTTTATTTTTTCGATGCTAAAACGTTTGTAGTTTGTGAACCACAACTGCAACATTCTACATCAGTTGAAGAGGTGAATCAAACAATTGCAAACTACAATAAGAAATCTGATTGTTTTTGAACTTTTACAGTCTATTGAAATAAACTGAAACTAATCATATAATCATTAAAAGTTATTCTAAATCAAAATTTATTTAGTTTTAACCATATGCAAAAATATATCATCACAAAGATCTTTATATTTTATATATAATTGATAAATAATAATAAATAAAATTATTAATTTAACAAACAACATGTTTATTTTGTTAAGTTTTCTAAGATGATAGCTATTTCTTCGATTAGCATCAATAGATTTGGTCATTTTATTGATTAACTTTATTATTTATTTATATTGCGTTATAGACAATGTAACAAAAATTATTTATATGAAATTTACAAAACGATTTTGAAATTATATAAAGTATACTAGAATTGTATATAATATCTTTCATAATATTATTAAAATAATAAACATATTGAATAAATTAAAACAATTTTATATTGAAAAATATAACTGATAGTAAGGTGGACAGTGGTTTGAAAAAGAAGGTTCAGTGTTGCGTCGTGCAATACACGTGCAACGATTTTTAAACCAAAAGTATTTAAAAGAAAAACATACAGCTACGAAAAACTAAGTGTTGAGCGTGTTCTGTGTGGCGCAGCCAGAAGTGTTTAGAAATGTTTTTTTTTAAGAAACAAACGGTCCGTTCAACATTCGCAGTTGTTTGCTTTTTTAAACATTTCTAAACTAAAAACCATTTTGTGGCGCAACACTGAACATCATCTTCAAACCACTTCCTACCTTACTTTATGTTATATTATTCAACATATATTTGTTTTAATATTTTCAACAACATATTTATATTTTTAATAATACAATGAAGGATATTATAAAAAATTCAAATATAATTTACATAATTTTAAAACCATTTGCTAAATTTCATATAAATATTTTTTTTGTCTTACATTGTCTATCACCAAATATAAAGAAATTATAAAGATAATCACTGAATGTGATTATAAAGATAATCACCAAATATATATAAATTATAAAGATAATCATTGAAATTACAAAATCTATTGAAGCTAACCAAAGAAATAGTAATCATCATCTTGGAAAATTTAACGTTCGCTAAATTAAAATATATATATATATATATATATATATATATATATATATATATATATATATATATATATATATATTGTTATTTACCAATTATTATGTTTAATTATTTTATATAAATGTCTATAAAAATCATATCATCATAATGATGTTCCCCTAAAATACTAATACATAGCAAACAACACAAATATAATAACAGCATGCAATGTGTCCACATCAAACAGACTGGATTACCCCTGAGCCCAAAGCATAAGCATGGCTTGCTCACCGGGCCTCAGTATGAGTCTGGCTTTCCCTACCCGGCACTCAGCTCGTATCTGCAAAGCTAATGACCCTTCAGTATAAGTCTGTCATGGCCTACCTGTCCCTCATCTCATATCTGGTATACTCTAGGGTTTGTTGGCTACAACACAAAGCAATACAACCTCAACCCAAGCCATACCATATGTCGACATATAACAGATAATATCATATTTAAATAACATGCAATATCACAAGTAGTCCTACAGATCTACCAAACTAGCATACATATCTACTCCATACTCAACATACAAAATCAGGTTATCAAACCAATAGGCCAACCTTGGTGCCTTCGACCTGAAAGTATACAAAATCAGGTTATCAAACCAATAAGAAAAACTGATAAGGTCTGACTCCGAATCTCAGCTCCTGACTCAAGTGCCTACAACCACCATGTGACCAATTCCATCAAAATTTTGAAATACCCAAAATGCCCTCAAAAGTCAAACTTGGTCAACCATAGTCAATGTCAAAGTCAATTGTCAAGGTCAACAGTCCATGTTGACCTAACTCGTCGAGTGCACTAATCAACACATTGAATTTTTATAGAAATCAGATGGTTCGGAAAATCCCAGCCAACACGCCGTGTTTACCCGAGCTTAATACATTCAGTTGTTCCTACGATTCCAGGGACTCCATGAGTCAGATCTAAATTCAAATGCTATAAAAAAGGATGAAGTTTCTAACTTTATCCTTTGGGGCCACTCCAAGTGTTCAAATACCCATCCACAAGGCTTGAAGATTCAAGGGCTTAACCAATAAGCACAAAATCCTTGAGATTTGAAACTCAACCTCTCCAGAAGAGATTCTAGCATCAAAATCAACCCAATGTTTGTTGCTTTATAGACATGAATGTTCATTGCATGTCTTGAACCCAAAATAGGTCAAAAAGGGGAAATATGACCTAAACCCCATGCATGGCATAAAAACTTGGCTAAAGACCACATCCAAACCACTACATGGTCACCTTGACCTGGAGATTCATAATGTTGCAAGCATTATGAGACACATCCATTACAACATCCAAGAATAAGGAGAAAAATGGACAAAACTCAAGATCTAGCTATATAGAGGAATAAAAATCAGATCTTGGACACTTACAAAGGTCCAGAAGAGTGCCAAACTTAAGATGAGAGCTTTGCTTGCTAGATCCTAGCTTCCTTCTTCCAACTTTCTTCTTATTTTGCTCCAAAATACCACACTAGTTCACAAAATGATAGGGAAGGATGATTAGGGTTCACAAGGGCCAATATGGTGGTCTGGAGGCTGATAAAAGATCAGCCCTAGGGACTTAAGGGGATTATATAGGGTGCAAAATCCTAAAATTTAAGGTTTCTCATCTAGCCGCCAACACACCAAGTTTCCCCTCACCAACATGCCGTGTTGGTCCATAAAATTATGTGGCCCAAAGTCCTTCAACATGTTGTGGTAAGGCTTCCACCACACTCTGTTCCAATCGAAAAACATACTTAATAGAATAATTTTTATACCTGGAAGTCGGGATGTTACAACTCTCTCCCACTTGGACTAGGCTTCGTCCTCGAAGCTTGCTGCAGTAAAAAAATCCGGATAATGCTCTCGCATCTCAGCCTCCATCTCCCAAGTCCACTCAGAGCCCCTCAGGTGTTGTCACTGTACCTTTACTAAAGGTACTTCCTTGCTACACAAAACATTTACCTTTTTTTCCAGAATAACTACGAGCCTCTCGACATAGTTTAGGTGCTCATCAACCTGAATATCATCCAATGAAACCACTGCATCCTCATCCAATACGCACTTTTGCGGTTGTTAAACATGGAAAGTGCTATGACTCTGACTAAGATCCTCAGGAAGATCCAATCTATAAGCAACCTTGTCAACCCTAGAAATAACCTGGAATGGCTTAATATATCGGGGACCCAATTTCCCCCTCTTCCTGAAGCGAATCACACTTTTCCAAGGTGAGACCTTTAGCAACACCATGTTGTCGACTTGCAGCTCAAGGCATCCGCCACCACATTCGCTTTACCTGGATGGTAAAGGATCTCGTAGTCATAATCTTTGACTACATCCAGCCACCTGCGCTGCCTCATGCTCAGGTTCCGTTGATCCATAATGTGTCTCAAACTCTTGTGATCAGTGTAGATGGTACGGCGGACCTCATACGGATAATACCTCCAAATCTTGAGGGAAAGACTATTGCCCGCAACTATAGATCATGTGTGGGATACCTCGTCTCAGGCGACTTCAGCTACAGCGAAGCATATGCTATCACTCGTCCTCTCTACATGAGGACTGCTCCCAAACTATTGATGGATGCATCATAGAAAACCACAAAATCCTCAATTCCCTCCGGAAGGGTCAAAACTGGGCCTCGCAGAAACTCTGCCGAAGGGTCTCAAATGCTGACAGTTGCCCGGGGCCCCACTAGAAATCCATAACCTTCCTCGTCAGATGAATAAGGGGTATCGTATTCTTGGAGAAATTCTGAATGAATCTCTAATAGTACTCCGCCAATCCCAAGAAACTCCTAATATCCGAGAGAGATTTCAGAACCTCCCAGTACGTCACCGCCTCGATCTTGGCCGGATCAACCAAAATCCCATCCTAGTTAACGAGGTTTCCAAGGAACTGAACCTCTCGTAACCAAACCTCGCACTTTGAGAACTTAGCATAAGGTCATTCTTGCCTCAAAAACCTCGAAAGCTCGCAAAGATCCTTCTCATGCCGCTCTCTAGTCTTGGAATATACCACGATATCATCAATAAACACGATCACCGAACAATCGAGCATGAGCCTGCATACCCGATTCATCAAATCCATGAATACTATAGGTGCATTGGTGAGCCCAAATGGCATCACTACGAACTCGTAATGCCTATAACAAGTCCAGAACGCAGTCCTATCCATGTCCTCCTCCCTCACCCTGACCTGATCGTACCCGAACCTCATGTCTATCTTGGAGAACCAAGATGCGCCCTGCAACTGATCGAATAGACCATCTATCCGCAGAAGGGGATAACAGTTATTCGCTGTTAGCTTGTTCAACTCCCAGTAATTAATACACAACCGGTGTGAACCATACTTCTTCTTGACGGATAAAATCGGTTCTCCCCACGGAGAACTACTCGGTCTGATGAACTGATTGCCTAGTAGTTCCTGCAACTAAGATGACAACTCTTGCATCTCAGGCGATGCCAAATGTTACAAAGCCTTAGCAATCGGGGCTGCACCTGACATAAGGTCGATCTTGAACTCGACCCGCCTCTCAGGAGGCACACCGGGTAACTCCTTCAGAAATACATCGACAAACTCCCTGACACTAGGACCTCTGAGACTGAAACCTGATCCCTAACTCGTGTGTACACCACATAAGACAAATAACTTGCACACCCGTGCTGAATATACTGCCGAGCACTAGCTGCAGAACAAAACCTTGAACCCATCCTGGTGTCATCTCCATAAATAACAGTTCCCCACTTGGTTTTCAAATTACCATGCGCTGCCCCTCACAATCGATCATGGCATCAAAACCACTCAGCCAATCTATACCCACAATCATGCAGACATCCCCCATGGGGATAGGGATCAAATCGATCGGAAAGGATACACCGAGGATATCCAAAACACAACCCTTATACACCGAAGAAGCAGAAACCCCGTTTTCGTTGGTGATAGAAACTTGCCACGGACACTCCAACTCCCTAAAGGGAATAGCAAACTCCCTACTAAATGACCCATAAACAAAGGACCGATTCACACAACACTAAAGCAAGCAAGGAGTTCACTAGGAACGTACCTACCAAAGGTACAAATATATATATATATATATATATATATGCATAATACAAACTTAATCATTAAGATATGGGATAAAAACATATCGGTCACAGCATCTGGTGTTGTTGTGGCCTCCTCGGCAGTAAGCCGAAAAGCGGACCTCGAGCCCTCTGGGGCTCCGTCCTGCCCTAAATTCCATTAGTGATCCTTAAAGTAGCCAGCAGTGGAGCCTATGTCGGCCTGGCAGCGAGTGATGCACAGTTGGCCTTCACATTGCCAACCTGGTCGCAATGATAACAAATCCTGGAACTCAGTGCTGGTGCCTATTGGCAGTAATCCCTCGCCATGTGGCCCGGCCGGTCACAATTGTGTCACCCAGACGATGATCGACAGGCACTCTTATACGCCTTACCGCACTTCCCACAAGTGCGGCCCTTTCGGCCCCCGGATCTGACATCAGCGGTTTTAAATTGCTTTGGCGTAGGTTGCAACTAAGCTAGGGTCGGCCTCAGATCCCTTGTCTGCAAGTCAATTTCAATCTAACGTCGTCTGGCGGCCTTCTGCATCTCCAACAATGAACCATAACGCTGAGTAGAAACAAACTGTTTGATCTCCGTCTTGAGCATGCTCAAGTAACGGGTCATCTAAGCCTGCTCGGATACAACAAACTCAAGACAGAACATAGCTCTCTCCGTAATCATCTTGGTGATCTCCGTCACCATCTCAGAACCTAGTCTCAAATCCAGATACTCCTACACTAGCCTCTCATGCTCAACCATCGGAACATATCAGGAGCGGAACATCTTAGAAAACTACTCCCAAGTCACAGCAGCTCTCTACTCAGCAGAATAGGAACTGGTAGCGAGTCTCCACCAATCCTTCGCTCCGAACCTCAGAAGCTTCAAAGCGCACCTGACCTTCTGGTCACCAGGGCATAAACAAGTGAAGAAACATCCCTCCATATCCGATACCCACCTTATGGAAATGATCAAGTCATGCACTCCATCAAAAGTTTGGGGCTTTGTATTGTCGAAGTCCTGATACTAAAAAACCTAACCCGGTCCAACACCAGCAGCTGCTATGGCTGCGGAGGCTGCAGAAGCAGTAGTCTCGCAATGGTTGCATATCTATCATCAAAGAACTCCATCATCGCGGTCTTAATAGACCCACACAGCTCTGGTATCTGCTCCTGGATAATGGCTACAAACTCGTCATGAAGAATCTCCCTAATTCGGGCATCCAACTCATTCTCCCCAATCTGCCTGTCGGCTCCTGATCCTGATTCGGATCCGATCTCAACTCGCCTCGTAGTCACCATACTGAAAATACACTAGGGTGATATCAGATAATACGCATAACATAATAGGGGAACCAACTCCCAATAAGCCCTAGGGGTTGTGACTTCTCTATTACGCATACGGATCATGTGCTTTCAGTAGTACGAGCCCATACTACCTTCCACACCTACCTGTAGTTGTCCTAGACGATCATCACAACAACCCTAACAATAATTTTAGCATGCCCAACTCTCTATCCTCACACCCTAGAGGATAACTATATAAATCAAAACAGCTCGACTGACCACACACCACTCATCCATGAAACTTCCACCAACCATGCAACACTCATCCATCAAACAAGAACAGGAAATAAGGCAAAACAAAACATTCTTAGGCTATAAGATCTTAGTTATGTACGACCATGATGCATACACTAAGCAACTACGTAATGATGTCAATTCCATTATAGAAGAACCCTAGGCTATTAGGCATCATATAATGTAGACATCCTGAAGATCCTTATCCCATAACTAGCATGTTGTTTTAATGGAAGCAAATTAGATCAGATATTGGGGTGGTGGTAGTAGTAGTAGCAGTACAATCCCTGCTAATATGACCCATCCAGCCGCACTTGAATCAGCCAGAACCACCCACCATGCACGTCGCATTGTGCGTCTTATTGCAATTGCCATAGCAGCTTCATCCATGCTGACCTCTTGACCTCGAATCAAATACCTTGTGCCTCTTTCCATAACCCCCAGAAACCTGAGCTTGATTTGGCTTCCTTTTCCTCTCAATATCAAGATCAATCTCCCACTCTCTGGCTCTCACAACCATATCCTCAGTGTCTTGCAACTGGATCGGCTCACAAATTGTCGAATGTCACTCCTCAATATCTCATGGTATCTCACCTTCTTCATCTCCTCGTCCGCCAACAGCGCCCTCTAGCAAAACATCGCAGTGATCTCAGCCACTATCTTAGTAGTATGGCGAAGGTCCTAGAACTCCCTCGCCAACTGTTGCACCTGAATCACTGGTGCAAAATCAGCTCTAAATCTATTCACAAAATCATCCCATGTCATCGAATCCACTACATCATCATTGGTGGAGTTCCTAACCTCCTCCTACTAGTCTCGAGCTCTGTCTTTCCGAAGATAGGAAGCAAGTTTAACCTTTGCCCCATCGAGGCAACTGTTAGTGCGGAAGGCATTAACGACATCCACCAACCAATGTCTGCTCGCAATCGGGTCCTTCTCCTCGATGTACTTAGGAGCTCCACATGCCCGAAACTCCCTGAAAGTCAGCGAACATGCCCCAATCAAAGCCACCATCTTAGAACGGAAAGAGCCCAAGCGCTCCTCCAACACCTCCATGATACCCTCCTTAATCGTACAAAAGATTATAGGAGTCTGATCAAGTATGCTGCAGGTAATATAAGACGAAATGAACTCCCGTGTCTTATCAGGAAATTGCCCCGCTCCAGAACCCGAGCGAGAACCACCAACCGGTTTGCCTCAAAGAGCCACCATACTGAAAATAGACCATATAAACCATCAAAATATGCATATATATATATATATATATATATATATATATATATATATATATATATTGAGGAGTCTCATACTCTGCAAGTTTCTGGGTTTCATCACGACTCTCCTTAACTCGAGTAAGGATCCTCTACTTCTAGTAGTACGGGCCCATACTACCTTCCACATCTATCCATACTTTCCTCAAGGATCGCTTTGAATCCTCCAAGTTATTCCTTATCCACACATACACTCCTAAACAAGACAAGGCTCCCAAAACTAAATCTCTTCCTAGGTTTTCCTAGGTCAATCACCACATCACTCTCCGCCATCAGGAACTCCTACTAGCACCCTCTAACTAGCTTTCAAATACAATTACATATTACTGACACCAGCTAATTCTTTGAATGAAAGGTCTCACACAACAATGGTTGGACTCAAACAAGAGTTGAACAATAGAGTTAAAACCTAACCTTCTAAAATTATTTAGTTTTGGTAATATGTAACTTAGCATATTCGCTTACTAGTTAGCTGAATTTAGTGAGATCCTTAACCCTAACTAGCATGCGATTTAGAGATTCATAAATCAAAGTATATCATAAAACATGTATGGGTATTTTGGGAAAACTTACTTGAGCTCGATTGCTTGCCTACACCACATCCTTTTTCTTTAATTAGAAACCCTTTTATAAAACATTTCTTTTTGCAAAATTCTATCATACCCTTAGTTTCAATTCAGAAACACCCGAAAGTATGTCTGAATCCCTCAAACAAAGGTTCTGATAAAATTAAGACCAAAATTTTTTGTTTTTAAATTAATAAAACTATTATCCAAAACATCATCATAAAACTATGGTGAAACAAAGTATATCAACTACCTCCTAAAATATCAGAGTATCATTAAATGTGGAACGAGGTGGTGTGTGCACTACAATCATTCCGGGCTCTTCCAATTTGAACCAGAAGTACCTGAAAACATAGACTGAAAATCTTAAGCACAAAGCTTAGTGAGTTCCCCAAAATACCACATATCATACATAACAAACATATAATAGGCCCCGCCCGTCATCAGGCCCTGCACGGTAAACATATCAACACATAAAATATGCAATAGTCACACAGACATCTAGCATCCTAAAAATAATAAACCATGGGTCGGCATTGGTTCCATCGACCCGCAAAACATAGTAAGGAAAACTCACCTCTAGATGCTAAAATACTCAAATGAATCTCGGTCTGCTGGTCCGAAAAATCTCTGCGTTATCATCATCAAAATAATATCCAAGTAATAATTGGATCTCGACCCATAACGAAAAACCTAAGCTACGTAGCCCATAACCAGGGTAAATGACCATTTTACCCTTTATCTTACTTTTCCCAAAACCAAGGCCCAACCCAACTACTCAAAAGGCCCAAATCCTAAATGGCATCCTAAAGACCGATATGGCCTAATCTTCCAAATTAGGCCCAAAACACATCACGAGCCTAATCCAAGGAAGTCCAATATACTAGTCAAAAGATCAAAACAAAATTTTAATGGCCCAACAAGGCCCAATCTTAAAAGCTCAAACTATGGCCCACTACCAAGAATTGCCAAGTCCAAACGTCCATCTGCTGAGTATGCGGGGCGTACTCAGCTCGTACGCCTAACGTATGCCTCAAGCTCCCAAACTACTTCATTAAGCACTTAACCAGTTAAGACCAATTTTCCAAACTCTCAGATCTACTCCCTAAGGGTGACTTAATACGTAAAGTTGGCAACTTTACACTCATGCATGCCTTAATGGGACTCAAAGCTCATAAAGTAGCTTAAAAAAGATCTGAATACATGCATGGACCAATATCCTCCATAAAGTTTGCATTTTTATCAACATGGGTCCTTAATGGAGCTAAGATCTAACATCCATGGATTCTAGAATAGATCAAAAGCTCAACTTTAACTCAAAAGACCTAAAATGCATAAAGTAAGCCCCAAAACAAAATCTAGAATAATGAACCATCAAGTAGAGATCTTTATACCTCAAATGGCTTGAAAAGATGGTGATGAAACTGGATCCCACAAGTCGAAGCTACTTTAAAGCAACCACTAAGAGTTCCTCTTCTTCTTCTTTCACTAAAACACCACCAAAATCTCACTTACAAGCTCAAAGCTCACAAGAGGCAATTAGGTTTTGCCTCTGCACCATGTATGCCATGCATACTCCACGTACGCCCTGCGTACATGGGTGAAACCCGCGATCAGCTAATGAGCTAGTACGCTAAGCGTACTTTTAGAGTACACTGAGCGTACTCATAGAGTATGCCCCGCGTACTAAACAGGGACCAAAATGTTAACAATTTTCATTAAAAGGGATAAAACAGAACCTTCCAAAAACTTGAATGTTACATTCATTTTCGGAACAAAGTTTTCTTTTGAAACAACTTTCTAGGAATGAGGATTTTATTTTGAAAAATCCTTCTTTGGAACGTATTTTTGTTTCAGAATAACCTTCTTTGGTTTTGCACCCTTATTGTAGTAAGCGTGTAGACCAAATTAAGCTTTAGTGTTCGGAAATTTTTGTGAATAATTCTTCTGGTTAGAAAACCTTAATGAATTGTTAGATTTTGAATTTTAAAAACGAGATTTTGAACATGAACAAGAACAAGCATCATTTTGTGATTTATAAACATTATCAGAGGCTGCTAAATTCTTACGTTGTTTCAAAAAGTTCCTTCTCTCAATAAGATTCTTCTTATATCTAGCTCTCCTAGCATGATCAATTTCTTTCTTATTCTTTTTTACCTTAACATCCTGATCATATATCTTTGATTTCCCTTTCAAATCACTCAGCTTAGATTTCAATTTTGGTATTGGTTTCATAGTATGAGCATCAAAATTTTCATAAATCAATCTGTAAAGTAGACTCTACATTTAAAGAACCAGAAATGTATCTATGTTTCACTATCCGTGAGGCTTTCTCTGAAAGTCCTATTAGCTCATCACCATTATATACCAGAACTAACCAAAAATGATTTTCACAAAAATTAGCATTATCAGTCTTCATAATAGTGGTCAAATCAACAATGACAATTTTATCCAGACCTTTCAAACAAACACTTGATTAGGAGTACCCTTTACTTCCGGAAAAACAATGGCTTTTTCACTGAGATTTTCACCTCCTTTATTTTCAACAACATTTTCAAATTTAAGAGAATATTCAAGAATTAATTTTCTTTTTCAACACTCTCAGACTCATCACAATCCAATTTCTTACACAGCAAAGTCATATTCAATTTCAACACTCTACGACTCATCACAATTAAATTTGTTACACAACAATATATGTTTATCATTAGAATCATTTGGAAATTGTTTCTTATCTTCTTCAGTTAAACTTTCTTTCATCATTTTCTTAATTTCTTTGGTTTTCAAAAACTCTTCACTTTTTCTAATCCTACTCTATAAGAGTCACTAAAAGATTCATTTGAAGATACAAGGGATTAACATTCGTAAGATGTTGCATCAATTTCTTTTTCATTTAATCCTATGAATTGAAGCATGTTATAATGCATTATAAAGCTAAGTTAGTTGTCTATACATTCTTTGGGCTATATGACAAAATATATTTCTTTGATCATTAATAACCGATTGTCATTCTTTATTACAACCAAATCATATCTAACTCTAACTATGTCAACCTCTAGTGTCTCTATCTTCAACCTCCTTTCCTTATTTCTAAAAGTGCATGTGCTAAGATCATCATCAAGATTAGATATTTTTCTTATGTTCCATCTTAGGCTTTCAGTTAATTACAAAATGGCATCTCTTAATTCATTTAATGCATTATCATAACAATAAGTAGAGATATCTTAGTATTTGAGAAATAGAATGTACCTTCTCAATTACCTTCTCTCAAGACTCCACTTTCTCTCCATCACTCTTTTTTGATAAATATGAATCATTTGAATTTGAGTCTAAATGTCCTCCACCTTCAGAACTATAGCATAGACCTTCATAGTTTGAACTTCTCACCATCAGACACTTTCTATCTTTTGTACCTTTAGAAACATTATAAAAAAATCAAGCACCATGAATAGGCCTTCGTACTTCCTCATCCTTAGATTATGTAGGCCAAACTTCAATTTTTCGTACTGTTGGATAAGGTGTCTAAGTCCATAACTATTTCTGGTCAGTACTTGACCCGACTCGGCATGGTCCATTTGGGTTGCATGGCACCATGCAATTAGATAGACTAAATGAGAGAAATAACACTTAGAGATTATTAATATATTATAAGTTCTAATATATTAATAATATTATTTGATTAGTTTGATCAAAGAATTTATTTAGAATTAATTAAGTGATCAAAAGATAACTAATTAAATATATGGGTTGATTATGTAAATCATTCATATCTTGTATAGTGGGCTAAGAGGCTCCATGGATTATCAAGTTGGGTTCCACCCATAGGATGCTCCATGGATGCTCCATGGGAGTTACAAACCCATGGGTCATGGAAATTAAGAGTCATGACACATTAGGGTTTACATGGTGTAGCCCTAGGTGTGTCAACACTATATAAGAATCCCATGCTCCACCAAAATCGGCTACATATATAAAACAAGAGGGCTAGGCCGATTTCAAGAAGTGTGTATTCTCTCAAAAGTCTTTCCAAGAGCATTTGGTGTTGTGTGAAGCATTTGAGGCATCACACTTGGGGTGCTAGGCTCACAAGGTTTCAAGGAACGTAAGCAACAACAAGGTAAGTTATTCTATCTTTCATTCAAGTTAGAAATTGTTCCCCATGTATGCTAGATAGGAATATAACCTTGGAAATCAACTTTGCATGATAATTAGACAAACATAGATCCAAGGTTATTAGGGTTGCATGTACACTTAGGAAGTGTTAGAATGCTCAAAACTCATCAGTGGTATCAGAGCCTAGGCTTGTTTATTTGTTATTTGTGCTTAAAAGTTGAAAAAAGTCGAAAAGCTTGATGTCTGCCTGATGAACTCGCCGAGTCCATGGGGAGACTCGTCGAGTTCACTTGTATCTTCAACCTACTCGCCGAGTAGGTTCATGCACTCAGCGAGTAGGAGCCACATAGTGTAGATTTTCGACTTTAGTTGCTGGAAATGGACTAGAAACATTACCCTAAACTGTTTTGGTACTTGAAAACTTGTTTTAGATGGTGTAATGTCTTTGCTAATCCATTTACAACAACTAGTTATCAAAATTACAAAGTTTTAAGTGTAGTTTTGATTCATGAAAGTGTTCATGTTTATGTTCTTGATCTTATGATGTTTAGATGATCATAGGAATTATTTGTAACCTATGTGGTAGTTTAATTCTTGATCATAATGTGTTTTAATGGAGTCCATAACTTGTCCTCAAGTTATGGAAAACCAAAAGTCACTTGAGTTAAAACCATTAAAAGAACACAAGAGTTAGAAAAATGAAGAGTCTTCATTTTTATTACTCTAATAAACTCATAAGTTACAAGAAACGAAAAGTTTTGAAAGTTTACAAAACTTGCCCTCAAGTTTTGGAACAAGTAAAGTCATGCTAAAACTTTAGTTCCAACCCTTAGAATTTTAAAAGTTAAAATTCTACCCTTATACTTATAATAATAATAATAATAATAATAATAATAATAATAATAATAATAATATTATTATTATTATATATATATATATATATATATATATATATATAAGATTAAAGTCGTCTTACCGCTAGTACGACTCATTAACGAAGCCGGTCTATAAGGTGGGTATAAGGTTGTTTCCTATAAAATGACAACTTAATGAGTGTCCACTCTCACCCACCGCTTGCTTGACTGGTGGAGGGTCGTTAGCCGAACGGGTAGGACAAGGACTTATAAATTCTCATTAAAAGTATGATGAATATTATAAAGTAACTAAATGTTTTATTAAATTCCCAATCTTAGTTACTTTAGGAAAAATGTGAATAAGGTGCTAATCCATGAAATTACACTTTACACTTTGTTTAAGTCGTTGGTGGAGCGTGTGTGGTTAACCGGCACACTAACTTGGACTTAACAAGGTAGGTAAAGGGTGACTTAAAATTTATTATAGTATCGGTGGAGCATGTGTGGTTTACCGGCATATCGATTGAGTGATAAACTTTAAGGGTACCAAGTGATTTGCATGGCTACTTCACACCTCGTTTTGTGATCCTCGGTATCCCAGTCACAAAACTTGGAGGGCACACTCGAGATTGAAACATGCCTTTGAAAAGTTCATTGAATCTCAAAGAATCTAGGAATTTCTAAGAACCAATCAAAAACCTAATATTTAATATTTCGTTTTTCGTGGTGGAAATTGGTGAATCGTCATTCACCTACCTTTCAAATATGTTATAGCTTGGATTACGGCATACCTCTTCTAAGTTATAATATATTGTGATTGGATCCTAGCCTTAATATTACATTTGGGTGTTTTATTAAGGACTCTCTTAATATCTAAACTAATCTTGTCCTCTTCCTTCAGATGTCTTCAAACAATGCTGCTTATGGCTCTAATCCCAATGGCTCCTTTACCCTTATGAACTTGTGTGGGAAAGTCACTTTTGATGGATCCAACTTCAATGAGTGGATCAGAAACATCAGGATGATTACCCGCTACGAGGACAAAGAATATGTCCTTGACAAGGAGCTTAAGGAGATTGATGAGACCACTGCAACTCCCCAGGAGATCACTGACTTTCAGGCACATGAAAGGGATGCTACCAAAGTGGCATGCATCATGATGGCCACAATGACAGCGGAACTCCAAAATTCCTATGAGGATTTCTATCCTTATGAAATGCACCAAGATCTGATGGAAAGATAACATCAAAGTTCACGATAAGAGAGGTATGAAATCATCTGCTCCATGATAACAACCATGATAAAGGACGGGGAATCCGTCATGAGCCACATGCAGAAAATGCAAAGGTATGTGGATCGATTGTTGAAGCTTAATGTGAACTTCCCTGAGGAGCTTGCAATAGATATCATTTTGCACTCCTTACCATCGTGCTATGATCAATTCCGCATGACATATCACATGAATAAGGAAGAGGTCACACTCAGCAAACTTCACGGACTTCTCAAGACCGCAGAAACGGGTCTTAAGGGGAAGTCGGTTGTTAACACCCCTACTCCAAACTCTACTCCGGTTTTGGCAATCGGGAAAAGTCGAGGGAAAAAGAGAAAGAGCTCTTCAAAGGGTACCAAGGCTCGGACCCTTGATGGCTCTTCTTCAAATGGAACCAAGAAAGGTTTCATCACTCCTTCTTCTGACCCAAAAGAGGCTGAATGCTTCTATTGCCATGAAAAATCACATTGGAAGCGGAACTGCCCAAAATACCAGCAAGATGTGAAGGATGGGAAAGTTAAACCCAACCATGCAGGTATTTACACTATCATTTCTAATAACTCACCCCATTCTAAATCTTGGGTCCTAGATACCGGTTGTGGTATTCACATTTGTTGTGACTTGCAGGGACTAAGAAGAAGTGAGAATGTGGAGCAAGGAAGAATAAACCTAATCATGGGGAATAGGAAAGCTTTACCTGTCACCAAGATTGGAGTATACACTTTATCGCTAAGTAGTGGGTTTAGTTTAGATTTGAATAAGTGTTGTTATTCGCCAGAAATGGCAAAAAATATTATTTCCTTTCATGCATTGTATAAACAAGGTTTCACCTTTTCATTTGATAATGAAGTTGGTTCGATTAATGCTTTCTTTAATAATGTTCTTTATTTTAAAGCATTACCTTGTGATGGTGTGTATGAAACAGTATATGTGGTTCATAACTTAGGAAATAATGTATTGTGTATTGATTCTGTTAATAATAACTTGGATAAAGCATCATTATGGCATTGTCGTCTTGGACATATAAGCAAGAAACGCATAGGACAACTCCAAAAGGATGGAGTCTTGGAGTCATTTGACCTAAAGTCAAATGATAGTTGTGAGTCATGCTTACTTGGAAAAATGACAAAGTCACCCTTCACAGGTTCTAGTGAGAGGGGTGAAGGTTTGTTGGACCTTGTACACACGGATGTGTGTGGACCATTCAAACATGCCACAAGGGATGCTAATCGTTATTATTTGACTTTTACTGATGATTACAGTAGATATGGATATGTCTACTTGATCAAGCATAAGTCAGAGACTTTCGAAAGGTTTAAGGAATTTAAACAGGAAGTCGAGAATCAATTGGGCAGGAACATTAAGATGCTTCGATCCGATCGTGGTGGTGAGTATCTTAGTTCAGAGTTCCTTGACTATCTAAGGGAATGTGGGATAGTCTCACAATTGACACCTCCCAGGACACCACAGTTGAATGGTGTGGCTGAGAGGTGTAATTGAACTTTTTTGGATATGGTTCGTTCCATGATGAGTCGAGCTTCGCTACCAATCTCATTTTGGGGGCATGCCTTAGAGACTGCCGCCCATATCCTTAATCTAGTCCCTACAAAGAAAGTTGCCAAAACTCCTCACGAGATGTGGACTGGTAAAGTGCCTAAACTAGACCACATCAATATTTGGGGTTGCGAGGCTTTCGTGAGACGCGAGACTCATGATAAGCTCGAACCTCGAAGCGAGAGGTGTATTTTCATCGGCTACCCACAGCAATCCTTTGGTTACCTCTTCTACAGACCTAGTGAAAATGTGGTCTTTGTAGCTAGGAGGGATTTCTTTAGAGAGAGAGAGAGAGAGAGTTCATAAGCCAAGGAAACAGTGGGAGGCAAGTTGATCTTGAAGAAATTCAAGAGTCAAGCAGTGAAGGAACTTCAAACCCTAGCACTCAACTTGAGGAGGAAACTCCTGTTGAGCCAATTGACAAGTCTGTACCTCTGAGGCGGTCCACAAGGGTTAGGAATGCTCCTGAGCATTAATATGGATTCCACATTACTGCAGAAGGTGATACACTTATCAGTGATGAGACACTGATAGGTCTGGATGAACCTAACAGTTACGCGGAAGCCATGGTAGGCCCTGAGTCAGCCAAGTGGAAAGAGGCAATGGACAGCGAAATACAGTCCATGTATGACAATCAAGTTTGGAACTTGGTTGAGAATGTACCAGGTCGTAAGACAGTAGGGTGCAAATGGGTCTTCAAGAAGAAGACCGACATGGATGGTAAAGTACACACTTATAAGGCTCGACTGGTTGCAAAGGGCTTCTCTCAAATTCCTGGAGTGGACTATGATGAGACCTTTTCTCCAGTAGCCAATATTAAGTCTATTAGGGTTCTGTTAGCCATAGCTGCATTTCATGACTATGAAATATGGCAAATGGATGTCAAAACCGTTTTTCTTAATGGAAAGTTGGCTGAAGATGTTTACATGAGTCAGCCAGAGGGTTTTGTCAGCAACGAGTACCCTAATAGAGTGTGTAAGCTTGAGAAATCCATTTATGGATTAAAGCAAGCACCTCGCAGATGGAATCTTTTCTTTGATGAAAAGGTCAAGGAATTTGGCTTTTCTAGGAGTGAAGATGAGTCTTGCGTGTATGTCAAGACTAGTGGGAGTATAGTTAGCTTCTTGGTACTGTATGTGGATGACATACTACTCATAGGAAATGACATCCCAACTCTGCAGGAAGTCAAGTCCTGGCTTGGGAAGTGTTTCTCTATGAAGGACCTAGGAGAAGCTGCTTATATTCTAGGGATAAGGATATTGCGAGATCGGAGTAAAAGACTAATTGGACTTAGTCAGAGTGCCTACTTGAATAAAGTGCTGAAAAGATTCAGCATGCAGGACTCCAAGAAAGGAGAGTTACCCATCCAGAGTAACGCCAGATTGAGTAAGACACAAAGCCCTAGCACTAAGGCTGAGATAGCAGAAATGAGTCGAATACCTTATGCTTCGGCTGTAGGATCGATCATGTATGCAATGACGTGTACTCGACCTGATGTAGCCTTTGCACTGAGCATGGTTAGCAGGTATCAGGGGAACCCTGGCAAGGCACACTGGACTGCGGTAAAGAATATCCTCAAGTACCTACGGAGGACTAAGGACTGGGTCCTTACCCTCGGTGGGAGTGATGACTTGAGAGTTGTAGGGTATAGTGATGCTAGCTTCCAGACTGATAGGGATAACTTCCACTCTCAGTCGGGCTGGGTCTTTACCCTAAACGGAGGAGCAATTTCTTGGAAGAGTTCCAAGAAAGAGACAGTGGCTGATTCAACTTGTGAATCAGAGTATATTGCAGCTAGCGAGGCGGAAAAAGAGGCGATATGGCTGAAGAACTTCATTGGAGACCTTGGAGTTATACCAGGTATTAAAGAGCCAATGGAAATTTTCTGTGATAGTGAAAGCGATGTTGCCTTAGCCAAGGAACCAAGGGATCACGGGAGATCCAGACACATCGACAGAAAATACCATTTTATCAGACATCGGATAGAAGAAGGACTCCTCGTGGCAAAGAGGGTATCATCGGATGAGAACCCAGCAGATCCCCTCATGAAGGGACTGACTCGGGTTAAGCATCTCCAGCATGCTCGGAGCATAGGGCTGAAGGATGATATTAGATTTAGTAGTTAGATAACCTAGAAATTTGTAAAGTGTAATTGACATTAGATGATGAATAAAAGGTGTTTTATTTATGAGTAAAGTGTTGCTATCTCTTGTCGATCGTTTACTATATTTCTTTTGCATGTTTTGACTTCCAGAATAATTTTGTTTGGTATAACATATTATTCAAACCTCCACAGTCAGTCATATGTCGGAAGTAGGTATGAATCAAGACTGTCATGATTGGTTGTAGAGGTCTAAGGTGTTGGACAAGGCTACAACAATCATGAGTGCTCATAAGTTTTGAGCATTGGACTCAACCCACGCTCACTGGAATCACTTCATGGAATTTATCTCGAGTGATCGTGAGACGGTAATATCATATAATTCTTCAAACCTAGAGATATGATTTGTTACTTACAAGTTGGTTATGCATTGATTGTACGAAAACGCATTGGTAACTCGATGTCATAAAACGTGCTTTTGTGTATAATTCAATGAGTGGTAGAACAAACATATGAGTCGAAGTTTATCTGTTCCTTCTTGGATTAGAAGCTGATATCTGGGCCCCTCGATGATTTTGTTTTGACCTATGTACCGGGCCCGGTCAGAACTAAGTTGATGTGTTCAATTAAGTTCTTTGTCAAACAAATCGGAAATCGGGAAACAAATTGTTGGACAATAAGCAAGACATTGTTCCATGTATTTGTCCGACTGATATCTAGAACAAAGGATTATATGATCACTTATCTTAAATGGCGTATCAACATCTTCTCAATTCCGAGAGTCCTTGAAAGAGCTACGATTGCCGGTCAGTTCCTGAAGTACTGGAGTTATAGTTATTAGACTTATCCAAGTGGGAGACTGTTGGATAAGGTGTCTAAGTCCATAACTATTTCTGGTCAGTACTTGACCCGACCCGGCATGGTCCATTTGGGTTACATGGCACCATGCAATTAGATAGACTAAATGAGAGAAATAACACTTAGAGATTATTAATATATTATAAGTTCTAATATATTAATAATATTATTTAATTAGTTTGATCAAAGAATTTATTTAGAATTAATTAAGTGATCAAAAGATAACTAATTAAATATATGGGTTGATTATGTAAATCATTCATATCTTGTATAGTGGGCTAAGAGGCTCCATGGATTATCAAGTTGGGTTCCACCCATAGGATGCTCCATGGATGCTCCATGGGAGTTACAAACCCATGGGTCATGGAAATTAAGAGTCATGACACATTAGGGTTTACATGGTGTAGCCCTAGGTGTGTCAACACTATATAAGAATCCCATGCTCCACCAAAATCGGCTACATATATAAAACAAGAGGGCTAGGCCGATTTCAAGAAGTGTGTATTCTCTCAAAAGTCTTTCCAAGAGCATTTGGTGTTGTGTGAAGCATTTGAGGCATCACACTTGGGGTGCTAGGCTCACAAGGTTTCAAGGAACGTAAGCAACAACAAGGTAAGTTATTCTATCTTTCATTCAAGTTAGAAATTGTTCCCCATGTATGCTAGATAGGAATATAACCTTGGAATTCAACTTTGCATGATAATTAGACAAACATAGATCCAAGGTTATTAGGGTTGCATGTACACTTAGGAAGTGTTAGAATGCTCAAAACCCATCACCTACATCACTTTCCTCTTCCTCCACAATCAATGCCTTCCCTTGAATATTAATCTTTTTGTGGTCCTCAATCTTCTTCACATAATATGCTTCATCATTATTTTTCACTTTCTTCTTACTTTTCATCTGTAAGACACAATCCTTTGCAAAGTGATTTTTACCATTGCAAAAATTACAATCAAAACCAGAATCACCAAGTAGCTTTTCCTCTTTCTTTTCATCATCACTTTGTTGATAATTCTTATAGCCATCACTTTTTTTTCTTATCAAAAAATGAATTACCACCTTTCTAAACTTCGAAAAAAAATATTCAAAAACTTCTTGGGATTTCTCACCATTAAAGCCTTATCTTCACTTGTAACCTCATCATCTGTAGCATTAGAGTCATAATCTACTACAACTTTTTCCTTCGATTTCTTCACCTTGGAAACTTCTTCTTTCACAACTAAAGACAATGGACCAACATCAACATTTAACTTCGAACCTTCAGTGACTTTAGAATTCCAATCACTTGTGACAGTTTATAAGATTTAGAGTATTCATGAGTTTTCACCATCAATATAGTCGATTTCCACTTAGGATAGAGACCTTTCAGAAACGCCACCTCCTTCTCGATTGGTTGAAGTTTCAAATCATACTTCATCAGTCTACTCAACAAATGATTATATCTTTTTGATACATGATATGCACTCTCTCCATTCATCTGTTTGAATGAACCAAACTCCGAAAGAAACACAGTTTTGTACAGAGTGAAGTTGATCATCGTCATCTAAATACAGCTCTTTCAAACGTTTCCAAATATCATTTGCATATTTGCATGAACTTACAAGCCTGAAAGTATTTTGTGCAAGTGAGAAGAGAGTTTCACTCATCTCTTTCACTTCATTCTCGAGTTTCTCTTTCTCTCCGACGGTCATATGAATATACTTTTCATGAAGTAGTTCATAATCTTCTTGAGAATAGATTGATTCCTTTGTCTTCGTGAACTTATGTGGACCTTGAGTTATTGGTTTCCAAATGTATGAACCATGCTTCTCGATTCCATCAATGTAATCTTTAAAATACAGTACATACACCTTGTATAAAGATAGTTGGAACACGAGTATTAGATCTAATATTGCTCAACAATTTGAACGCAACAATGTGAGAATCTTCTTTTGCCATGATTTCAATTGAAATTTAAACAATGATACAAATCAATGACTGAAATAGAAATTCAAAACGAGTTCTAGAACAAGAATTTCCATATCAAAATGCAAATAAATTGCAATTGCGAAAGAGATCTTGAAATGTCAAAAATAAAGAACGACTCGACGAACACAGGAGAATTCAACGATTTGAAATAGACTCAAATATTTTCGTGGTTTGATACCACTTGTTGGATTGATGCACTTATTCGAAATATATGAAATCATGTTTGAATACCATAAATGATTGCGCAAGAGAGTAAATAATTTTCATTTTTGATTTAGAGTAAGAACTTGCAAAAGGCTTTCTCTACTTTCTAACTAATATCGTTGGCAAACAGGGAGTTGGTTAGAGAATAACCAATAAGGTTATGACACATAGAATGTGGCATGGGTGTAAAACAGTTATGCAACATTCACTATGAAACCTAAGCTATACAAAACTTTGAAACCAAACATACTATCGGAATTATACATTGAAGACTAAGATATTATAATACAAACTTTCGCAACAAACTCCAACCCAACATGCATTTAGACTCCGAAACCTAACAACAATAATAATCATATTCATTTTTTTAAAGAGAAATGTAACGCCCCGTCTCTGGTATGTTGTCCCCGTGGCATTTATTTAGAAGTTTTATTGAGGGACCCGGCGAGTCTATGGCCTGACTCGTCGAGTAGGGTCGAGTTTTCGTGCACGTGTTAGTTGGCGACTCGGCGAGTCCATATTCGGGACTCGGCGAGTCTGCCTGCCAGGTAGAAACCCTAAATCCCCGGGTTTGCACCCTATTTAAACCATCTTATGAGCCCCCAAACTCGTCCCCTTCACCCTCAGAGCATCATTTAGCAAACCCTAATCGTTTCCTTGGTTATTTGTGCATTTCTTGTGTGAATCTTGAAGTTTTGAAGAGAAGAAGGAGGCTAGATCCAAAGGAGAAGAAGAAGATCCAAGGTCTTGCTCCCATTTCAGAGTTCATTGAGGTATTAGCCGAATTCCTTCTGTTTCTATGATTGATTTCTCTTTAGCAAGCATATTTAGCCTCTTTTAGCCATTTCTTATCTTGTTCTTGGTAGAGGGATCACATTAGATTGATTAGCCTTTAGATCCAGCCATGTTTCAGTTTCAAAATCGTAGATCTATCATCTTTATGGAGCTATTTTGCATGATAACCCTAGATCTACTCTTCTAAGTGCCTTTTTAGCCTTTATCTCCTTTTTCATGTGTATGTACACATAAAGTTGGAAACTTTACGTGGTGAATCAGCTTATTGGACCCAGATCTATCATTTGTATGCAATGGATTCAAGCAGAATCGAGTTTAGAGTAGATGCATGGATGTGACTCGGCGAGTCGGAAGAACGACTCAGCGAGTTAGGTCGCGAGTCCCGTTTTTCCCCTTTTTGAGTGTTGTCGAGTGGAAGCCGTGAGTAGTAGAGTGGACTCAGTGAGTTGGAGAGCAGACTCGGTAATGGAGGGACTCGATGAGTTGTTCATACAACTCGGCGAGTCCAAGGCAATCTTCTTAAGCTCAAGAACAACTCGTCGAGTTGTTCATATGACTCGGCGAGCCGGATGCAGATTGTCTGAGTTCTTGGATCGAGAGAGTACTCGTCGAGTCGATGCCATACTCGACGAGTAGCCATGAGTGGGGTTGTGAAATGAGACTAGAGACTCGGCGAGTTGGCGGCCCAACTCGGCGAGTCAGGTCAACTGTGGGTTGACTTTGACCGAGAGGGTTGACTTTGACCGGGAGAGTTGACTTTGACCAAGGGTAAAAGAGTCATTTTACCCCAGTGCAGTGTTTAGTATTTGATTGAGTGTGTTTATGGACTTGTAGCCGGGGAGATACCGGAGTAGCAGCAGTTAGCTTCCAGAGCCTTTCACACAGCAGCCAGTTCACGAGGTGAGTTTCCTTCCAGTAGGAACGGATCTACGGCCACAATGCCGGCCCGTTTAGTTAGCAGTAGTCCCAGACTTTGGTCCGATGCAGTAGTTAGAGTGCTTGATGTCTTTGTGATTCAAGCCTGTTTGTGTTATGTGTTCCGGACTCTGTTCCGATGCAGTATGCAGTATATGTGATTATAATAGTTGATATGTGTTATGCTATGCCATGATCAGTCAGTTCCGGACTTCGGTCCGATGCAGCTAGTTCCGGACTTCGGTCCGATGCAGTCAGTTCCGGACTTCGGTCCGATGCAGCTAGTTTCGGACTTCGGTCTGATGCAGTCAGTTCCGGACTTCAGTCCGATGCAGTTGTTCCGGACTCTGGTCCGACGCAGGGGACACGGTCCCAGTCAGTTCCGGACTTCGGTCCGATGCAGCTAGTTCCAGACTTTGGTCTGATGCAGTGGGCAAGGCCCAGTATGTGCTTTATATGTATTGTTTGGTATGTGGTAGTTTGGGGGAGCTCACTAAGCTTCGTGATTACAGTTTCAGTTTTGGTTTCAGGTACTTCCGCAAGCAAAGGGAAGAGCTCGGGATGATGGCATCGCACACACCACAGCTTCAGTTTTGTCCTGGGAGTTGATTTAGTTTTCTTGATATGTTTGGATAACAGTTGTGATACAGTTTTTCTCACAATATTTTATTATGGTTTTCGAAACACGCAGTATATGGTTTTGTCATGTGATACTCAGTCTCGTGGTTTTGTTATAATAAAAATCGAAATTTTTGGGTAGTATTTTTGGGTTGTTTCAAGTTGGTATCAAAGCCCTGGTTTGAGGGATTCGGATACACCTCCGGGTGCATCTGAACTCAAACTAAGGGAAAGATAAAAAGATTTTCAAAAAGAAAAAAATGTTTTCGAATGAGATTTTGAAAAGCACTTAGAAAGAAAAGAATTTTTTAAAACAAGATAAGGGTGTGGTGCATGCGATCAGCCGAGCTCAAGTAAGTACTCCCAAATTACCAATACAAGTTTTATTATTATGATTAATTGCTCCAGTTTCAGTAGAACATCATGCTAGTATAGGACTAAGGATCTAGGAGGATGCCTTATGTGCCTGCTATATGTGTTACAACTTTATGAGAATTGCATGCTAGTATTGAGTAGACAGCAATAGGATAGCCTGTTTAGGCTATGCCTGGTAGCACGAGCTTAGCATTGTATGCTAGAGTAGCTTCTTGTTATGAGAATAGTTTGCCTGAGTATGTTTCCCTTATCCGAATGCTGCTTGCTTTGTGCCTTGTGGGACTCTAAGTGGTGGGAGTTAGCCATTGGGTGAATGCGTCACATCACATGTGATCAGGGTTGAATAATCTCAGAGTGCTGGATTTGGCCCTATTGCGCAGCTCTCATTTGAGTCCAACCGTTATAGGGACGAGTCTTTTACTCGAAGGATTATCCGAGCCTCATTGCATGTGGTGGTATTCAGGTGGTGGCTAATTAGCATTACAAGGAGGCCTTCAGCAGCTGAGGACTAGTTTGAGTGGAGTCAGAGATTTCCCTAGGGCAAGCCTAGGATGAGAGTAGCAGAGATCAGTAGTAGTAGAAGTGACTTGGTGGAGTCAAGGCAGTTCTTGAGGAAAGTACGGATAGATGTGGAAGGTAGTATGGGCTCGTACTACTGAAAGCAGAGGATCCGTACTCGAATCAAGGAAGGCCGAGACAAGACCAGGGAGCTAGTAGTAGTATCAATGATCCCTTGAGATATTTCAGTTTTCTAATATTGCTATGATGTGTTTCAGAATGGTGGTTTTGCGTCCGAGGACAGCAGCCGACAGTGGAGGTGCCGGGGAGGGATCAGGATCAGGCTCGGGGGACGAGCGCATGGATGAGCAGACCAGAGAGTTTCTTTCTTCAGAGATTACTCGTATCATTTTAGAGCAGACTCCTGTGATCTTCGGTTCGATCAAGGAGGGTATCTTAGAGCTGATGGATGAGAGATTGGGCACCTTTCGTGCCGAGGTGGCGGCCATGATGGGGTCGCGTACACTTACATTCAGGGAGTTCAGGGCATGTGGAGCTCCAGACTATCACGGGGCGCGGGACCCTATAGCGAGTACTAGATGGTTGGTGGATGTGGCCAACGCGTTCCGCACTAGCAGGTGTCCCGAGGGGGACAAGGTCAGATTGGCGTCCTGTCTTCTGAAGGACAGGGCACGAGATTGGTGGGAGGAGGTCGGACATACCATTGGAGATGATGCAGCATTGGATGCCATGACCTGGGCTGATTTCTCTACCAGGTTCAGGGCGGAATTTGCACCAGTTATTGAGGTGCAGCAGCTAGCCAGAGAGTTTCAGGACCTCACCCAGACTACAGAGACCGTGGCGGAGATCACCGCCAAGTTCAGGGAGAGGGCTCTTCTTGTTCCTCAGTATGCGGCCGATGAGGAAATGAAGAAGGCCCGTTATCATGAGATGTTGCGGAGCGATATCCGCCAGTTTGTGAGCCGGTCCAGCTGTAAAACGCTGGATGACATGATTGCTAGGGCTCGGGAGAGGGAGATTGATCTCGAGATGGAAAAGAAGAGGAAACCGGAGGCGGTTTCGGGTTCAGGCAGTTCGGGCAAAAAGCCCAAGGTTTCTGATCACGGATCCAGGAGTCAGCAGAGCCACGGTCGATGTGGCAAGTGTGGGAGATTGCACGAGGGGGTGTGCAAGGCAGGGAGTTCCGGTTGCTACAAGTGCGGTCGGACTGGGCATTTGAGCAGGGATTGTATGGCCCCTGCTACCGCCGTTGCAGCATCAGATCTGATTTGCTTTCAGTGCAATCAGAGGGGACATAAAAGTCCCAGTGTCCGAGTTTAGCTACGGTAGGGAAGGTGGCTGCACCTGCCCCTGCTACCTTGAGGATTACAGATGGCCGGCAGGGCCGAGCTGAGGTGCCAGTGGCGAAGAGTAGAGCGTTTCAGATGACAGCAGAGGAGGCACGAGCGACTCCTGATGTGGTGACGGGCATGTATCTTCCCTTCATCTCTTTATTATTATTGATTGATTATTGCTTATGATTGTATGTTTTATATAGGGTCGTTCTCTGTGAACGGCATTTCTGCTATGGTATTATTCGATTCGGGGGCTACCTGATCATTCGTATCGCTTGCGCTTAGCAAGAGATTTAGCAGAGCTCCAGGGGAGTTGGATTGTCCATTAGAGGTTGAGATAATAGATGACAGGACCGTGAGGGTCGGCAGAGTGCATAGAGGGTGTTCTCTTCAGTTGTTTGATGAGCAGTTTTCGGTGGACCTGGTTCCTATTCCCCTGCGAGGGAATAAGGTAATTGTGGACATGGATTAGCTAAGCCCCAATGGGGCGGTGATTGATTGTGAGCTTCAGCTAGTGAGGGTTCGCACTCCCAGTGGGGGAGAGTTAGTGATTCAGGGCGAGAGGCCACAGCGCGGACCGACCTTTTGTTCCGCCGCAAGGGCGAGGCGCTATTTTCAGCAAGGTTGCGCTGGTTATGTAGCTTATGTATTGGATGCCCGGGAGAAGGGCAAGACGACAGTTGATGATGTTCCGATAGTGCGAGACTTCCCGGATGTATTTCCCGAGGATTTACCGGGGATACCTCCTGAGAGGCAGGTTGAGTTTAGGATCGACCTGATTCCTGGTGCGGCTCTGATAGCCAAGGCACCGTATCACTTAGCTCCCCCTGAGATGCAGGAGTTGTCTACGCAGCTGCAGGAGCTGCTAGACAAGGGTTTCATTCGGCTGAGCAGTTCGCCTTGGGGAGCGCCGATCCTGTTTGTGAGAAAGAAGGATGGGTCGCATCGTATGTGTATTGATTACCGGGAGTTGAATAAGGTAACGGTGAAGAACCGTTACCCACTTCCGAGGATAGATGATTTGTTTGACCAGCTTCAGGGAGTGTCTTGGTTCTCCAAGATCGATCTACGCTCCGGGTATCATCAGATGCGGGTTAGGGATGAGCATGTGCAGAAGACTGCTTTCAGGACCAGGTATGGTCATTATGAGTGTGTGGTGATGCCATTTGGGCTCACCAATGCCCCAGACGCGTTCATGGATCTCATGAATCACGTGTGTAGGCCGATGTTGGATCGGTCAGTGATAGTATTCATAAATGATATCTTGGTATATTCCAAGACGCAGGAACAGCACGAGGAGCACCTGAGGGAGGTGCTGGAAGTTTTGAGGAGGGAGAGACTTTTCGCAAAGTTCTCCAAGTGTGAGTTCTGGTTGCGCGAGGTGCAGTTCCTTGGTCACCTCGTCAACCAGAAGGGTATTTTGGTGGATCCGGCCAAGATAGAGGCCGTGATGCAGTGGGAGGTCCCGAAGTCTCCATCTGAGATTCGGAGCTTCCTAGGGCTGGCAGGGTATTACCGGAGGTTCATTCAGGATTTCTCCAAGATAGCAGTGCCGCTCACCCGACTGACCAAGAAGTCGGTGGTATTTCGTTGGGGGCCTGAGCAGCAAGCAGCGTTCGAGACCCTCAGGTAGAGATTGTGCGAGGCTCCGATCCTTACCTTGCCAGAGGGAGTAGAGGACTTTGTAGTCTACTGTGATGCCTCAGTCACAGGTATGGGAACAGTGTTGATGCAGCGAGGCCATGTGATAGCTTACGCCTCGAGACAGTTGAAGCCTCACGAGGCTAACTATCCTACCCATGATTTAGAGCTGGGGGCGCTTGTGTTTTCCCTCAAGATTTGGAGGCATTATCTTTATGGGGTCCGTTGTACTATCTACACGGATCACAAGAGTTTGAGGTACCTTATGGATCAGCCGAGTCTGAACATGAGGCAGAGGAGGTGGTTGGATGTGCTGAAGGATTATGATTGTGAGATCCTTTACCATCCAGGGAAGGCCAATGTGGTGGCCGACGCCCTAAGCCGCAAAGTGTCGGCAGTCCCTATCAGAGATTTATGTTTGAGGATGACAGTGATTACTCCGTTGTTGGAGCGGATCAAGGAGGCTCAGGGTGAGGGCCTCAAGGAGGAGAGGCAAAAGTGTGAGAGGATAGTGGGCCGAGTAGCTTCGTTTGATTATGATAGTCGGGGATTGCTGACACTTCATGGGAGAGTGTGGGTACCGTACTCGGGAGGAGTACGGCAGGTGTTGATGGACAAGGCTCATAAGTCTCGATTTTCTATCCACCCAGGGGCGACGAAGATGTATAGAGATCTTCGACCCGATTATTGGTGGCCCTGCATGAAGCAGGATGTCGCTTGGTATGTTGAGAGGTGTCTGACCTGCAGGAAGGTCAAGGCGGAGCACCAGAGGCCTCACGGCAAGATGCAGCCGTTAGACATTCCCGTGTGGAAATGGGAGGACATCACCATGGATTTTGTCACCAAGCTTCCCAGGACCGCACGAGGAGTAGATTCGATATGGGTAGTAGTGGATCGATTGACGAAGAGTGCTCATTTTATCCCGATCCAGGAGAGTATATCGGCAGAAAAGTTAGCTGATATCTATGTGCGTGAGATCGTGGCACGTCATGGAGTGCCGGTATCGGTGGTGTCAGACCGAGATGTCCGTTTTACATCCAAATTCTGGAAGCGGTTTCACGACGAGATGGGTACTCGTCTTCATTTCAACACCGCTTTCCACCCTCAGACGGACGGGCAGAGTGAGAGGACGATTCAGACTCTCGAGGACATGCTCAGGGCATGTGTTCTAGACTTCGGTGGCAGTTGGGATACGTATCTTCCATTAGCGGAATTTTCGTATAACAACAGTTATCATGCGAGCATTGATCGACCTCCCTTTAAGATGCTTTATGGGAGGAAGTGTAGGACCCCGATTTGTTGGGGCGAGGTCGGTCAGCGAGTCGTTGGGAGCACAAAGGTGGTGCTCAAGGCGACCGAGTTGATTCAGCAGGTTCGTAGTAGACTGCAGACTGCGCAGAGTCGGCAGAAGAGCTACGCCGACAGGAGGCGTTCAGACTTGGAGTTCCGGGTGGGCGATATGGTCCTCCTGAAGGTCTCACCCTGGAAGGGTGTCATCAGGTTCCGGAAGAGGGGCAAGCTGGGCCCCAGGTTCATTGGTCCCTTCAGGGTTTTGGCCCGAGTGGGTCGAGTTGTTTATCGGTTGGATCTTCCTGTAGAGCTTAGCCAGATCCACAACACTTTCCATGTGTCTCAGTTGAGGAAGTGTTTGGTGGATGAGTCAGCAGTCGTTCCCTTAGAGGATATTCAGGTTGATAGCAGCCTGAATTATATTGAGAGGTCGGTCGCGATTCTGGACCGGAAGACAAAGACCTTGAGGAACAAGGCAATTCAGTTAGTGAAGGTGCAGTGGCAGCACCGGAAGGGGTCTGAGTGGACGTGGGAGGCTGAGGAAGAAATGAGAGAGCACTACCCAGAGTTATTTGCAGATTCAGTCGCAGCAGACTTCGAGGACGAAGTCTGAGACAAGTGGGGGAGAATTGTAACGCCCCGTCTCTGGTATGTTGTCCCCGTGGGATTTATTTAGAAGTTTTATTGAGGGACCCGGCGAGTCTATGGCCTGACTCGTCGAGTAGGGTTGAGTTTTCGTGCACGTGTTAGTTGGCGACTCGGCGAGTCCATATTCGGGACTCGGCGAGTCTGCCTGCCAGGTAGAAACCCTAAATCCCTGGGTTTACACCCTATTTAAACCATCTTATAAGCCCCCAAACTCGTCCCCTTCACCCTCAGAGCATCATTTAGCAAACCCTAATCGTTTCCTTGGTTATTTGTGCATTTCTTGTGTGAATCTTGAAGTTTTGAAGAGAAGAAGGAGGCTAGATCCAAAGGAGAAGAAGAAGATCCAAGGTCTTGCTCCCATTTCAGAGTTCATTGAGGTATTAGCCGAATTCCTTCTGTTTCTATGATTGATTTCTCTTTAGCAAGCATATTTAGCCTCTTTTAGCCATTTCTTAGCTTGTTCTTGGTAGAGGGATCACATTAGATTGATTAGCCTTCGGATCCAGCCATGTTTCAGTTTCAAAATCGTAGATCTATCATCTTTATGGAGCTATTTTGCATGATAACCCTAGATCTACTCTTCTAAGTGCCTTTTTAGCCTTTATCTCCTTTTTCATGTGTATGTACACATAAAGTTGGAAACTTTACGTGGTGAATCAGCTTATTGGACCCAGATCTATCATTTGTATGTAATGGATTCAAGCAGAATCGAGTTTAGAGTAGATGCATGGATGTGACTCGGCGAGTCAGGTCGCGAGTCCCGTTTTTCCCCTTTTTGAGTGTTGTCGAGTGGAAGCCGTGAGTAGTAGAGTGGACTCAGTGAGTTGGAGAGCAGACTCAGTAATGGAGGGACTCGACGAGTTGTTCATACAACTCGGCGAGTCCAAGGCAATCTTCTTAAGCTCAAGAACAACTCGTCGAGTTGTTCATATGACTCGGGGAGCCGGATGCAGATTGTCTGAGTTCTTGGATCGAGAGAGTACTCGTCGAGTCGATGCCATACTCGACGAGTAGCCATGAGTGGGGTTGTGAAATGAGACTAGAGACTCGGCGAGTTGGCGGCCCAACTCGGCGAGTCAGGTCAACTGTGGGTTGACTTTGACCGAGAGGGTTGACTTTGACCGGGAGAGTTGACTTTGACCAAGGGTAAAAGAGTCATTTTACCCCAGTGTAGTGTTTAGTATTTGATTGAGTGTGTTTATGGACTTGTAGCCGGGGAGATACCGGAGTAGCAGCAGTTAGCTTCCAGAGCCTTTCACACAGCAGCCAGTTCACGAGGTGAGTTTCCTTCCAGTAGGAATGGATCTACGGCCACAATGCCGGCCCGTTTAGTTAGCAGTAGTCCCAGACTTTGGTCCGATGCAGTAGTTAGAGTGCTTGATGTCTTTGTGATTCAAGCCTGTTTGTGTTATGTGTTCTGGACTCTGTTTCGATGCAGTATGCAGTATATGTGATTATAATAGTTGATATGTGTTATGTTATGCCATGATCAGTCAGTTCCGGACTTCGGTCCGATGCAGCTAGTTCCGGACTTCGGTCCAATGCAGTCAGTTCCGGACTTCGGTCCGATGCAGTCAGTTCCGGACTCTGGTTTGATGCAGGGGACAAGGTCCCAGTCAGTTCCGGACTTCGGTCCGATGCAGCTAGTTCTAGACTTCGGTCGGATGCAGTGGGCAAGACCCAGTATGTGCTTTATATGTATTGTTTGGTATGTGGTAGTTTGGGGGAGCTCACTAAGCTTCGTGATTACAGTTTCAGTTTTGGTTTCAGGTACTTCCGCAAGCAAAGGGAAGAGCTCAGGATGATGGCATCGCACACACCACAGCTTCAGTTTTGTCCTGGGAGTTGATTTAGTTTTCTTGATATGTTTGGATAACAGTTGTGATACAGTTTTTCTCACAGTATTTTATTATGGTTTTCGAAACACGCAGTATATGGTTTTGTCATGTGATACTCAGTCTCATGGTTTTGTTATAATAAAAATCGAAATTTTTGGGTGGTATTTTTGGGTTGTTTCAAGAAAAAGACAAAAAGGGTAAAATGATAAAATTATTATTTAAGAAAGTTAAACACACAAACGGTTGGACTTAACGACTTAGAGACCAATCATGCAAGAAAACAAAAACTAAACAATAAACAATCGATGAATACAAAACTTAAACTCAAGGTGTTTGAACTACCGAGCCACAAAGACCATTTATATAATTTAGTTTTTAAAATACAATGTGAATTAACCAAAATATTATAAGAGCATATAATAAAATCTAAAGACCAAATGAGTTAAAATAAAAAAAAGTATTATCCTCTATAATGAGAAGTAATGTTATAGCAAAAATGATACACTTAATATATATATATATATATATATATATATATATATATATATATATATATATATATATATATCCCTATTCTAATAAAAGAATAGGTTTAATCTCATATTGACAAGTGTCATGCAATTAGAACCCTCATTAATGTTATATATCATTTATCATGCCACTTGTCAACCTATTAATTATTCATTTCAAATTTCAAATTTTAAATTTCCCACTCTAATTTTATTAAATTAATAATTGATTTTTCATTTTAAATTTCAAATTTTAAAATTTCTTTCTTTAATTATATTAAATTAATAACATTAGATTAAAAAATAAAATAAAATTAATATAAATTATAAAATGATATAACTCCACTTATTTGTTTAAATCAACGATTATAATTTTATATAACTAAAAAAATATCTCTTAAGTAATAATTTATTTAAAATAATTGATTAATAATTTTGATTTTTTAATACGAAAGTTTAATTAATTTTATAACCGTGGTTATCACGGGTTATTTAAATCAACGATGTTATAATTATATAACTAAAAAAATATCTCTTAAGTAATAATTTATTTAAAATAATTGATTAATAATTTTGATTTTTTAATACGAAAGTTTAATTAATTTTATAACCGTGGTTATCACGGGTTATTTAAATCAACGATTATAATTTTATATAACTAAAAAAATATCTCTTAAGTAATAATTTATTTAAAATAATTAATTAATAATTTTGATTTTTTAATACGAAAGTTTAATTAATTTTATAACCGTGGTTATCACGGGTTATATATATATATATATATATATATATATATATATATATATATATATATATATATATATATATATATATATATATATATATATATATATATATATATATATATATATATATATATATATATATATATATAATAGATTTTCATCAAATTTGATTTTAACCTTTATCGGCTTGATAGATTTTTCATCGGCTGACTATTGTTTTACTCGATAGAGTAAACCTTCCACCGCCACAACCGGCTCCTATCCATCACCGTCATCGGCGTCTTCACACGCGTTTTCTTGTGCTCTCCCACCGCTCCCTCCCCACCTTCGATCTCTCCACCGCTTCTACCACCTGCTCACCCAATCTGAAAGTCATCTTCCATCTTTCACCCCAACTCATATACTCTCTCATACGCTCTTTCAAACCATTTTATATCATATAATTTAGGGCTTATATTGACGGGTAAGATGATACATGCATGACGAGGCCAGGATCTTGAGGGCTTACCATGAGTTGCTGGAGAATGTTAGGCTTAATGAAGGTATCGTTGGTGGACTTGAGGAGGAGGATGATAACGCGACTGATGATTACATTGACTTTGAAGATGAACACATCGACAAAATCTCGGTATGATTTTGCTTCCATTTGGGTTTAATCCTAATAAATAAATAATTTGGTACTTGAACTTAGGGATACTTAAGTAACTTTACATTTATCTCTATTATAAATATATTCTTGCAACAACTCCTTACTCTCTCCAACAAATCTGACATCTTTTTATTTCAGAAACTTTGCCAAAGTGGCGCAAGAACATTTTGGATTCACAATACGGGTCAGGGGTAAAAATGTCCAAACTTTAACAACTCTCCATATTACAACCTTGCATATTACATTGCCTTTGTTAAGGTAGTTCCTAAAGTTTTGGAAAAATATGTCAGGTCCAGTTAAGAAAGCAGAAGCTCTAGCTTCCATGAGTGCTTTTGAATTGATTTCTATATGTAAAAGGCTCATCCTCTGGATTCTTTTTTGACACAAATCAGGTTAGTACTCAATTTTTGTAGTTTTGAATTTGGCTGGATTTGGCAGTAATATAAGTTTGGCTGAAACAACACTTGATTAGGATTATTCTTAAAGCTGTTTTTCCTTCATTTGGTTGGTATGTTGAAGTTATGATGTTTATCTCTAAAAGTTTGTTGTTTGGTTCCTTTTACTTACAAGGTGTAGATTAAAGTTTTTCAATTTATCAAACATGATGGATTTGTCCATGTAATTGATTTTACTGCTATTTGATTGTGATTGCTATCTGGATAAAACTACCATGGCTTTAGGTTCGATCAACAACTTGATTTTAAGATCAAGAAAAGTGAGCTGGTGTCCAATGATAGTATTGTAGGGTGTAGCCTCTAGCCTCTAGGAAATGTTTTACTCGCATCTCTTGTTGGCAAGATGCCACATCATGAGGTGAAAGCTTGCATTTATGTTACAAATATTTTTTTTCTTTTCGTAATTATGCGTTGTATTTTGAAAGTAATGGTTAAATAACAAAAAAAAAATCAAAATTAAGGATTAGTGGTGTGTCAGATCGATTTCTATATGCTTTTGTTCGTCATGTGTCTCGGTGTTTGTAATTTATGTTGCTTTGATTCTGAAGTTTGAGGCTGTTTTACTCTATAATGACCAATAATTTTGTTGCAGTCTCTAATTGTAAGTGTATATGTTTCTATGTGTACAGGTGAGTGTGTCATAATAGAAAGAAATCAATTTAGGCTTTTATTAGTTTTTCATACTATATCATTCTACTTTATAAAACTACGATGGCATAACTTTAAGTTACATCTCACCCATTTGGGATGCTAAAGAGCTTAATTAAGATATAAATTAGTCTTGACATATTACCTTCACATTCAGGTACGAAATAGGGTTGACTAGAAGAAATGGAACTGTGATATGGTTGATGTTGATACAAGTACATTGCTATTATAGGTAAGAAATAATATCAAGATTTATATTACATAATGAAACATTCACATTTTATGGATGATATCTTTCGGTTATGTGACAAAGCTATTGGCAAAGTTGTGAACATAGATCAAAATTAAAATTATACGAAGTCCGACCATCTTCTATAATAGAACATAAATGTCTTTTTGTTGCTTTTCAAACATTAGGTGTTTGGTTAAACTTAATAGTCTTAAATGACATTTATTTAGGCTTTCAAATAATACCATATAATATAAATAAAAAACACCATGAAATATTAATTTATAAATGGGTGTTGTATTTTTGCTTTCCTGATGCCACAAAGGTGTTTGGGGTTCGCATAGTTGCAGCTCGGTTTAGCCTCTACCTTTTCATATTTGCAGTAGGTATCACATAAGGTGGGATTTGTAAATAAATAGAGAATGAGAGTGAGATGACAACAACCCCTATGTGTGCTATGTTGCTATGTGTAGAAACAGACATTTTTGCTAAACCATATATTACCTCTTTGCCCTCCTGACCCATGTGTGGGCCTCATCACTAGTTCTGTAAATAAATATGAGTTACATTGTCTAGGTTTTAGTTATTTAGTTTTATATGAGTAAAATGTAGGCCTGACAATTGGGTTGAGTTCGAGTTGGCAGGTCAGGAGTTGGCGAGTCAGAAAACATAAATTCAACCCAACCCATATAATATATGGGTTGGCGGGTTGGAAACATAAACCCAGCCCAACTCACATAACTTATTTAAGTATATGAGTCTGAGCGTTCACATATTAGAAACCCAACCCACATAAAACATATTAAGTTTCAATGTAAATATTGTTAATGTTGTTAAAAATTTATTAGAGTTTAAGTTACCAATCCTCTATAGCTATAAATCCTTTACGAGGTTTCAATTGTCTATAAAATTGTAGATGTGACATAAACATCGTTTCCCATCCAGCTGCACGCGGGGCTCTGTGGCGGATCCAATAAGCCGAAATGGTAGGCATCGGACAATCTTCTTATAGTTGTACCATAACATAATGATTACCATGTACAAGTGAAATCGTAATAATCCGATGGTACAAAAATTCTTCCGGACCTTTCCAAAGAGGAAAGAAAGTTAGGGAACCATGCTCGGTTAAGAAAGTAAGGACCACACCAAACCTGTTGGCAATCAGAATACCTGTTTTAGGCATAAGCATCAAGTGTTTCTTTAGTGCACAAGATCCAAAGAAATACAATGAAGTCCACAGTTCATGGATTCCATCTATGAAAAGTGTAGCATATGCATCAGATGCACTCTGTAATTCGTATACCAGTTGTTTTCGAACGTACAACCATTGATCTTCGCCACACCCGAGACAAACAAACAAATATTGCTCGAAATCCGCAATGTCCATCACCCTCAACATTTTGTATATATGAGACATATGGATGAAACACGAGTGGAATTTCATCCATTAATGGATGAATGTAGCATGACGGAGGATCTTGGTTCGAATCCGAAATTTCATTTAAGTCTGGATTTGCTTCATTCTAAGTCTGGAATTGCTTCATTAAATTCTAGAATTGCTTCATTCATGTCTGGAATTGCGGTTACATATGAACTATGTCTTGCTGGTTCCTTGTCCATCCATGTTGAATACAATCCATCATATTTTGACGTGGTTATATAGCTACGTCTTTTGGGAGTTTGATTTGTAGAATCAACTCGTTTTTTGCTGTTGTTTTTTCAAGTTTGGTCATCCACGGGTATTTTTTGAATTGTGGGTTCCTTAATGTGTGTTTTACTTGGTAAGAACATATCTCTTAGCTTTCTTATCATACATTTTTTTTTCTGCTAATAGAAGTTTTTTTTAATCATTTCTAAATCATCCTCGCAACGAATATCCTCATTTGCTGTAGAAATTGACTTTGATAAATCAAGCTTTCTCCGGAGTATATTTATCGAATCTAATGGAATATACTCACCAGTATTGAAATACCATTAATATATAAAAATTCAATATATTAATTAAATTTAAAAAATACTTGTTGAATATACTCACCCGAGTTCAAGTAAACTCATAACATGCAAGCACATGGTAAGCCACAATTATGTTGTAGTTTACAACCATAGTTTGATTAGTCAATTTGATTTTCACTCAACCGATAAAATTCCCCGACTAGTTTATCGAGAGCTTCATGTGACACTAAACCCCACAATAATCTAAAACATGACAACTCGTGTTCCCGCTTACGAACAATTATACTCTTTTCAAGACTATCATGTATCGATGGAAGTTGAGACTTCACAAATCGATCTAAGACGACCGATAAATTTATCAAGAGAAGAATTTGTGCCATCCAAGTACTTCTTTAGATTTGAATGTGCGCTCTCAACTCTATTTGTAGTTCGTTGTCCAAAGTTAAGATGTCGATCGATCCAGACTGAGACAAACGTTTCCTTATATTTGTTTAACCAAACTTCATCCAGATAATTTAAAACATCTGCAATCATATAAATGTTATTTATCTATAAAAATAATCTAAAATCATAAATAATTAGTTAGAAAATAAGAAGATTTGTAGCTTGATATTTTCTCAACATCGATTGGAGTTTTTGGTAGTTTTCAGTGTATGTTATCCATCTTGGAGAGTCAACAAGTACAGTCCACATTAAACGAAAGGATTTCCACTCATCGTCTATCTTGAATGTACTCCTCCAACGCTTTCTAATATTTTCAGTAATGTACCGTCTACAAAGTAACTGCGTGGCCCTGGGGAAAACTTGTTGACATGCGTTCATCAGTGCCAATTCCCTGTCCGTTTCTATAATGTATGGGTGCATGCACTTGTCTAGTGTGGACTTTAGACACGTTAATACCCAATTATAGTTCTCCTCCTTTTCATTAATGATAAAGGCAAAAGCTATGCTAAATGTCTTGTTGGTTGAAGTTGTGCTAAAAATCTAAACAAAAGGCATACCATATTTGTTGGTCTTGTATGTTGCATTTATAATCAAAACGTGTGGAAATGCATTCCATATATTCAACGACTGTGGATGAATGAAGAAAAGATTTTCCAATTCATTTGAAATACTGTTTACGGAGAACTCCGTAACAAAATGTTTCTCGTTCAAAATTTCCATTAGAACCTACATTTAAATAATGTTAATTAATAAAAATTCAATATATAAATTAAATTTAAAATACTACTTGTTGGATATACTAACTTGCATTAGGTCTGTCAAATCGGGCCGTCGTGTCGTGTTTTTGTCTGACACGACACGACACGACACGATAAGGTTTTTTGTAACACGAACACGACACGACACGATGTCGTGTTTTTTTTTCACTAACACGAAAATGAATCAATTAAAAAACGACAACACGACACGACACGACAAAGATAATATTACATAACTATTATTTTTTTTAATTCATATTTAATCATATATAACACGATAAAAACGACAAACACGACAAATACATGCTCAATCGTGTCAATTTCGTGTGGATTTTTAAACACGAACACGACACGACACGACATCGTGTTTTATAAACTTGACACGAACACGACACGAAAACGAATTCAAATTTTGATTTCGTCCCGATTTCGTTTCGTGTCGTGTATTTTTGTCGTGTCGTGTCATAAATTGACACCCCTAACTTGCATTGGAGCTTTTCCGTAATTTTGGGACAAGCGAGGCTTGAGACACTTATTGTATCTAGTTTTTAGGGTAGAAACATTATTTTCGTCACACTCCTTTAATATCTAGAGTATGTCATGCGGTGCAACATTCTAATTTGTCAAGTCAGCCACCAAATGTTTCTCGTGTTCTTTCAACCACCTAGCAAAAGCATGTCCCTCCATATATTGTGCAGGTGGATGTTTATGTTGATTACATATCACCATCAGGGTCCAACTATCATATTGTTTGATGTACGGACCTACCAATTGAAAGTTACAATTGATTTTTTTGGTTCCAGAGTTTTTAATTGTTGCTTTACTTTCGTATTCACGACCACGATCACAAATAAGTGTGATATAAGACACCAAGCCATTTTTTGCCTTTGATCTTCTGATCACGATGACATAACCATAAGAGAATGCAATGTTTCGCACCCATTCCATCAACTCATCACGAGACGTAAACACCTACTTAAAAAAAATTATTAAGAAATTGTAACGCAATGATAATTTTTTTTTATTATGATAAATAATATACCCTCTTTGTAGAAAATGACATGTCGACGTAGTGTTCATCCCTTCATTTAAATTATTTTCATTGGGGTTCCGCATTATTTATTAAACACGGCAAAAGAAATTATAAAAACTTAAATTATGTATAAAAAAAATAATTATAAAATAAATATATTTTATAAAATTTTAGTATAGAATACGTGTTTACTCCAACCGATTTTGTTAAAAAAAATATGTTAACCCATGTCAGCCCAATGTTCAGACCCAAACCAATCTCCATATATATACTAAAAAAACTCTAATCCTTTCATTATCCACTCCAAAAATCGATTCTGCCATCGCCTCCAAAAATCAATATCGCTGGAAATCTCCACTCGTTTACTAAAGGAGTGGAGATTTCCGGCTATGAGAGTGATAGTAGGGAGAGACAGACGATTGGTTTTTGGAGGCGACGGCAGAATCGATTTTTGGAGTGGATAATGAAAGGATTAGGGTTTTTTTAGTATATATATGGAGATTGGTTTGGGTCTTAAAATTGGGCTAACATCGGCTAACATATATTTTTTTTAACAAAATCGGTTAGAGTAAACACATTTTCTATACTAAAATGTTATAAAATTTATTTATTTTTAAATTATTTTTTTATACATAATTTTAGTTTTTATAATTTTTTTGTTGTGTTTAATAACTAATGTGGAACCCCAATGGAAATAATTTAAAAGAAGGCATGAACGCTACATCGACATCCCCCTTTTCTACCAAGAGGGTATAATATTTATCATGATAAAATTTTTTTTATCATTGCGTTACAATTTGTTAATAATTTTATTAAATAGGTGTTTACATCTTGTGATGAGTTGATGGAATGGGTACGAAACATTGCATTCTCTCTTGATTATGTCATCATGATGAGAAGATCAAAGGAAAAAAATGGTGTGGTGTCTTATATCACACTTATTTGTGATCGTGGTCGTGAATACGAAAGTAAAGCAACAATTAAAAATTCTAGAACCAAAAAAAACAATTGTAACTTGCAATTGGTAGGTTCCTACATCAAACAATATGACAGTTGGAGGCTCAGGGTGACATGTGATCAACATAAACATCCACCTGCACAATATATGGAGGGACATGCTTTTGTTAGACGGTTGAAAAAACGTGAGAAACAATTGGTGGCTAACTTGAAAAATCAGAATGTTGCACTGAATGACATACTCTAGATATTAAAGGAGCGTGACGAAAATAATGTTTCTACCCTAAAAACCATATACAATAAGTGTCTCAAGCCTCGCTTGTCCCAAAATTATGGAAAAGCTCCAATGCAGGTTAGTATATCCAACAAGTAGTATTTTAAATTTAATTTATATATTGAAATTTTATTAATTAACATTATTTAAATGTAGGTTCTAATGGAAATTTTGAACGAGAAACATTTTGTTACGGAGTTCTCTGTAAACAGTATTTCAAAAGAATTGGAAAATCTTTTCTTCATTCATCCATAGTCGTTGAATATATGGAATGCATTTCCACACGTTTTGATTATAGATGCAACATATAAGACCAACAAATATTGCATGCCTTTTGTTCAGATTGTTGGCACGACTTCAACCAACAAGACATTTAGCATAGCTTTTGTCTTTATCATTAACGAAAAGGAGGAGAACTATAATTAGGTGTTAATGTGTCTAGATTCCACACTAGACAAGTGCATGCACCCACGCGTTATAGCAAACAGACATGGAATTGGCGCTGATGAAAGCATGTCAACAAGTTTTCCCCGGTGCCACGCGGTTACTTTGTAGATGGTACATTACTGAAAAATATTAGAAAGCGTTGGAGATACATTCAAGATAGACGATGAGTGGAAATCCTTTCGTTTAATGTGGACTGTACTTGTTGACTCTCCATGATGGATAACGTACACTGAAAACTACCAAACACTCCAATCGATGTTGAGAAAATATCAAGCTACAAATCTTCTTATTTTCTAACTAATTATTTATGATTTTAGATTATTTTTATAGATAAATAACATTTATATGCTTGCAGATGTTTTAAATTACTTGGATGAAGTTTGGTTAAACAAATATAAGGAAATGTTTGTCTCAGGATCAATCGACATCTCAACTTTGGACAACGAACTACAAATAGAGTTGAGAGCGCACATTCAAATCTAAAGAAGTACTTAGATGGCACAAATTCTTCTCTTGATAAATTTATCGGTTGTCTTGATCGATTTGTGAGGTCTCAACTTCCATCGATACATGATAGTCGTGAAAAGAGTAGAATTGTTCGTAAGCGGGAACACGACTTGTCATGTTTTAGATTATTGTGGGGTTTAGTGTCACATGAAGCTCTCGATAAACTAGTTGGGGAATTTTATCGGTTGAGTGAAAATCAAATTGACTCATCAAACTATGGTTGTAAACTACAACATAGTTGTGCCTTACCATGTGCTTGCATGTTATCAGTTTACTTGAACTCGGGTGAGTATATTCAACATGTATCTTTTAAATTTAATTAATATATTGAATTTTTATATATTAATGGTATTTCAATATAGGTGAGTATATTCCATTAGATTCGATAGATATACTCCGGAGAAAGCTTGATTTATCAGAGTCAATTTCTGCAGCAAATGAGAATATTCGTTGTGGATGATTTAGAAATGATTAAAAAAAACTTCTATCAGCAAACAAAAATGTATGATAAGAAAGCTAAGAGATATGTTCCTACCAAGTAAAACACACATTAAGGAACCCGCAATTCAAAAAATACCCGTGGACAACCAAACTTGAGAAAACAACAAAAAACGAGTTGATTCTACAAATCAAGCTCCCAAAAGACGTAGCTATACAACCACATCAAAATATGATGGAATGAATTCAACATGGATGGACAAGGAACCAGCAAGACATAGTTCATATGTAACCGCAATTCCAGACATGAATGAAGCAATTCCAGAATTTGATGAAGCAATTCCAGAATTTGATGAAGCTATTCCTAACTTAAATGAAATTTAGGATTCGAACCAAGATCCTCTGTCATGCTACATTCATCCATTAATGGATGAAATTCCATTCGTGTTTCATCCATACGTCTCATATATACAAAATGTTGAGGGTGATGGACATTGCGGATTTCGACCATTATTTGTTTGTCTCGGGTATAGCGAAGATTAATGGCTCTACGTTCGAAAACAACTGGTATACGAGTTACATAGTGCATCTAATGCATACACTATGGTTTTCATATATGGAATCCATGAACTGTGGACTTTATTGTATTTCTTTGAATCTCATGCACCAAAGAAACACCAGATGGTTATGCATGTGTATTCTGATTGCCGACAGGTTTGGTGTGGTCCTTACTTTCTTAACCAAGCATGGTTCGCTAACTTTCTTTCTTCTTTGGAAAGTCCTAAAAGAATTTTTGTACCATCGGATTATTACAATTTCACTTGTACATGGTGATCATTATGTTATAGTACAACTAAAAGAAGATTATCCGATGTCTACCATTTCAGCTTATTGGATCCGCAATAGAGCCCCGTGTGCAGCTGGATGGGAAACGATGTTTATGTAATGTCTACAATTTTATAGACAATTGGAGCCTCGTAATCAAAGATTTATAACTATAGAGGATTGTTAAATAATATTATTTGTTTCTCGTATTTGAAGAATTTTTAAATTAGATGATAATTGAATGATTAAAGTTTGTCTCACATTTATGTTTATTTATTTTTAATTATTAGATAATATCATTTAAAATAAAAACTTTATAAATATGGTTATTTGGAAATAACAAGTAATAATTATATAGTTATATAATAATTAGATTATAAATTTGATAAAATGTTTAAACACTCGTAGTCTATAAGTATATACGTAAATTAATTACACAAAACTTTATAAATATATTTATTAATAGTGTTTATTATTTTTATAGTATCGAAAAACAAAAAGTTGTTCTAATAGAGAAAAGAAAGCATACGTATATAAGATAAAAAAAAATATTTGTTAATATTTTGTTATAAAATATTATTTAAAATAAAAGTTAATAAAAATAGTTATTAAGAAATAACAAATAATAATCATCGTTAAAAAGTCAAAAGTAGATAATCATTGTATAATTATTATGGGTTGTCTAAACAGCCATGCAATGTCTCTTTAGCCAACCTTTTATATATATATATATATATATATATATATATATATATATATATATATATATATATATATATATATAGTCAATATCAAATAAGAAGGAAATTTTTGGTAGGAAGGTAAGAGATTTTTTATATGCACATTTTCTTAGCAAAAATATGAAATGAATCATTAGATGATTCAAAAGTAAGATGATTCACAAGAAAAATTTCCGAAAAAAAAACACCTTCATGATTCATTTTTAGGTAAATAAAAAAAAATCACTTTTATGACAATTTTAATGAATATCAACAAAATCATCTTAAAAATGAATCATCGAAATTCACTTTTTTTGGGATTTTTTTGGTCAGTCTTGTTATTATTGATTCATTTAGTGAATCATTTGTTTTGTTCGCCAAAAAAAAAAGTCGAAATTTTTTTTCTTACTTTCCTACCAAAAAAAATTTCTTACCGGATCTATATATATATATATATATATATATATATATATATATATATATATATATAATGAAAAATTTTAAGTTTGAAGATGCTTTAATTTAATAGTAACACAAATCCAGTAGCTGAACATCAACTCGGAAGATTGAAACTCCTCAGAACTGAACTAACATAAATAATTAGACATATGAAACTTAGAGAATCGTAGGCATCAGAGGACACGTGCAACAAAGTTTTGTGCGAGTATGTCAAAATCAATCTTCGTTCCCTTCCGAGTAACTGGGTAAATCAACGACGTTGTCCTATTGTTATAAATCTACAATTGCAGCTTTAGCTAATTCACCAACAGTTGTTTCCAAATTTGGATCAATCGAGTAAGAGCAATGATGGAAATGAACTCGATCATCGTTTAGATTTCATTGATCTCAAATTTAACAAAAATGGAGTCAATGACTACATCATCAGTGGAGTATTGGGATAAATCTTCCATCAGAAACTTATGGGAAGGATATTAAGATTTATTGTTTAAACTAAAAGAGTGGATATATATCGATATTTTAGGAATAGATGTGGTGGATCTATTTCCTGATTCATAGGGATAGTTGTTTTTCCTTTTCCTATAAGTATTATATTCTCTCTTTGATTTGATAATAAGAAAGATTGATCGTTTCAATATGGTATCAAGCAGGTTTATGTTCTTAAATATACAAACTCATAGAAACCCTTCTCCCGTCAAATCGCCACCTTCAAAACTCTAAACGATATCCGATAAAGAGAATAGTGGGTCTTCGTCAACCATCTCATCGGTCATCATCCATTCAGAGGGGGTGTTTAATGTCGGCATCATACTCACCTAATCAAACTATGATGTTTGGTCCCAACTAATGGAGATGCATATCACAGGAAGAGAGAAACTATGCTATATACATGGGAAAACAAACCCACCAGAAGAAACCAATGAAAAATACGAAAAGCGATATGCCGACAACCAAAACATGAAGAGGTGGATACGCATGTCGATGAAACCAGAGATCATTAAAAGGTATCTACGCTTATCAACTGCATATGAGATATCGACTTGTGACATCCCCATTTTCATGGCCAGAAAAGACCGATTTTGTTTATGCTTTATAAAAATCAGAGTACCTCTTTTAATAAAAATGTTGCGGAATTTGTTCCCAGTAAAACATGATAAATACATTATCAAAGCACTTCCGAAGTAAAGTATTTTTATTCATTTTAAAACATTTGGGATGTCATCGTCAATACAGAAACATAAGCATAAACAAAACTTACATTCATTATCACTAGTGATTTATATCTCCTTAATCTCTCAGTGTAATGTGACTTCATATCAACACTTGTGATATAAATAAACTGAGTGAGTCAGGTTGGGAAACCTGGTGAGTACATAGGGATTTCAATCCCACAATGTTATACCATATATATAGTTTAAAACTCACAAAATATACAATTTGACCATATATAAACAACTCTTATCCCACCCCCGTCGATCCTCACAACGAGACTATCCATACTCTCGGACCTAAGATTATCCGTTTTACCTAATCCATACTCTTGGATCAAAAATGAACGACTTTACCTAATCCGTACTCTCGGACTAGGGACAAATGACTAATCCATACTCTCAGATTAATGATGAATGATTATGCCTAATCCATACTCTCGGACTAGGGACAATGACTATGTCTAATCCATGTTTCCGGATCAATGACATATACTAAGGTTTTATTCTCTGAGTATAATTCACTCGTTATCGTAAGAAAACACTACCCAATATTCCTAATAATTAATTTAGGTTTACTCTTTATCCTAAATCAGCATATATAATCAGGTATGTTCTTTAACAAGTATCTCAGGCAACATCAAATAATTCGTACATAAGCATATATTTAATACTTCAATCGATACTTGTATTAAAATCATGTTCATGAAAGGGACTATGCACTCACGCATAAACTCTTCAACAAATATTTAAATCTTTAACATATATTTAATACTTTAATTAATACTTGTATTAAAATCATATTCATGAAAGGGACTATGCACTCACTTGAAAAGGTGGTGATTCCGAACTCAGACAGTGATTCGCTTCTTAAAAATAATTTCCTCCGACGAAACCTAGTATTATTACCACTAGAGTTTAGTCTATTATTTGTCGAGACTAATAAGTAGTCTAGCTATTATTACTATTATATAAGCGTTAAACAATACTTGTATAACTCATAATAATAGCCCAAGTACTTATTATAAGTTTCTAATAATGTTACCATAATTAAATAAACGATATATTAAAAATAGAGTAGGCGTAGCTCACTTACAACGGGTTTTACAGAAAACCGGGCTTTGCTTGGAGCAGCGTTTCCGAGCCGAAAAGCTCTTCTTCTCGGAGCCGTCGAGCACTCCGGGGCTTCCGCCTCGTGCTAGGGAGGTTCCCTAGCCTTTTCGGGGGGTTTCGGGGCTAGAGAGAGGTTCTAGAGAGAGAGTAAAGATAAGAAAGAATGGGAAATGTGTGAAGAAAATGAGGGTGTGAGAGGTTCTATTTATAGGGTGAAAATGGTTGAACTTGGTGCCACATGTCACCATCTAGTGGCAAGACTTGGGGAGAAAGCAATGGTCAAGATTGTGCCACATCACCCATTTTCGCACAACACACTTCCAACTTCTAAAATCCGTAACTTTCACATACGAGCTCCGTTTTTGACGTTCTTTATATCCACGCGTAGGTAAAAATAAGATCTACAACTTTCATTTTGACTCCGTCAGCTAATTCTCGACCGATCTTAAATTTAACAGTACGAGGAGATTATATTGTTAAATGTCCGCGTAAAATTCATAACTTCTACATACGGACTTTGTTTTCGTCTGTCTTTTTTTACCATTGAGTTCCTATTAATGAGATCTTCAATTCTCATTTAGGTCGCGTAGGCCAAAAACTGCTCCAACTAAAATTTGAGTTTCGGATCGTGCACTGCTATGCCAAATCTTATAAAATTCATAACTTCCTCATACGAAGTCAGATTTGGGGGTTCTTTTTTTGTATGTTCTCGGTTTAACATATACTATAACTTTTATTTGGATCGATAAGGCTAAAAATTCGTTTATCAAAAATTCACTATTTACGTCTCCCGATGCCGTGCCGGTTTTGCCGTAAAACTTCGGCGAGCCATAACTTCTTCGTTATAACTCGGATTTCAGCGTTTTTTATATGTACGGAACCCTTGAGACATATTATAAAGGTTGGTTAAGATTATTTATTCTAAATAATCTTGTCAAAAAGTCGTTTTCGACCCTTATTATCTCTAAATTGACTAGCCCGGATCTACGGGCGTTACACGACTACAGTATCAAAGGCCTTCTATGATGGAAGTCATGAATTGCAAGTGTTCACATTGAATCAAAAAGCCTTTATATCTAAACAAAATGGTAAATCACTTTCTGGATAATATGGCGAATTCACTGCAATTTTCCTTGAATTATACCATTGTTATAAAGTGGTCATGAAAGACCTATATGATGTTAAAGCTTATCGCAAGGTAATTGATCGCCTACGAGTAGATATTTTCTTTACGGGTCTAGATATTGTGTTTGAACATATCAGGGGCGAGATACTCCGAAAACATCCTATTCTAGAATTAGAGAAATGTTATGCACTCATACATAGAGAAGCCACACGCCATGCAACCCTTATGAACGAATTTGATAACCTTGACGCTGATGTGATGATAGCAGACAACCACAGCAAACAAACCATGTTGGCAAAAGTTCATTTAAGTGTACTCAGTGCAACAAAATTGATCACACCAAAACAGGTTGTTTCGAAATCATCGGATATCCAAATCGGTGGGATCACAATCGTGAACATAAGAAGAACTTCAATACAATACCCATGACAAGAGTTGTTGAGAACAATCATACTGGTGCTACTGCTCTCAATGTCGAGTTCCATAATGGTATGTCTTTAGATTCCACTATACATGTTGGTAATAGTGAATGGATTATTGACTCGGGTTCAACTGATCATATGACATTTGATGCTAAAAATACAACATCTCTTACATATACATCACAAAAATTTGTTACAACCGCAAACGGTACCCCAACTCCAGTAATGGGCGAGGGTACCTCAAATGTTACTGAAAAATTGAACTTGAACTCAGTTTTAGTTGTTCCATCTCTATATCATAATCTACTATTAGTGTCTCAAATTACAACTAACTTGAATTGTGTTGTAAATTTGTTGGCCTGATTATTGTGTGTATAAGGACATCCCAACAAAGAAGACAATTGGCTATGGTGTTACGAGAGGAAAGCTTTATTACTTGAAGTTGGAGCCAAGGATTTCAAAAGGATCAATGAAAGCATTAGTTGTAAAAGGGCATCAATGGAATAATATGGAATTAGATATTTGGTTGTATCATCCTAGATTTGGTCATACATCTTTCAGTTATCTAAAACAATTATTCCCAACTTTATTTATTAATTGTGATGTTTCAAAGTTTCGTTGTGAAGTCTGTGAATTCGCTAAAAGTCATCGTGCATCTTATCCTTCAACATTAAGTAAAAACACGCTTCCATTCATGACTATACACTCTGATGTTTGGGGTCCTTCCAAGGTCCCAACAATGGGTGGAGCTCGATGGTTTGTCACCTTTATCGACGACTATAGCAGAATGACGTGGTTATGCTGCATGAAATCAAAAGATCAAGTGAATATGTTATTCCAAAAGTTTTATAAAATGGTTGAAACTCAATATGATGTAAAAATACTTATTCTCCATATTGATAATGGTGGAGAGTATAAAAATGCTAATCTCCAACGATATTTAGAGGAGCATGGAGTAGTTCACCGCACTACATGCTCAAATACCCCCAACAAAACGGAACGGCAGAAAGAAAAAAGATACATCTTCTTGAATTTGTGCGAGCATTGTTGATTACAATTCATATGCCAATAGCATATTAGCGTGATGTTGCTACCACAGTTACCTACCTCATAAACTGTGTTCCGTAAAGCTCTGTTAATTTTTAAATTCCTCATCAAGCTCTAACAACTTCGGTTGTTGCTCCAACTGATCGTGAATTGTCCCCTCTTGTTTTCAGGTGTGTTGTATTTGTACATCTCTATAAACACCAACAAGCCAAACTAAATACACATGATTTAAGATGTGTTTTTGTTGTATATGATAGCAATAAAAAGGGTACCGATGCTATCATCCACCAACAAACATGTATGTTACCATGGACATTGTTTTTCATGAAGACAAAATATTTTTTCTTCATGAGTCTAAATCTCAGGGAGGGGAAATGTCGATGAAATTCAGACTCTTGATTATATTAATGAGACTCTTGATGTCACCATAGATGAATCTCAAGGGGAAAATGGTGGAAACAGTGAAATACAAACAAATGGTGAAGAGGTTGTTGATAATGAAATTCCACCAGAAGATGGAGAAGAAGAAGACTTCCAGTTTTGTAATGAAGATGATGAGGAGACTCTTATCGTTGAAGAAGTTGAAGAAAAAATTCTTGAATCTCCACTATAAATATGGAAATTTCCTCCTCGCTACAACATGGGTATACCTAAATCGACATATGAAGCTGATCTATCTTCCAAAATTAGGTATCCAATGAGCAATTATGTATCTGTTCATAATCTATCTGACACAAACAAGGCCTTTGTAAGCCAATTATCTGTTGTAGATATTCCTAACAACGTGCAGGAAGATTTGACTGACCCAAAATGGAAAGAAGCCATGAATGAAGAAATACGCTCATTACAAAGGAATGCTACATGGGATCTTACAGAACTACCACCAAGAAAAAGGATCGTCGGATATCGATGGATCTATACTATGAAGTACAAGGCCGATGGAAGTATTGAAAGATATAAAGCCATATTGGTAGCAAAGGGCTACACTTAAACTCACGGAATCAATTACACAGAGACATTTGCACCAGTTGCCAAAATAAATATTTTTCGGGTCTTGTTATCTTTGGCAGCAAATCCTAATTGGCCACTACGACAATTTGAAGTTAAGAACGCTTTTTGGCATGGAGATTTGTTTGAAGAAGTATATATGGATCTCCACCGGGGTGCGTTCTGACTGAGAGCCAGAAGGACCAAGTGTACAAATTAAAGAAATCTTTGTATGGCCTTAAACAATCGCCCAGAGCATGGTTTGGAAGATTTACCAAGGTATGAAAAGTTTTGGATACAATCAAAGTAATGTGGATTACACGTTGTTCCTAAAACGAAAAACAATAAAATCACTGCTCTCATTGTGTATGTTGATGACATGGTGGTTACTAGTGATGATCTGGATGAACAAGCAGCTCTACAAAGTTACTTGTCTCAAGAGTTTGAAATGAAAGACCTTGGGCCTCTAAAATACTTTCTTAGGATTGAAGTATCCAGATCCAAAGCTGGAATCTTATTATCCCAAAGAAAATATACCTTGGATATGTTACAAGAAACTGGCATGTCAGGTTGTAAACCATCAGATACTCCAATGATTGAAGGTTTAAAACTTAAGAATGAGGAAAGAGATGTTCCAACCGATAAGAAGAGGAGGTATCAAAGACTGGTGGTGAGATTGATATATCTAGGCCACACTCATCCTGATATTGCACATACATTAAGTGTAATTAGCTAGTTCATGCACAATCTAGGAGAACAACATATGAATGCAGTCATGCATTTACTAAGGTATCCAAAATTCAGCTCCTGGAAAGGGAGTTCTTTGCAAGAAAAATTCAAAGTGTGAAAGTGTTGAAGTATACACAAATGCAGATTGGGCAAGATCAAAGGTTGATGGTCGATCTACCTCGGGTTATTTTACCTTTGTTGGAGGAAATTTGGTGACATGGAGAAGTAAGAAGCAACATGTTGTGGCTCGGTCTTCAGCAGAGGCGGAATTTAGAAGTATGGCTCTTGGCATTTATGAGGCTTTGTGCCTCAAACGTCTCTTACAAGACTTAGGCCGACCGATTAGAAAATCAATACATGTAACATACCAAAAATATGATCCAAAATTTTCATTTTTAATATAAATAAAATAGTATTCCAAAAGCATTATCCATACATCTCAAATGAAAATAAGTATCTCAATAACATAACAATCATAGTGATTTCTCAAAAGTGGAATCTATATGGTATGTGCGATGCAGTTATCCCAAGCTCTTCTCCTTGGAACCAGAAGTACATCAAACATAAACTGAAAACTGTAAGCACAAAGATTAGTGAGTTCTCCAAACTACCACATAACATACATAATAAATCACATATTGGGCCCCCGCCTTACTTCGGGCCTCGCCCGACATCGCCACCGCTCGGTTTACAAATATGTTATTCTCAAGTCTCGCCTGTCACTGAGCCTCGCCCACTATACACATACAATCTATATCATATAATCATGCTAACACATGTAATGATCATAAACACTAGCATATGTTCCAATCCTCAGGCATCGCCTGGCATCAAGCCCTGCCTGGTATACATAGTAGTACATAACACATGCAAGGGTCATGCATACTCCTAGAATCCTAGCATAATCAATAAGGGTCGGCATTGGTGCCTTAGACCTGCTAAAACTAATGGGAAAACTCACCTCAAATGTTAAATCTCACTTAAAGAAATCCCTAGTTGCTGCCCTGACGACTCGCCGAGCTAAACAATCTAAACAACACCCGATTACCACTTGGGTTCCAGCTATAACCAATAATCCATACTTGGTGTAAAATGACCATTTTACCCCTAACCTAGTTTGAACCAAAACTGAGGCCCAAATCCATAAACCAAAATGGCCCAAAACCAATTGTTCCACCAAGGCCCACTTATGGCCTAATTTTCCAAATTGTGCCCAACTCCCCCCCCCCCCAACCCCATATGGTCCATACCTTAAAGCCCAATAATTTTCCTTAGTCCAAAAGCTTGATTTCAGATGGCCCAAAAGGCCCAAAGCAACAAGGTCCATAGAAGTGGCCTAACCGAGGCACATAAGATGTGAAGCCCAAACCGACTGAGTACGCGGGGCGTACTCACTGCATGGCTTGTACGTTGTGTGTACTGACTTGTACGCCCAGCGTACTCTTCCCTTAAGCCAACTTTTACATTAAGCTCTTAATGCTTAAGCCCAACGGTCCAAAACACTAATTTGAGTCCCAAAGAGTATCTAGAACCATAAAGTCAATGACTTGGTGACTTTGCATGCCCAAAACATCCCAACTTCGATTTATAACTTTTTACTTTCATAAAAATGGCCATAACTCATGCATGGATGGATCTAAGCTCCAAATATGACAACTTTATGACTCTAGGACCAAAAGAACACCAAAAGTGGCAACTCTAAGCTTCAGAAATGATATTAAACCATAGGATCTCATCTATGGGACAAAAAAGGGTCCAAAACTCAAACAAAGGAGATCTAAGCTTCTAAAGAGCAACATTAAGACTTTATACCTCAAACAAGCCATAAATGGAGCAGATAATCCGGATCTACAAGCTCGTCTTTGAACCACCACCTTTATCTAACCTTCTCCTTCCTTCAAAGCACCAAATAAACTCAAAAAGACCTTCCAAGCTCAAGAACCTTCAACAAAGGAGTTAGGGTTTCATGGAGGTTGGTTAGAGAGAAGAGGGAGGCTAATAGAAAAGTTCCTTAGGACATAATGTTCTTTAAATAGTGCTCAAACCCTAAATATTAGGGTTTTGGGGTCTTGACACGTACGTCGTGCGTATCCATTCGTACGTTGCGCATGCGTGCATGGCATCCGCGTTCCTTTTACTCTAGTACGCCTTGCATACATGGGGTGGTACGCCCCGCGTACAGCACACACCAAGCACAAAATGAAAATCTAATGACTTCAAGGCCCAAAATCAAAATAATTAAACTAACCAAATTTAAATAAATACTTAGAATTATCGGGCGTTACAATACAACTGTTCTGTGATGACAAATCAGCCCATGACATTGCTTATAATCCAGTTCATCATGATCGTACCAAGCATGTGGAGGTAGATAGATTTTTTTATCAAAAAGAAGTTAGAGAACAAGCCATTGGAAGTAAAGAAAATTCAATTTGAAGAGCAACCAACTGACATATTAACAAAGACAGTCTCGAAGAAAGTATTCTCTAAACTCATTAGCAAGTTGGGCATGTGTGACATATATGCACCAACTTGAGGGGGAATGTTGAGATTTATTAATTAAATTAAAAGAGTCGATATATATATATATATATATATATATATATATATATATATATATATATATATATATAGGCTTAGGTTATTTTGTTTTTACTAAATATTGTGTGCCAGAATACACAGATCTGGACCAACGGATGAAATTAATCAATGGACATGATTTGAGAGTGTATGATATTATAATGGGGTAACATGTACCATATAATCACACAATTTTAGCAAAAGAGTATTTTGGACAATTAACTACATTTATAAAAGGAAATTTTCGGAATTTTTGGGGATGATTAATTCTCCTAATTTAAAAAAATTGAATTTTTTAATTTATTCAATTTCAAATTTTAACGATTTTATTCTATCAGAATATTTTTTGTTAGAATAATACTCTTTCAGAATTTTATTCTAATAGAATATTATTGAAGAAAAACAAAATTCTTGAATAAGATGTTGAAAAATAACAAACATTATAATATATTCTTATACATCTAAACTTAAATACAAATTCATACATATTCTTACAGACTAAAAGTCTTATACATTTTAATATAGTTATAAATATTCTAAAAGAATATCAACAAACATGAATAACATTCTTAAAAAATAACAACATTCTGCTAGAATACTCTCGTTCTCCATGTTTTCTTCTTAAATTCTAAAAGAATATTGCTGTTTTTGGATGTTGAATCCTGAAATTCTGAAAGAATATTGTTGTTTTTTTTTCATTCTTTGAGAATGAAGTGTCACATATCTTTTTTTCATAAGTTTCCTCATCATTCCTGCATCATCCTAACATACAATAAATTCCAACAGAATATCTGAATCATGAATATTTGAAATCCAAGATTTCATTCTAATAGAATTGGAATTCAAGATTCCTGTAACGTCCCAAAATTCAAGACTAAAAATTTATTTTAATAAAACATTACTTTAAGCAAATTCATCATTTCAAAACATAAACAGAATATTAGTTTCCAATGTACATGTTTGTTATCAGAGTAAACATTCCCAGGCTGTCTAAACTATGGTATGTGCCATGCGATCACCCCGAGCTCTTCCCTCCGCTACCGGAAGTACCTGAAACCAAAACTGAAAACCCTAAGCACGAAGCTTAGTGAGTTCCCCACCCTACCACATAACATGTATAACCACATACTGCACATACCGGGCCACGCCCGCTATCCTGGGCCTCGCCCCCTACCTCGGGCCTCGCCCGCTACAACGGCCCCGCCACTCTAGGCCCCGCCTGGCTTCGAGCCCCGCTCGGATACAGATCTGTTTCACTTAGGCCTCGCCTGTCATAGGGCCTCGCTCACTAACATATAATAGCACGTAAACATATCACATCACATCACATAATCTAAACACATGCTAACGGATCTTGTCCTAAGGCCTCGTCTATCTCTGGGCCCCGCCCATGTCCTGCTACTGATAAGTCATGGAACCCCGTCCGTACTCCTGCTGATAGTGAGATATGGGCCCAGCCCACCCTCACTCCTTCCCTAACTTGGGCATCACCCCTGATCTGCTGCTACTGAGATATGGAACACCATCCACACTCTGCTATTGGTGAGATACGGGACCTCGCCCACACTCACCTCCCTACCAGGCACATACAAGTATCACACAGACAACAAGTATAAACTATCATTTAAACCATTCCTTGGGCACCCACCCTCTATCATTGGACCTCGTCCCGAATATCATACTAGCATACTGGGCCTAGGGCTAACCCCTGGGTCTTTTACTCATAACTACATGGGCCGGCATTGTGGCCGTAGACCTATTCATACAAAGGGAAACTCACCTGATGCTGTTGAACTGCTGCTGCTAATTCCTTTGACCGCTACCTGACCACTGACTCCGGACTGCTGCTCCACTAGCTCCCCGAGCTACCAATATCAACATAACACTTAGTCTAACTGACCTTCAAAGGTCAACTAAGTCAACTCTTGTCAAAGTCAAAGTCCTGGTCAAAGTCAACCTTCCAGGTCAACCCTACTCGCCGAGTCCACTTACTGACTCGCCGAGTTCTTATGCTCAAAGTCCTTCCAATCGCGACTTGACTCGCCGAGTCAGCCCCTAACTCGCCGAGTCTACAGATTCCCGAATCCTGTCCTGACCAACTCACTGAGTCCTTGCTCGACTCGCTGACTCGAGTCTTAACTCGAAGGGTTTGGGACTACGCGACCTGACTCGCCGAGTTTAAGAACAGACTCGTCGAGCACACGACAATCTTCATCCAACTCGCCGAGTTCATGCCTATCTTCATCCGACTCGACGAGCTGTTCATCCCACTCGTCGAGTTCCTCCTCATCTTCAAGCTACTCGCTGAGTCCACTCGAAGGACTCGCCGAGTCCATTCAGATCTACATACATGCAGAGGACTTTCGAGTTATGCATGGACTCCAAACTGTAGATCTACCCTTCCCAAGCCTATCCCCCACGTAAAGTTGCAAACTTTACGTGTAGAGAGGGAGATCTAGGCAAAAAGCACCATAAACTAGGGTTTAAGGCCAAGGGGCTTCAAAATCGACTCAAGGGCTGATACTTTATGCTTCCCCAGCTCATAACACACTTGGATCTGAAGTAGAAACTCCAAATCCGGCTCCTAACTCAACATAATATCATTATGGCTAAAGAGCCCCAACAACCACACATAAATCTAGATGCAAAAAGGGTCCAGGAACTAGTTTATACCTCCAAAAGCTCAGAAATGTCTTCCCAATCCCAGATCTACAGCCCCCTTCTTGCACTCTCAAGATTCTTCTTCTTCCTCCAAGCTAAATGCACTCTTGAAGGCAATAAATGGTTCAAATAGAGGATATGGTGGCTAGGGTTTGATATCCAGGGCTTAAGAGGCAGTAAGGAGCCCTAGGAAGAAGATTAATACGTTTATATAGGCTCCAAGTCCCGAAGTTAGGGTTTTCCACGCACAGACCAGACTCGCCGAGTCCACTTGGCCGACTCGCCAAGTCGGTCACTTACTCCTCGACTCGGATCCCGCTCGGACTCGCCGAGTCCCTCCTTGGACTCGCCGAGTCGACCCCTAAACTTAGAGTTTTCTTTCCTTTCTTGGCCTTCAAAACTTTGGGTGTTACAACTCTCCCCCACTTAAATTAAACTTCGTCCTCGAAGTTTGCCATGGCCCACCGCCTGCGATCCGCCTCCAATACCCACCAATTATCCCAACACCAGCCGCCTACCTGCGCTGGTCTTCCACCTGGTCATTCTGGCTAACATAAACCTCACGGTTAACCCTCGGGTCAAACCTGACCCTGAACAACTTAGAAACAGAACTTACTCAACCGACAATCCTTCTGGTACTCACCGAGTACTACACTGAACCCATAGGGGTTCTCCACTTCCTTCCTTGTGCGATTTCCTTGCCTCCCCAAGGCAATGCTCCATAACCAACTATTCCTTCTATCACTGTGAAGGCCCTATCCTTCACCAACTCCATCAACCCCGCTTACCAGTACGGGTCATTATCGCCAGTATCCACTGGGCATTTCTTTCTACTATGGTTTGGTGCAGAGCACCCCACGATCAACTAACTGAATTCCACCATGCGTTGCACGCTCGCATTGCCACTGCCTGACAATTCTGTTGTTCCTTTTCTGACTTCCGGATGAACTGAGACCACCCTGGTCCCTACCAACCTATCAATGACTGGATTACCGGCTCCTACCGGTAGCTAGTCCCAACACCACCACTAGTCGCTCCCAACGACTTCCAAAGAACTTCGACCACCTATAACTGCTCAATCTACTCTGCCATTCAGGCACTACAAACCTGGGATTCTCGATCCCCTAAGTTGACACTAAGTTCCCTACCAGGTCCCACCTGTGCTGCTAAAACTCACGGGCCTCACCCACGGGTCCCACCCGCATCTATCCTTCTATTCCCACTAGTCTAATCACTCTCGCTCGGGCCTCGCCCACGGGTCTCACCCAACCATACTACTGAGCAACCCTGCTCCCAGGTCTCATCTACACTACTAATCTCATACGGGCCTCGCCCACGGGTCTCACCCAACTATATCCTAGAGCGGTCTCTCCCAAGGTCTCACCCCTCTAGGGATATACAGGCAAACTCCATAGCATTCTCGTCCACTACCCATTCCTGATCCCTATCTGATCACTAGGAGATAAGGGCCTCGCCCCAACTCCGCTAACAAAACTACTAAGGAATGCTACGGCTTACCCGTAGTCTTACATCACCATCCATTGCTGACTGCTAGAACGAAGGCACCCATGTGCCATTAGATCTCAAGATCCTCATTCCGACTACCTCGAGTCCTACGGGCGATCCACAACCTAAATTCTCAACCATAACTAACCATTACCATCACACACACTAGCTGATGGGGAGTTTCTCAAACTCCCAACCCTGAAATCCTCAATCCATGGAACGCTGAACTACTTCTCTTCCTTCTCGGAGGTCACGTACTCATTCTGGGTCTGCGTGCTCCTCTTTGGGCACACCCGGAGGATTCTCCCCCACTTCGATCTTGCTTACCCCTTGCTGCTCAATACTCAAAAGAGATCCCGATCTTTGCTACCATTCCATAACCCATCTACTAAGGAACCCAAGCCCGCCATAGCTAGGGATTTAGCCAATCTATCACAATCGTTGTACCACTCCGAACTTAGCGAGACGTACCAAATCTCTCCCAAGCATGCTACAGTTACTGCATCCTTCGAAACCTTCTTCATTAGAGCACATCCCCTAACTACCATACAAATATCCAAGGTATGCAGATGGCATATAACTCGATCACAATCAACCACTCAAAATAAAATACTTTTACCGATAATGATGCAGAAACATAACAATAAAATCATGCACAAATAAAAGAACTGAAAATGGGAAAATTGCATACCTGCAACGTCCGGCGTTGCTCGCGTCTCCAAGGTCGTCATCTGAAAAGCCCTGCTCCCTGCCGCAGGTGCCTCTACCCGGCCCTGACGGCCATCCGTGATCCTCAAAGTTGCAGGGGTGGGTGCCACCACCCGTCCTGCTGAAAACAAACTGGGACACTGGGCCTTCTTGTGGCCCCGCTGGTTGCAATGAAAACATATCAAGTCTGATCCCTGCGCGGCGGTAACAGTACAATCCCTGCTGAAATGACCAGTCCGACCGCACTTGAAACAGCCAGACTCACCACCGCTACCACTCCTGGACGCGCCCCCGTGCACCCTGCCACACTTTCCGCACCGACTGCGGTCCAGATGATCCCTCGTTCTCGAATCCGATCCCTTGGACCTTTTTCCTGAACCCGCAGCTACCTGAACCTCATCCGGCTTCCTCTTCCGGATTTGCTCCAAATCAATTTCCCTTTCTCTAGCCCGAGAAATCATATCTTCCAGCGTCTTACAACTGGATCTGCTCACGAACTCCCTGATGTCATCCCTCAACATCTCATGGTACCGAGCCTTCTTCATCTCTTCATCCGCGACATACTGCGGTACAAGAAGAGCCCTCTCCCTGAACTTGGCGGTGATCTCCGCCACAGTCTCAGTAGTCTGCGTCAAATCCTGAAACTCTCGTGCCAACTGTTGCACCTCAATAATCGGCGAAAACTCCGCCCTGAACCTGGCCGAGAAATCGCTCCAAGTCATCGCGTCCAACGCGGCATCATCCCCCAAAGCATGACCAATCCCTCGCTCTGTTCTTCAGAAGACAGGAGGCGAGCCTAACCTTGTCCCCCTTGGGACACTTGCTCGAACGAAAAGCGTTGGCAACATCAGCCAACCATCTGCTGCTAGCAATGGGGTCCCTAGCCCCATGATAATCTGGTGCCCCGCAAGCCCTGAACTCTCGAAATGTCAAGGTACGCGCTCCCAACAACGCCATCATCTCGGTACGGAAGGCTCCCAGCCTCTCATCCAAGATCTCCAGTATACCCTCCTTGACCGTGCCAAAGATCACAGGAGTCTGAGCTAGGATACTGCATGTAACCTCAGCTGATATCAACTCTCTCATCCGCTCCTCGAGCTGCTCGGCCCCTGAACTCGAGCCTGATCCCTCTCCGGCGCCTGATCCGCCCGCTGGTCTCTCTCGCAACATCACCATGCTGAAACATATAACATAACCACTATCAGAAAACTCATCACTGCTGCGAGACCAAACACACCCCCTACTAGGTCCCCGGTCTTGTCTTGGCCCTTCTCGAATCAAGTACGGATCCTCTGCTTTCAGTAGTACGGGCCCATACTACCTTCCACATCTATCCGTACTTTCCTCAGGAATTGATTTGACTCCACCAGGTCCCTTATCCATTACTACTGCTCCCAGCACTATCTCATCCTAGGCTTACCCTAGGGAAACCTCTGACTCAACTCAAACAGTCCTCAGCTGCTGAAGGTCTCCTTGTGATGCCAATTAGCCATCACCTGGATACCATCACATGTGACGAGGCTCAGATAATCCTTCAAGTAAAAGACTCATCCCTACAACGGTTGGACTCAAACAAGAGCTGCGCAATAGGGCCAAATCCAGCACTCTGAGATTATTCAACCCTGATCACATGTGATGTGACGTATCCACCTAATGGCTAACTCCCATCACTCAAAATCCCACAATGCACAAAGAAAGCAGCATTCGGACAAGGGGAAAATCTAACCACAACATACTCAAGCAATCATATCCAAACAGCAAGAATCTGAACTAACATGCAACACAAACTCATAAACTCAGGAATAACCTAAATAGGCTATCCTACTACTGTCTAATCAGCACTATCATGCAGCTCAAACACATATAATAGGCACATAAGGCATCATTCCTAAATCCTTAGTCCTAATCTAGCATACTGTTCTATCAACTGATAATCATAACATAAACTTGTATGGGTATTTTGGGGTACTTACTTGAGCTCGGTTGATTGCATGCACCACACCCTTTTTCTCTTTTCAAAGTTCTTTTCTTTCTGAATTATTTTTGTCTTTCTAAAACTGTTTTCTTTCCCAAAACTCTCTTTTTACAAAACTGTCTTTTCATTTTGAAAACTTCTATACCAATCCCTCAGTTTGAGTTCAGACACGCTCGAGAGCATGTCCGAATCCCTCAAACCAAGGCTCTGATACCAACTTGTAACGTCCCAAAATTCAAGACTAAAAATTTCTTTTAATAAAACATTACTTTAAGCAAATTCATCATTTCAAAACATAAATAGAGTATTAGTTTCCAAAGTACATGTTTGTTATCAGAGTAAACATTCCCAGGCTGTCTAAACTATGGTGTGTGCCAAGCGATCACCCCGAGCTCTTCCCTCCGCTACCGGAAGTACCTGAAACCAAAACTGAAAACCGTAAGCATGAAGCTTAGTGAGTTCCCCACCCTACCACATAACATGCATAACCACATACTGCACATACCGGGCCACGCCCGCTATCCTGGGCCTCGCCCCTACCTCGGGCCTCGCCCGCTACAACGGCCCCGCCACTCTAGGCCCCGCCTGGCTTCGAGCCCCGCTCGGATACAGATCTGTTTCACTTAGGCCTCGCCTGTCATAGGGCCTCGCTCACTAACATATAATAGCACGTAAACATATCACATCACATCACATAATCTAAACACATGCTAACGGATCTTGTCCTAAGGCCTCGTCTATCTCTGGGCCCCGCCCATGTCCTGCTACTGATAAGTCATGGAACCCCGTCCGTACTCCTGCTGATAGTGAGATATGGGCCCAGCCCACCCTCACTCCTTCCCTAACTTGGGCATCACCCCTGATCTGCTGCTACTGAGATATGGAACACCATCCACACTCTGCTATTGGTGAGATACGGGACCTCGCCCACACTCACCTCCCTACCAGGCACATACAAGTATCACACAGACAACAAGTATAAACTATCATTTAAACCATTCCTTGGGCACCCACCCTCTATCATTGGACCTCGTCCCGAATATCATACTAGCATACTGGGCCTAGGGCTAACCCCTGGGTCTTTTACTCATAACTACATGGGCCGGCATTGTGGCCGTAGACCTATTCATACAAAGGGAAACTCACCTGATGCTGTTGAACTGCTGCTGCTAATTCCTTTGACCGCTACCTGACCACTGACTCCGGACTGCTGCTCCACTAGCTCCCCGAGCTACCAATATCAACATAACACTTAGTCTAACTGACCTTCAAAGGTCAACTAAGTCAACTCTTGTCAAAGTCAAAGTCCTGGTCAAAGTCAACCTTCCAGGTCAACCCTACTCGCCGAGTCCACTTACTGACTCGCCGAGTTCTTATGCTCAAAGTCCTTCCAATCGCAACTTGACTCGCCGAGTCAACCCCTGACTCGCCGAGTCTACAGATTCCCGAATCTTGTCCTGACCAACTCATTGAGTCCTTGCTCGACTCGCTGACTCGAGTCTTAACTCGAAGGGTTTGGGACTACGCGACCTGACTCGCCGAGTCTAAGAACAGACTCGACGAGCACACGACAATCTTCATCCAACTCGCCGAGTTCATGCCTATCTTCATCCGACTCGACGAGCTGTTCATCCCACTCGTCGAGGTCCTCCTCATCTTCAAGCTACTCGCCGAGTCCACTCGAAGGACTCGCCGAGTCCATTCAGATCTACATACATGCAGAGGACTTTCGAGTCATGCATGGACTCCAAACTGTAGATCTACCCTTCCCAAGCCTATCCCCCACGTAAAGTTGCAAACTTTACGTGTAGAGAGGGAGATCTAGGCAAAAAGCACCATAAACTAGGGTTTAAGGCCAAGGGGCTTCAAAATCGACTCAAGGGCTGATACTTTATGCTTCCCCAGCTCATAACACACTTGGATCTGAAGTAGCAACTCCAGATCCGGCTCCTAACTCAACATAATATGATTATGGCTAAAGAGCCCCAACAACCACACATAAATCTAGATGTATAAAGGGTCCAGGAACTAGTTTATACCTCCAAAAGCTCAGAAATGTCTTCCCAATCCCGGATCTACAACCCCCTTCTTGCACTCTCAAGATTCTTCTTCTTCCTCCAAGCTAAATGCACTCTTGAAGGCAATAAATGGTTCAAATAGAGGATATGGCGGCTAAGGTTTGATATCCAGGGCTTAAGAGGCAGTAAGGAACCCTAGGAAGAAGATTAAGACGTTTATATAGGCTCCAAGTCCCGAATTTAGGGTTTTCCACGCATAGAACAGACTCGCCGAGTCCACTTGGCCGACTCGCCGAGTCGGTCACTTACTCCTCGACTCGGATCCTGCTCGGACTCGCCGAGTCGACCCCTAAACTTAGGGTTTTCTTTCCTTTCTTGGCCTTCAAAACTTTGGGTGTTACAATTCCATTATGGCAGAATTACCCTCATCATATTAGATACCAAGGCCTTCTATGACAATTTTTTCGATAATCAACTTAACCAAACAACACTTACAGCCATTAGGCACACGAATGTGAAGTAATTTTTCCTCCCTGCACAATTGTTCAACCACTGCACAAGAAATAATTTAGAATCTGTTCAACAATTTATTATATTATTATATACCTGCCTACGAAAGCTATGGAAGAATCTGTTCAATCCACCTCGAAACTTGCTGCAAATCATACCGTTGTTGATATGTTGAATCCACGTTATTATTACTCCCACCATTACCACCACTTCCATCACCGGAATCAGCCACCTCCCTTTCTCCTCCACCATCTTCATGGTTCACTTCAACCGGTTCACCATGCTCCTCTTCTTGGTCTTCATCACCCGTTATCCAAATCGAAACCTCCCCATTGCTACTCTCACCATTACTACTTCTATTACTAGCAGTACTGGAACCACTCGAGTTATGATCATGATGATGATGGTTAGAAATCAAGATCTCTAATTCGTGATAATCGATATTCGACCTAGGTCGAAGAACACCCGAGTATTCAATTATAGTAGTTACAGGTGCTTGTAAGAAACAAATTATCGGAAACAGAGAAGACGACATCGCTCTCGGCGAAGAACTGCTACTGCTTATCCTCCGCATCATCGGTGATGTGGGGTTTGATGAATTCGGACTATTAGTCGCATGATTATCAGAACTCGTAGGATCAATGCTAACATCTGTTGTTTCCATTAATCGACGCATACAAACCCTTCTCTGATTGTACCTTTTAAATGCTCAATCCACAAATTCCCCAAAAAGAAAAATACTTACGATGATGTAGAAGAAAACAAAGAGAAAAACGTCAAATGGATTGGAGGTGACAAGGGTTAAATAACGATCTTCACATGTAAATATGAGAATTTATGTTAATTTAACGAGTCAATAACCAGATAAATTGGGGAAATGGCTTCAAGAATCCCTCTAAACAGAATTAGAGTATCGAATTCTAGGGTTTTTTTTGGTTGTGTTTGGAATCGATATGAAAGCTCCAACTCGATTCAGGAATGAAACGAAACGAAATGGTGCATTTGAAACGATACTGACTACGATTTAGGGCTAATGCTCTAAATTTATCTTTGATTCTTGAGTGAAATCAGGAATATTAATTATCTTCCATAATTAACTATGCATATATTACTATAATACCCTTAACTGATTTATTTAATGATTTATTTTTTCCTAAATTCCTATTAGTGCATTCATGCACACTATACTTGCTGAAAACATTTGAACCTATATATATATATATATATATATATATATATATATATATATATATATATATTAAGAATAGATGTGGTGGATTTGTTTCCTGATTCATAGGGATAGTTGGTTTTCCTTTTCCTATAGGTATTGTATTCTCTCTTTGATTTGATAATAAGAAAGATTGATCGTTTCAATAAAGGAGAGGTCGTTTAACATGAAACTAATGATCTGATCAGTTTATTCTAATTGAGAGAACAAGAGAATGAGATTCGATTGACAAAAAATCTTCGGAAAACAAAATTGATGGCGGAAAACAATCTTATATTTGGAACGAGGATTAGTTACCGATCATGAGGTCATATTTGGAAGACTTGATGAACGAATCATCAACGGATGAGGTGCAAATGATGCAAAAATGTAGCTCATCCAACCCCATAGAAGAAGATTGTTGAAGGAAGCACCGGAGAACAAGGTCAATGGGAGGACGGCATATCGTAGTTTGTAAGAGAAAGATGCATTTGCAAGATTAGTCTATCATCAGATAATAGATTAAAATACTTCTTAGTCATATTTTTTTCCTATAATACCCATGTCTCATTTAATTAAGTACCCCCCAACTCTTTAGTTTTCTATTTATTTACAAAAACGACACCTTGCATCTTAACCCCTTATTTTATCTAATGCTCCATTTTTAGTTCTCGGGTTCTCAAGAAACTATGAGTTCTCAAATGATCCTTCTTCGTATGTGTGTGTGTGTGTGTGTGTGTGTGTGTATATATATATATATATATATATGGGTTAGATGGTTGACCCGCGAACCCAAACACGTAACCCAACCTAACCCAATAAATAAACGGGTTGGCGGGTTAAAAATCTCAACCCTAACCTGCTTATTTTCGTGTCAGGTTACATGTTGTGTCAAGCATTTCCACCTCTAGTAAAATGTAGGGTTAGCAATGGGTTGACATGTTTTAGGTTCGGGTCAACCCATTTATTAATTAGGTTGAGGATTTCAACCAAATCCAACCTGTTTATTTAAATATGTTGATATTTCTAATCCAACCCAACCTTCAGATAAATAGGTTGTCACTGGGTTGACATGTTTATGTAGTTTTCAACCGATCCTATTAAATAAATAGGTTAAACCTAGGTTAACCAACTTAAAATAAAATAAATTGACTAAAGATTACATCATTTAAATTAGTTCGAAACTTAAATAAAATTTCAAATAAATTATTCAAATAACATTAAAATGTCTAATTCCAAAATGATTTTAAAAAGTGACTAGTTTTATCGGCGTTAAAAAAATGAGAATTATGATTGCATTTTTTAAACATAAATAATAATACAAAATTATAATTTATAAATTAATACCTAGATTAATATATGATAATATTTGATTAACTATTAAAGTAAATATATATTAAAGTTAAATAGTCTATTGGGTTGAAAACGAGTTGATAATGTTTACCTAAATCAACCTATTTAATTAAATTGGTTAGACGAATTGACCCTTCAATTTAAATGAGTTGCAAATCTCAACACAACCTACTAATTTGGGTTGGGTTGAAGGATTGTTTTGATTTTTACGGGCTCTAGTAAATGACTAATTAAGTAATAGTGCTTGTACTAGATTATAGCCCGCATTAAACGCGGGAAACGCATAAAAAATATATAATCGTTTATAGATATTGTATAATGATTATAAAAAAATATATGGTTATTGGTATCATTGAAATGTGTAGAAAATACATTGAAAACGATAAATATATATAATCTCTTTATAGACATTATTTTTGTTTTATTAGTTGAACGACTTTCCTCGTCTCATATAGTTATGATATTTATATATTTATAAGCATTTTAATTAGACGTTCCTTGCATAATAATGTTACCTAATTTAAACATATATTGACAACCAATATACCGTTTTCTCTATTGCATTAAATATTGACAACTATTTCATTTATTCAAATAAAGTTATGTAATATAATTTATAAAATGTTAAATGTTATATAGATTTAATTTTAGTATATCATCAATGTAGATTCTTTTCTAAATCATGATTGGTTTATTTTAAATTGATTATAAATATAAATGCTAGCTTTATGTTTGTTCTTATTTATTTGGTGTTCGCAAGAACTTTGCATTAGTTTTTGGCGCAACTTTAAATAATTTTAGTATATCATCAATGTAATTTGATATATCTTTCAATTATATGAAATATCAAATAATGACATTTCATTACTATTGTGATAATTTAGTTTATATATTGTATTTTCACTAATCTTAACGGTCTTATTTTTTCTAATAACCGTAACGCTTTTACTAAATGTACTTTTTACAAATCTCCTAATATCTTATAATTTTTATCTTACTTTATAATTTTACATAACTATGTTATTTTCAAGATTGACTGCTTTAATAGTGTTTTTTTTTCAGTCTATTCAATTTTATATTTCATTGTAGAACATCATCGTTTGTATGTATTCTGAAATTTCACTTTAAAAATGTTTAATGTTTACACCTTGATATTAATTTTTTTAATAAACTCATGTAATAATTATGAAATATATATCTCATTTTAATTAACATTCACTTCCTTTATTATAAGAAATTTCTCATTAAACGGATATACTTTTGGAAAATAATAATAATAATAGGGCAGCATTATCTAAGACGTAAATGTTTGATATACTTTTAGAGAAAAAAATCGGGATCATTAAAAAAAATTTATATAAAGAAAATACAAATTTAAATTCGTTGAAATTATGGATGAAATTATTGGCGAAAAATTATTTTGGAGGGAGTTGTATTTTGTAAGGTATAATAATATTACAAAATTTGAAATATCTATATTTGTTGTGTAAATTAATAAATTTTATTGTTACTATACAAAGATAAAAAAAAGTAGGTTGATATGATATACAAAAACAAATAATTTCAATGATATTTTAAAATCATGTCAAAATTAACCGGATTCTTATGACATAAAAATTAAAAAAAAAAAATCATAATCATCTCTAATATATAAAAGTAACATTTTCGTAATTAATGTCAGTTCCCAAGATTGTTAATTTTTGTTTTGTTAAAGGTACCTAATATCTTTTCATGTTTATTTGAAAAGTTTCAGAAAAATAGTTAACTGATTTCATTTAATTTGTGACAAAGAAAATCGAAATATATGAATACATACATTTGATATAGGAACAAAAAATAATATAAAAAAAATATAAAAAAGGGAAAGAAGGTACTAACCTTCTAGCGCACAAGAGCGGATGTTTATAGTAGAGAATGATGATGGAAGTTATAAACAATATTAACGATGTTGTAGGAGAAGGTTTGAAGAAAAGAAACGATTGAAAATAAATGTGAGTCGCAGATTCAACGATGAATCGTATATGTATGTGATAATTTGAATATGATTTTTCGGTATTATTGATTTCCTAATAAAAAAAGATTTTATATTAATGGTTTACTAATATAAACGGATTTATATTAATGGTTGATATTAAGGCCTTGATTGAAATGATTTGTTAATAATATGTTTTTTAAATTGACCATATTAAAATCTTCATAACTGAAAATTTAAGATGTAAAATATGGAAAGCTTTTATTGGAATTAAATACATTCCATTTCAACGAATGTAAGTTATTGATTAATGATTGAAAAGCATTTATTGGAATTAAATACATTCCATATGGGGAAGATGATGTCAGCAATTTGATCTAAGGGTGGAAAAAATAAAATTGAAATACAATCAATGGTCCAGATTATTTAAGATGGTGTCATAAGATTTCTCTTTTAGTAATATTTAAAATATGTAAAATGTTAAATATATAAAACCCTAATTTTTTCAATTTTTGCGCATAATAAACCGTCTCAATCAAATTAAATGACTATTTTACCTTTGTATTTAAAAATTAAAAATGTCATCGATTTTTACCCTTAGATTAAAAAACACTATTCATCGACTCTACGTTCATTACAAATAGATTGATACATACAATTAGTATCTTAATACATTAAGCTAAATTTTTTGGCTTATTTTGTCTAGATTAAGTCAAAAGAAAATAGCCATATATCGTTGTACATATTAAGTGCTAAACCCATTAAATAAAAATACTTAAAAAGGCTAAAACACAAACAAATTGATTGATTAAACCATGTTAATATAAGTGACAAAAGAATTTGTTTTCTTTTTACTAGACTAGATAGATAAGAAATTTTAAAAACACCATCATTCATCATATCACTTTTTCCATATCTTTTACATCCAATTTGCATTAACCATTCAAATCTAAACAACTCCATAAATACTATCTCTTTCACTAATCCCGAGACCCGCCAGCCGAAGATGATCTTTTACCGCCGTATTTCTGTTTATTACAACAATAATTAAACCCAATTTAATATCAACATTTTAAAACCACATATAATTAGAATATTAGCCAACTTTATAAAATAAAATAAAAACAAATTATTTAGTTCTGATTTAAAATTTATAAACAAATACTAAATAAATATATTATGGTTTAATATTTTATAGATAAAAACATTTTAGATTTAAACCGGCATATTATCGTTTTTATTTATGTGAAACTTTTTGAATCGATTTGAAAATATATATATATAATGTTATTCTGTTCTTATTTTATAAACCAAAACCAATTTGAAATTCAAAATAATAATTCGGTTTTATTGAAAACCAATCCAAATATCCGAACCAAATTGTCCAAGGTTTTATCCAAATAATGAACAGCCTAATAGGGGAAATCTATAGAAAAGTTCCAAACTTTTGGGAAAAGTTTCAAAAAAGTCCTAAAAAAAATTTTGAACAGAAAAGAACCATTACTTTGAAAAAATCATATAATCTGTCATTTGCTGTTTAAATATAAAAAATGACTTTTTTATTAATTTGGGCAAAATGTTAAATAATCGGGACTTTTCCGTTAAAAAAAAACTTGTAGGACTTTATTGAAACTTTTCTCAAAATTTTGGGACTTTTCTGTAGATTTCCCCCCCAATATTGGATGCCACAGTGGACGCCATGTCACCTCCAGGTACACATAAGTCTGAGAAATTTTGTTATATTGGATTACCATAACGGATGCCACGTAGGATTCAATACCAATACCGGTTTATCAGATTTTGGTAAATGATGTTTTATATGACATTAGCCAAATATCAAATGCTTGAATATAATCAATGAAAAATGGAATAATTTGTGTTTTTTTTTTAATTGAATTGAATGCTGACCTGTTTCCCGATGCTGAATGGGATATACTTGTATTTAACCATATGCATGATTTGGCGTTTCATTGTCATTGCAAACAATACAAACCAGTAACAAAGTAGTATTGGCCAAAACACAGGCACATCAAACATGGAAAAGAATGTCATCATAATCGATATAATGAAAGCCTTTGTAATGGCATACCTGTAATTTCAAGTTTCAAGTTTCAAGTTTCAACAACAACAAGCAATATGAAATTATGGTAAATGATGTTTATGTTGATGTGAAAGGCTGAAATAATTACCAGAATTTAAACTCAGGGAGGCGGCGAATAAAAGGCTTGAACTCATCTGAGCCTTTTGTAGGTAGTAAGGCACCATCTGCGGGGTCCACTTCAGGGTCAACCAAAGGGGACAAAAACCCAATCAACAAATTGAGTAAGTAGATTCCGAGTCCATAGGTAACAATGTAGAATCCTTGAAGATAATAGACACGTAATGCAAAGAGAAGTGCTAGAGTAGCTGTTGTAATCCATCTGTAAACTGCATGTGGAGTGGTTTTATCAAGGTAATACTGGAAAAGCCTTGAATATTGTCTCCATTGATCCAATGTTGCTTCAGAAGCTGTATTAGCACCTCCGATTCCCTCCATGGAAAGTTATCCTCAAAACCCTAATCATCCAAAATACAATTGTTTAGATGAACAGAAAGTCTCCCAAAACTTGTAACTATGTTAAAATAGATTGAAATGATTTTCAAGCTGCTTATCAAGGTGAGAGTTGTGTTCTAGTGTTATTTTTTTGCATTTTCAACAACCGAAACCTATGTGCATCTTCGATAAATTCCATTGGTTTCAGTATTAATAAAGAGCAGCATAAGATTAGAATTGAGATGAGTTCGAATATCATTGATTCGACGATATCAATTAGTAACATATGAGTTTCATTCATTGCAAAAAACTAAGACAAATTGCTACAAGGAAAAGCAAAATAGACGCGTTCAGGGAGCAGATCTGAAGTGAGACATCGCGATTTACAGACATAAAGTTTGAATCGAGAAGATGAGTGATTGTACGCCGAAAACACTAGGGTTTGATGATAAAACCAATCGATAAACATAAAGCTGCTGAAATTAAAGAGAAAAGTGTGGAAAACTGCTTACGTCCAATGAGGGAGGATCCGGTGAGATTGGGCGGAAGGACGGCGGAGGATCGATTTGAGAAATAAGAAACGAGAGTGCGTGGAAAAGAAGAGAGTCGTCGATTTTTCTCAGATGGGCGACGGAATCGGTTCCTCAGGGTTGTGACGGCTGCCGTGCGTTTCTTGCTCTTTTGGCCGTTTGTCTCTGTTATCCTCAGTTATCCAATATTAAACCGTCTATATTTTTGTAGCAAGAATTATATTTTTAAAATTGGATTTTCTAGTAATACATGCTATAAGAGCATATATAAAAAAATATTAATTATAGAAAATATTATTATAAATGTGAAATACATTAATTATAGAAAAAAATTCTAAATATAAAATATAAAATATATTAATTACAAAAAATATTAGTTATAATTAATACATTTTATATTTAATTATGATAATATTTCTTATAATTAATGATTTTTATATGTGTCATTTGGCACATGTTAAAAAATACATTTTAAAATTAATAAAACATTTAATTTTAAATTTAGCTAAATAAAAACCAATTATCAATTACCACTTGTTAATAAAAAAATTGTGCTATTAAAAGCAGACAAATACAACTTAGTTGGCTTGAGGATTGTGATAAAATAACCTAAATTTGTTCTTATACCTTAAATATTCATGTTTCTCACAACTAGGTGATATGCATGTGTGAACATGAATGCGAAAATATTGATCTTGAAAATAATTTTACCACATACAAACATATGAATGAAATTAAAATCAAGAAATTACTAAACATAGCAAAAATATATATATATATATATATATATATATATATATATATATATATATATATAAAAGATCGCTAACATATTATTCAATATGTGCTCAGAAATTTCAAACTCTACTTGCCCATCATTATCCTCACCTACGACACCATCACCAATCTCCTATTTCTAGTATCCACTATGCAAATTTTTTAACTTCAACCAAGTGTTTCAGATGGCAACCTACTTGTGACTATATACATACAATCAACTTCAATACATTACAATGGTACCAAAGTATTGACGAATTAAAAGATGCATTTAATATATCTTGCCTACTTCCTTTTGGTATAACATATAGTATATGCCTGAAATCCCCTCCAAAAACAACAACTTTTACACCTAAGGGTGGAACATTGATGCCATTATTTTGTACTCCTAAAATGTTAGCAAGGATCCGATCTAAAGTTTCACCATATTGTCTATGCACCATCGGAGCCTCATCCCAAATAATTAATTATGTCTCCTTAAGAAACTAACACATATTAATGTCGACGATAGTAATGAGACACATTGAGTCTTTGTCAAAATTAAATGGAAGTCCAAATCTTGAATGAGCAGTGCACCCTCCTGTAGGAAATAGTAAAGTTATTCCAATTGAGGAAATAATAAGAACGATATGTTCTCTAGATCGTATACTTGCAAATAAGGTCCAAACATATGTTTTTCCAGTTCCAACATATCCACAAATAAAAATATTCATCCATTATTACTATCTTTATCTTTTATGATCATATTTGATGTGTTATAAAACAAAGATTTACAATTTATATCCTATATATTCGACTCAACTAAAACACAATACACAGTGTGCCTATTCGTGCAGTTCTAGAGTAGAGTAAGTAAGAGTCGAACACAGTGAACATAATTCTAATTAAGAAAATAATACTAATAATTAAACTAAAAGGATTAAAATTTGATATGGGGGTTTTATCTGATTTTTCAAGTTCATAAAAGCATTATTAATGCAATCTACTAAAAACACTTTAATCTAAAGCAAACAATTAGAAAATGAGTTTTGATCAAGAGTTAAAATATACTTCCATTTAGCTTTGAATCCCCCCCCCCCCCCCTTCATATGGTTAATTTCAAGCAATGAATTATTTCTCTTGGTTACCAAATTAGAAGTTACTAGTTATCATGATTAGACTAACTATTGTATGTCAATTTATGAACATTAATACCAATGATCATGCAAGCTAAGTACACCAACTTTACTAATTATACTAGGATATGATCAATCTTTAGCTCTAGCAATTTAATGATCATAAACAACAAGGTAAACAAATTCATGTAATCAATGGCCACTTAACTACAAAAAACATGAAGGCAAGGCAATACAGATTGAAACTTTAACATGCTAGGATGGGATCTATCAAACACAAGTTAAAACCGACTTCAAATAGAAATCAACACATAGTATCAGGGTTCATCTAATATAAACGAAAGTAAAGGGTTATTAGCCCATGATTATAGAAGAAACACTCATAATCATAAAGTAAACTAGGTTAAACATAGTAAATCTAGGCAAACCGAATGATTAATGAAAATTTTTTACTTCAATCTCTCTAACTCTTCCTCTCCAATCGAAATCAGGTCTCAAAGGGTTCTTGGTTTCCTTAGGTTGAAGAAAACAACAGCTCCTTCTGCATGCAACCCGAAATCTAATCTAAAAACCAATACTTATACTTGCCAAATTATAGCTTCCACGTCGTCGCCAAATAGTCGCCACGCCTTGGAAAACATTCCAGACGCGTATTCCTCAAGCTTCACTAAACTTCAGTCGAGAAGGTTCTAAAAGCCACACTGTGGGTTTCTTCTTTTATGCGAATCTTCTTCTCTTCTTCTTGATGCAAGCCTCCTCCCTTAAGTTTCCAACTTTGCTCCTTTTTATTCCCTTTTCACGAGAATGTCTTTCTTTGGCTACAAAATATAATTTGTACTTTATAAGTACTATATATATATATATATATATATATATATAATAATATCAAAATACCTCACACTTGTCTTTTGATTATCCTCAAGCAAAACTTTATTTCAATACATCACATTAAAACATCGTCCATCAATATCACACAAAACAGTCCAATTTGAACTCACTAATTACATATCGCCTTAATGCATGTAGTTGTGTCTAGTTTTCACCTAATTACATCTCGCCTCAATGCATCTCGCCTCAACGTTCATTTTTGGCATTCATACCACTTACGCCCTTTTATTTACCCCATTTCGTTTCAAAAGTTATTGCCAAATTTCAATTAACACGATTTTAAAAAGAAAAATACTTTATAATATAATTATCCTAGAAATATAACTAAATTTATTGCAACACACTTATTTCTTTTGGAAAATTTTTTCTTTTTCACTTTTTTTTATATCTTTTCGCAACTTTTCAACTTTTTTTATCTTTTCTCAATATTTCAACTTTCGCATATAAAAAAGCAAACAATACTAACTTTATTATTACTAATACTATAGTTCTTGACTTTCTATGAAAGTTGTAACATCCTAAAAATTTCAACAAAATTAAACTTTTCAGAACAACACATTTACTAATAAATGTGTTTACAAAATCAGTATTTCCAAAACTTTAATTAAAATGTTTGTCTCCCAAGATCAATGACATAAAATCAGGATGTGTACAGTCACACATTCGTCTTGCTACGATTCTCTCAAGTACCAAATCATAAACCAAACACTATAAGCACAAAGCCTAGTGAGTTTCCCCCAAAGTACCACCACACAAACATATAACATATACCAACAAATAGCATGCATACAAAGCATTCAACCTGGCTGGAACACCTCACCGACCTACAAACTATCTAGACCGCTCAAAGAACCTTCAGCAGCGACTGGACCGCCTCACCTGACCTTTAGCCTATCTGGACCGTTCTTCGGGCCTTTGACTTGACTAGTATGCCCCTCTGGCATGCAGTCTATCCGGGCCGCCTGTGACATCCCCAAATTCACAGTCATTTTAAAAAAATTTATTTATGCTTATTTAAAAATTAGAGTATCCATTTTAAATAAATATGTTGCGGAATTTGTTCCTAGTAAACATGATAAATACATTATCAAAGAATTTCCGAAGAAATGTATTTTGTTTATATTAAAACTTTGGGATGTTAGTGTCAATACATAAACATAAGCATAAACAGACCTTACATTCATTTACACTAATGATTTACATCTCATTTAATCTCCCAGTTTAATGTATCTTCAAATCGACACATGTGATATAAATAAACTAAGTGGGTGAGGTTGGGAAACCTGGTGAGTACATAGGGTTTTTAACCAAAAATAATATAGTTAATTTGTTTCTTCACATAATTCATGTCAAACAATTAACCCGACTACCCATCCCCATTTTCTTCATTTAAACTTTACTAAAGATTTATCCTAAGGGTCATCTCCTACATCGTATTTACCTATCATCTCCTTACATCACATTTCCTTATATGTTTGTTCCTAAGGATTATCGTCTATATTGCATAGATAATACTCCTTCGGGGATTACTCCCCTAATATGTATCCAGTAAGGGTTAGGGTATCATCACATGAATACATAGTCACAACATCGCCTGAACTCATAATTCAAAGTAAGGGTTAGAGTATCATCGCATGAATACGTAGTTATAACATCGCCTGAACTTGTAATTCATCACCCACAAGTTACGAGCCTGTTGGTGTTCACACATGACTGTCTAGAATAGTCTATGGTCGCATCTATACTCTAGTAGATGACTACATCGCTATATCGCAACATCGCAGGTCAAGATTATGGCATCTCCTCACATCCCACATCACCTATTTATCATCACCCATCTATCATCACATTTATATCATCACCCATCGCTACCCAACATATATTTATAAGTATAAAAATACATATAGAGTTTAAATCATGTAAACATGTATAAATCGTTCATCTAACATAGATATGAGGAACACATATAATATGAACACATAACACGTAATTTATATTAAATAATTCATATCTATGTGTAAGATGAAACTAATTATGCACTCACTTGTTAAAGTGATGACTCGAAATTCGGGCAACGCTTCGCTTTTAACAATCATCTTTTCCTTCGATGAAACCTAGTATCATTATTACTAGATTTTAGTCTAATATTTATTGTGACAAATTATTAGTATAGATTTATCACTAAGTCAAGGTCTACGAGCAATATTGTTTTTCTTGTATTATATAAGTGGTAAACAATACTTTTCAACTACTAGGTACAGACAGGGGCAGGCATGAAGCACCGGAGGGCAGGACCATTTTAGCATTTAAGCTGTTCTGAAATCCAGCAACCTTATGCGGCCCTTCAAACCAGATTTCCCGTATCGTGAGTAGTTAAAAGTGAATATAATAACACTTTGTATAAGTTATAATACTTAGCACATATATTGTTTGTAGGTTCATAATAACGATAATGAACTTAAACATAAGTTATACTGATTTTTCATAAGTTATACTTAAACAGATATGAAAAATCAGTATAACTTATCTAATTCATACAGATTCGGATTTCGTTGAAATTTATATTTTTACAATTTACGGACGATTAGATTGATTTTTCCTATTTTATTATATTATAATAATCATGAAACACATAATATCTATATAATTCATTTTATTATGTCAAATAGGTTACAATTATTGACTCTAACTACTACTTTGGTTAAGATTATTTATCCTAAGTAATCTTTTATCAAAAAAATCATTTTTGACGCTTAATGTCTCTAAATTGACTAGCCTGAATTTGCGGGCACTACAATTATCTCCCCCTTAGGATGATTACGTCCCGGAATCATCAAAAGAACATGGCTTGTATAATGACTCCGTATGTTATCTTTTCATCCTAGATAATAACTGTAACTCTTATATCCTTTCAAATGAGTATCTAACTCTTGGACCTCTTTTTTTTTTTTTTTGAAAGAGCGACTCTTGGACCTCTTGCCTGTTGGCGGTGCTCAATCTTGCATCTGCTTTTCATACTATGTTGGACTTTCAATTGTAACCTTCAAGTTACAAAATTGGTCCTTATTAGAGACTCCTTCTTCTTCTTAACTTAAGAGAAACTCTTTACTTTGATTATCGTAACAGATCGATGAGTCACGTTCAAATGACGCCTCATCGTATGATGTAATGCTTAGACTCGGGTCTTTTAGAGTCAAATTCCATAAAGTGTGATACCTTCTTTCATGTTCTAATGTGGTATAATCACATTCTAGCATGTAGCACTTCTATCTACAAGCCTCTTACTTTAACAACGATCGTGATACTTCTACTAATCGCTTCGATTATCTTTCACTTCAATCTTCTGGCTTAATTCGGATACTATATCGAACTTGGTTCTCTAAACCACGTAACATAATTATCTAAGTGGAAATCGATATGATATGACCACTAGGGTTGGAATAACAATCATCTTCTTAGTTATTACCGAAACGATGGTAACGACAAACATGAACAAAATTGAATCAATTACTAGTGTCTTGGTAACCTTGTGACTTTCCCTGGTCCAAGTGCAAGTCCTGTGCTTCCAGTAGTATAGGCCTCTACTACCTTTCACACTTACTCATACTCGTCCCAAATATTGTCTCTCAGTCCTCCAAGTCACCACACAAGAATTTCACATAGTCATTTGACACATTGGATAACATAACTAAGGTTTATATTATTTCTTGAAGCGATTACATAGATATCCAATTTCACCCTACACTATGCCTCTTATATTAGGCTACACCACATGATACTATATAGCTACTTTATTGATCCTTACTCCTAATCCCTTGCGTTGTCACCTGCTTCATCAAGGATCATCTGGAATGCTCTCGCCTTTGGCTTCGGCGGCGCATTTTGCCTTGCAGCTTCGTTCTTCTTAGGGCAGTTCTTCGAAATATGTAAGTTGTCGAATGTCCAGTCTCTAGAATTGTTGGATTTATATGCCCAAAAATAATTATGGAGTGATATTGCTAATAATATATGATCCTATAGGGTCACACCTTTATCAAGTTGACACATTTTGTATATATATTATTAATGTGATTATTAATAAATAATATCAATTATTGTATTTTAATTAGGGAATAATTATTGTTTTTGTGAAAATAATAATTATAAGAGAGTATAACTAGTCATTATTTCATATGGTATGAATTAATAAGTCATGCACAACATTTTAGACTAGTTGGATTCCTTTGTCTTTTACCTAAAGACAAATTTTATATTTTATAAACTTGGAGTTTATAAAAACAATAAAGAATCTTTCTTATAAAAGATGATATGGGCGAAATATGATGATGGTGTGGGAGGTTGCTTTTCAACCTTCCACCTTTTGTCTTCCATGCTTCTAAAGTCTACCATTACTTTAGATTATTTTAATGGTTAGGCCTTATCTTTCATTGTCACACCCCCAAACCGGAACGACGGAAACGTTCGGGGGCGGAGGACGTCATGCTCAGTATCATAACCATAGTGAAGAAAGTAAACACAACCATCATAGATATAATTTAAAATGTTACATCGTTGCAGAATACATGTTTCCAAATAAGTTACATATGATGTCAAAATAGTTCAAAAGAAATCTACGCCTTAGCGTCTTGTCTTCAAAAAGTCTTATGGTTACCTGTATTACTGATTACCTGAGAATACAAGTTGTTTTTGAAAGATTATCAGCATTAAAGTCGGTGAGTTCATAAGCAATTTATGAATGAAAAATGAATGTTGTTCCTTAAAGTTTTGTTATGCGTTTGTTTCTAGAAAATCCAATATTTTCAAAAAGGTTTATTGTAGTCTTAACTGAACCAAGACTTAGCATATGTAAGTAAATCATCATACTTATATGTGGTTTTATATGTAAATAAAACTCCTTTTTGTGAAATCCTTAAATTCCTGTGAACGGCGTGTTTGTTAATTTCCCATGTGAGTTGTTATAACCATACTATGACTCGAAGGCCTCATACTCGACGTCCTTCAAGCGTCAGAATGTTATGACACTTGTCACCCCAGGCCTGCTGGTCTAGCTGGTGCAAGCAACTTAGGTGCGGGTTGTCAAACCCAATATAGATCTATATACAACTATCACGCTCTCCCTACACGAGATTCTGGCTATAACTACATGACTTTTCTGTAGTACTAAAGAGTACTCCGAAGATGAATGTCTCACAAATTTATTCATTAACATGTTCACGTAGTTTGTAATAAAATACTCGCTTTGTAAATCGATAGTATTACCATTTGAGGTGTCCAAACTATACCTATTATAGTTTTATCAAAATATTTTATGTTGTAATTGAAACCTTGTTATGCATGACCTTGTATTTCAATAAAATGACATTGAAAATGCTAAATATAAAATCTTACACACCTTGCTCAGCATGTTACAAGGTGTGAAAAATACTCTTAAACTTGTTTTAAGAGTTTAACTCTTAATTGCCACTGTTTTAGATTATTTATAAAAAAATCATCGTAATTCGAAAACTAAATCCGTAAACTCAGAGAGTTTGGAAAAAGAGTCTACTATGTTCACAAATTTTCTTATAATTTTTTGTTGTCTCAAACCAGTGTGAAAATGTTCATTTTCACAACCTGGTCCGATTTCGTTGTTGCAGTGATAGGCAGTTTTGTAAAAATCACAAATAATTGTAGAAAAATTGTATGAAGATGTGCAAGGAGTCATTTTAAAGGTATGAACCTGAACTATTTGCATATTGAACAGTTTTGAAAGTTATTAAGTTTAAGTTAGGTAAACAGTTCGTGAACAGGTCACAACTTTTCTGTTGTAAGCTGTCAAGTTAAGTTTCACATGTGTTTTGGTGTTTTAACTTGTATTCCCCCCTTTAAAACTAAAGAAAACTAGAAAATGTAGGGGTATGAACTCACCTTTAGTGATTCTTGGAAGAGTGGAGGGTCAAAGTCGAGGAGTATCAAGTCAAAAACACTTGATGAACACGTAAAAGCTTGGATGATCCTAAGAACGATTCTTTGGCGTTAGAATGTGTGTAGATGATTCAAGGATGTTATGAAAACATGGAATAACACTTGAGTTTAGAGGAAATACCTACCAAAAAGTGAAGTAATAACTCAATAACACTTCCAAAAGTGGCTGGAAGTTGAGAGCAAATAAGCTTCTTTGTGTGGTGAGAAAGGTGGAAAAGTGTGAGAATGATCAAGTGAATCAAGAAATCTTCCAGGGATTTCTTTACATCGAGGAGTTACTGGAGCAAGTTGTGAGTTTGAAGTGATGTGTGCATTGGTTTGTGTGATGTGGATAAGGTGGCAAGTGAGAGGGTGACACATGGAAGGCAAGTGGGGACACTTGACCCACTTGTGGGGTAAATATCCTCTTAATATAAAATAATGATTTTAAATTAATAAATCCTTGAGAAATAAATAAAATATGAGTTCTGGGAGTTTAAAATGGTAAAAATATGAATTTGGTGAAAAAATCCCGTCAAAAACGGGCTTAAGAGGCGAAAGTAGTCGAAAACCGAAAGAAGGAAGCGAACCTGTGAGGTTCGGCCCTTAGGAGGTGAGAACCGAGAGAAGGGAGGAGTAGGGACCGAAGGTAGGTGAAGGGACTGAAGGTGGAGGCCCGGGCCCGAAGGGGGAGGTTCGGCTCGCAGGGTTCGGTCCAAGGGGGGCTTCGCTTCTGACGAGTTTGCTTCTGATGAGTTCGCTTCTGACAACTTCAGCCTTATGAGAGGTTCCCTCTAAGAGGGTTCGGCTCCTAAGAGGGTTTCGGCCCTAAGTGGCTATTGTTCAATATAACTTCTCGTTTTGAGTGATTTTTGGCGAAGTTAAGGGTCGGGATGACCCGGTTGACTATAAAAAGTTGAGGGAGATTTTGAGAGAGGGAGAGATCCATTTTTAGCCATTTTCATTGAATAATCTTGCAATGCAAGGTCCGTGGACCACGTTATACTTCGTTTATGATTCTTTTAAGTCCCCAAAAGGGTTCATAGACGTGTTTTGATGCGTTTAACTCCCTTCTTAGTGTTTCATATTGATAAACACATAGATTTACCGAGACACTCGAATTCTTGACACACAAATGTACGTTTTCATAGAATAACTTTTAATCATACAAGTATTATACAAGATTGACCGGTTTGACTTGTTGACTTTGACTTTGACTTGAATTTGACGGTTGTCACATTCATGGACTATATAAGAGTGTCTTATGAATGAGAAGGGTGCAAGTTTTTGGTCTCATTTCTTCTCTTGAATCATGTGGCCGAAACTCTCTCCCTTCTTCCTCCTCTCTCTCTTTTGAACTTAGTTTGGTAGTTTAGAAGACCTCTTGAGTTGTTCCCTTTATTGATTAATTGAGTTAATCACTTAAATACTTAAGACACTCAAAAATACAAGAAGGAACTAGCATTCCAAGTGCCTTACTCTTGATGGTGGATACTTGTAGAGAAATCATACACTTTGATTTTTGCTATCTTCATCAACACCCCAAAATCAAGTGGGTTCAAAGGCTTCAAAGGTTATCTCTAAAACATCATATGGTCATTTTTTTATTTCATTCTAACATCTATAAATGGATCCATGATGACTTGGTTTTGTTATGAACTAAAATAAACTTGTTATTTTTAAAGTCTTCCGTTGCCGGTTTATGTGAAAAACAAACTTTTATTTCGTATAAAAACCCAACAGTGATATCAGAGCCATCTTTTATATGTTAGAATAATTTTTATGTTTGATAATCTTTGGTTTTTGGAAAATAAGCATGGATTTCTTTTGGTTAAGAAAAATTCATATTTGTCTTCTTTGGCAACTTCCTAGTTAAAACTATTTATTTTTTATATACAACCATTTTTCATGCATTTTGGTTATATAAAAGTTGCCTTAGAAAAAACAAAGAGTTGTTTGTTATTATATTTGATATGTTGTTGTGTAAAAAAGTCATTTGGACATTTGTGTTGTGTTGGTTGACATTTATTTCTTTTTAAATGTAACAAGATGAATAAATGACCTCCTTGAATATGACTTAACCATTTAAGATCATAATCCCAACCAAAAGCTTCCACTTTTGGTATTGGGCTTAATTATAGTCTTAATGGTTTAAGTGTTGCAACTTTCACAACATGGAGATTTGAAATCCTTTTGCAAGCAAGAGTTGACTTGGCAAGTGGGAGCTTGAAGACCTTTTGAAGTGTCCCTTAAGTTCTTTAGGAAATACTTAATAATTTTTGTGATGGCTCACAAAAATTATTACTAGACATGGATTGGTTTATACACATTATAATGCATGCTTGTGATGTTTATTTTATGTTAAATGTATGTTATGTTTTATGTATAAAAATGATTTTTACATGTCAAATAATATTTTTTCATAAGATAATATCACTTGGAGTTTGAGTAAAAAATATTTAAAAGATAACAGAAGATGTTTATAAATAGCTATTTATAAAAACGTTTTACCGGTTACCGGTTAAAACTCAATTTTTTGTTGAAAATAGTTTTATTGTAAAACTTATAAATACCAAAATTTAAAATATTTGACATGGTTGAAAAGATGTTTAAACTTTGTATAAACTCCATGTCTTTATAATAGATAATGAATGTTTATTAAAAAGACTAAAATCGGTTTATAGCGTTATAACAGCAAATAATAAAACTAGTGATTATTTTTGCGTTGAAACTTAATATATGATATGGGTGTTTTAAACATAACGCAACATGTTGATATTATTCTTTATGCATGCTAAATAAGATTTAAAACATATCATAAGATGCATTAAATTGAGTTTATAAAATAAAATGAGTTTATTCTATAAATTCATGAAGTCATAAGATTTTGATTATGAAAGGGAGATTTAAAATAGTGATTTTATAACTCATCCAAAACTCTAAGTCTTAAGCATAAAATAAAATATTATTAAGACCGTTACCGGTTCTTAAAACTGATCTATGACTAAACTTTAAAATACCAGATTTTAGTTTATAATTGATCACGGTTATTGGCAAATAAAATAAGGTTTTATTTGGCACCTGAAGAACCTCATAACAAGTGATATGAATTTTACAAAAGGGTACATTAATTGTTGGATGTATGCAATATTCATGAGACCATGTTTACATAAACTATAATTGTAAAACATATATAAACCCTTATTTACAAAACTTCAAATCTATGCAATCCATTTAAAATTCACTTGGGATTTTTATGCAGTCCTTATGGATTTTAGGGTCACCTTATTCATTTGAGTTGTAAAAAATAGTCAAGGTGTTTTTGTATTTGCTTATGGGATAAAGGTCACCTAATCATTTGTGAAATAGAACTCACAAGTTTTTTAAATAGATGATTTGATCAATTTCTTATGTGATAAAGGTCATCTAAGCATAAGAGTTTTGAGGCACAGATGGGATAAACATGCTAAGCTAAACAATAATTGTTTAGGATCCCATAATCTATGAGTTACATATCATATGTAATTGGTAATCGCTACCTACCGAGTTTGATTAAGTTTACGGGATAAAACTCAACCAAACTTCAGATCCAAATCATATAACCTTCAAGGGACCTCAAGGACCCATAAAGTTGCCAACTTTATAAAATCCATCCATCCAAACTTTCCCAAACTTGGAGAAAATACACAAAAAAGCCTAGATCTAGAAGCACGGAACATAAAGCTTGGAACTTGAGCACTCACAATGGTCTAGAGTAAATGTTAAGAGATGATGATGATTAGACTTGCAAGCTGGATCTATGCACCAAGGTTGTTTCTTTCTCCTTCAAGACTCCAAAACACCACCAAAAGCTCATGAACTCAATAATGGAGGTTAGGGTTTTGTTGAAAGGGTTGGAGGCTGAAGAGGATGCCCTAAACCTTGAGTTTAGGGCTTAAATATGGAGAAAACCATAAAAATTATGGGTTGGGGCTGAAATAGCCGCCACGTCGTGACACCCTTCATGTCACATCGTGGAGTCCATTCGAGACATGCATTCTTCATCTTTCATTCCATGTCATGACACTCCATATGTCACGTTGTGGCATATGGTTTTCCTCAAAAACCATGTCTTTGACTCCTTTACATCATCAACTGGTCCATTTTGGGAAACAGGTGTTATAGATTTGGATTGATCAATTGAAGTAGGGTTAAATCAATCTAGTTAATCAGGTTTTGATTATGTAATTGTTTTTAATCAACTGGTAATAAATAATGAATATCGTATTGTTTCCTTGTTAGGGTTTAATTTTGGTATAAACTAAAAATCACGGATTTTAACGCTTCTGAGGTTGTGAGACGTATTGAATATTGTTAGGAAATTTACACATATCATAGTGCAACTTCTTTGGTTTAATTAAGATCCTATTGATTAAGTTAGTAAAAATTTAAGTTTAACTCATAGAGCATGTTTTGGGTAAATAATTTGGTAAAAAAGAATTTCTAGAGCTTATTAGTAGTTTTTCGGTACCAACTTAGATAGAACATTTGTTAAATGACCATATCTAGATTAATTACATAATTATGAGAGTCATAACAGAATTAAAACATCTTTTATTATTTAATTTTCTGAAGTTTACTTTTATACACTTCTATTTTATGAAGTATTATTATTATTAATTGTAAACAACCCCCATCTTTAATTTTGTATTCGAACTAGTAATTGTGCCTTGCGTAAAAATGCATTAACTTTTAGGTTGTGACCTTGTGGATTCGAACCTGCTTCCCTGTGCTACCCTTTAGTGCAACCAAATAGTGAACTTTATTATTTGTTTAGGTTTGGTGATCCTAACAAGCATATGAAATTATGGGATGGTTTTTATGGTTGTTGCTTACTTGTCGAGGACAAAAACCTAGTAGCATGATGTGGCTACAAGGCCTGATTACACTGTTATCGTGCATCATTCTTGCCACCAGGAGGTGATATGTAAACCCATATGTAAGGCTAGTGGTTATCGTACAAATATGAGGGTTGGTTATTGTTCCCCATGGATGACGACAATATTTTGCATTTTGGTAACGATCTTAGGCGGCGGAAGTTTCCTTGTCAAGAACCAGAATTTCCAATAATCGAAACTAGGGGGACGAGGGGGATGATCCCGATGGTGAAGCTACTGTGGTTGGTGGATGTTTCACATATGTTGCTCTTCTAAGAGTAGCATGGAACATGTTTCAGAAAAAGATGGGATGGGAGAGCGGTACATAATGATATTTGTAATAGATTCGTACTTAGAAGAGAGATCATTTATGGCGTACATTATCAAGTGTTTTTCCGATTTTGCCAATGTGGATCAAGATTAAGAACGATTTCAACTAGGCTTTTTTACTTTCATGCGGTTAACATCAATGTAGAGATCACCCACGACTATGTTTCGCACCTCAACAACGATTTGCATAAATAACTCGTCCTTATTTTACTAGAAAAGATACTCAAGGTCTTTCAAAACTTGTAAAGCATTAGTGACTATCTTTAGCATAGTTTGAATAAGTGCTTGAGATATGGAGCCGTAAATTTATAGTTTCACTATGGAATCCACATTTTTCATTCAGAATCCATAGGTTTCCACCTAGCATTGTCGATTTGATCAGTAACATCGATGGGTTTATAGTGGTTGGAGAAAATTTAAGTCTACACATCTCAATTGATTTGCTCAAAATCAAGAAGAATAAAATTTGAAGTTTGATGTTGATAATTCCATATACTTTGTTGGGTGTTGGTGGTGTAACATCGAACATCATGTAAAAAAGGCGGATGAGGGAGGCATAGCTAGGGCTGAAGGCGACATCAAGGATGTGTTGTTAGAGAGAAATGGGATTTAAGGGGTAAGGATGGAAAGGATAAGTGACGGGAGAATTATTAAGCTAACACCATGTTAACATATATGTTCCATGTCATTCAAATAAGGCATATGAAAGAATAAATATACAGCATATGAGGCCTTAGGCTAATAACAAGAATGGGCTGAATATACAGACTACACTAGAGCCCAATATAAAGAAATATAGAAACACTTATACACTAACAGTAAAATGTCACTTAGACAAAACTCAATACTTATATATAATACATTAATTAGTAACGCAACTTAACTTGCCTATTTCTAAGTTTTCCATCTTGAAACATGATAGTTTATTTGTTTAACACCCGGTTTATTGCTAAGACCATCTTTATCGTTGCTTCATTACGACCGGTTGTGATGAATAAAAACAAAAACTAAACTTAATAGACAACTTATGAACCAAAAGGTTGGATGGAAAACTTCTTTAACGACCATGGCATATAATTTGTGATACTCTGCATATAAAGTATACTATGATATATTTCTAATGATTTTTTAGTTGTCAAATAAAATAAAATTTATTTTTGATGAGATTAAGTCGTTGATTAATGATGAAAATATTTAAATTTATTGTTATTATTATGATAAATTAATTTTTTTAACTGAAAAATCTAATATACATCTAATCTAACACACATAATTCCATCTATGTTCACAATGAGACTTGAGCCGTCAAGCTCAAGGAATGAGGAAAACACCTGATACCGTTAAGCTAAAAACCATTTGGTATGAGAAATCAGTTATCCTTCTATTTTTTTCTCCAACCATCTTGTTATATATTTAAGATTATGACATTTATTATATTTAATAAAATTAATAATTTTTTATTATATTTGTCATCATCTTAAAGTGTTAGTAGGATGGATAGGAACAATAAGTAAAATGATATTTAATTTCTCTGTTATTATGTTGTGTTATTATATTGTAAGTGGATTAAATATTGAGTTGTGATACATCGGTGATAAACATAGTAAGAACAAAATCTCTAAGAGCATCCACAATGGGAAGTTTAATGGAAGAGTTGAATGAGATGTCATGCCTACTTGTCATTCAATGGATACAACTCCACCATTGTGAAATGCCACCTTGGCATTCAATGGATTTGGAGTTCAATGGTCATTGAAATCTTCAATGAGAAAAAGGAAAGTCTTTAAATCTTTAAATAATTTTTTTTAATATGTTCCATTGAACTTGTAGAGTTTAACGCATTGTGGGATAAAAATGAATAGAGTTGTATGGAATAGTGAATGATGATGTGGCACTCAATTGAACTCTATAGAGTTTAATGCAGTGTGGATGCCCTAACCTAAAATCAGGGGTGATATAATTTTGTTAACAGAAAGTACAAACCAATGAAATAGGTGTTGCTAATTTACCAACAAACATTCCTATGAGAAATCTCGCTAACCGATCAAAATTTGTGATTTGAAACAAAATCAATTGCGGAAATTAGAGCATCCACAATGGGGAGTTTAATGGAAGAGTTGAATGAGGTGTCATGCCTACGTGTCATTCAATGGATACAACTCCACCAATGTGAAATGCCACTTTGGCATTCAATGGATTTGGAGTTCAATGGTCATTGAACTCTTTAATGGGAAAAATGAAAGTATTTAAATCTTTATATAAATATTCTTTTAATATGTTCCATTGAACTTGTAGAGTTTAATGCATTGTGGGATAAAAATAAATAGAGTTGTATGAAATAGTGAATGATGATGTGGCACTCCATTGAACTCTATAGAGTTCAATGCATTGTGGATGCCCTTATTAACGATAGATGTGCTTACTGTTACGAATCCCATCATTAATTCTTCCATTGAACTGTTTGACAAGCAAGTTAGCAAGCATCCATTGCAAATAAAAGGACGTTTAATGGCACAAAAGTGTCAATAAAAACCAAAAAAGTGTCACTATAAACACCCTTGGCAATTAGCGACACATAAAAGCGTCACTACAAACGCTCCCACGAAAGGCTTTTAGTGGCACTTTTTTGTTGTGTCGCTGCAGCCCTTTTAGGTTTAGTGACACTTTTTTTGTGCCACAATTTTTTCTTTTGGTATTTATGACACTTTTCTTATGTCACTATATAATTGCTAAAATAAAAATAATTTTTATGTTTTAGCGACACTTTTTTTACCAGAAAACATTTATATTTCAAAATTAGATCCAATGTTTTTTTATAAAAATTTAAATGGAATATAAAAATAATAAAAAACAATTAAGATAATAAATGCAAAACAAAAAAAAACATTACTTAAATTAATACTTAACTTATCTTACTGTAATATTCTTAATATTTGTTACGAAGATATATTCCAAAAACCTATTATAAGTCTAAAATTGTGCTAGTAATTACTCAAAATATTAAAGTATCAAACTTAATACTTATTGGAAAGAGACACAAAAGTTGACATGAAGATTAACTTTGCATAGTTGCTCCTCTTATTTATCCATCTTGAACAATTGTCTGTAATATAACCATACTAAATCACATAATATATATATATATATATATATATATATATATATATATATATATATATATATATATATATATAAGAATATCACTAATAATAACATAAAAATATGTAATAATATCACTAATAATCATCACACATAAAAAGAACCATAGATCAATTGGTTATTCTAAATGATATTACTTATCATTGTAACATCTATGTGCCAGAAGGACCATTTCTGCAATATATCCCTGCTAGAAGGACCATTTTAACAGCTTCTTAAAAGGCCACTTTTGTCATGTTTTCCTGCAATAGGGACCATTTTTGTAACAATTACCTGCCATAAGGACCTTTTCTTAATATATTCCTGCAACATGGAACATTTTTTGTAACAATTACCCTAGTTGGAGTTATTTTAATCAACATTAAAATTAAAACAATTCATCTTTTAATTCATATTTCATCATACTATAGCATTGTAGTTTTAGAAATTGCTATGTGAGCATAGCAACGTACTTTCACTGATTTGTTGATTATAGCACTCTACTTTCATATTTCATCATATTAGAGCAGTGTATTTTTAGAAATCAATCCAAACATACCTACATACTTTCACTGATTTTAGAGCATTGCATTTTTGGAAGTACAATGCTATCATTGGGTATATTTTTCAAAGAACAATGTCTTACAAATGAAAGTTGAATACTTTAAATTTAAAGAAATGAAAGTAGAATCTAACCTAATAAATGAAAATCAATTTTGCCAAATGTCATGCTCCCATTAAATTTGACACATGTCATTTTCTAAGAGTTTTTGAATTATTTCTTTTCCACTTGTCATTTTCTTAAATTTTTAATTTTTTTTAAATTTAAAATCCACATTTTATTGAGATTTATATATGTAAAGTAGATCATTCTATTAAATTTAATAATAAATGCTCTACAACCTTTATTATTTACTTTATTTATTATATTCTTTGTATTTATGTAAAATTATTACTTTAAAAAATATGTAATGCTTATAATTTTATATTTTTTTTATAAACCCGTGTAATACACGGGTCTCACATCTAGTGGTATAATAAGAAAAATAAAAATGCATTGATAAACATCTTTTTCATTGTAAGGATTTTAGAGTCTTTATTAAAATAATGTACTTTACTGATATGTTTATTATAACATCCTACTTTCATTTATTTCTTATTAAAACACTGTCCTTAGAAAAAAATCACCTAACTAAAAATTTAGATTCAACACCAATATTGTGACAACCCATAATTTATTCCGTCACTATAAACCATTCCCGTTAAATAAAACCGTTCGTATTCAAAATTTCCCGTTAAGCTTAGAGTTAAATTAATTTAATCGCGACTTTTAATCCGGTTTCATAAGTGTCGGGATGTGTTATAAACATTAAAATATTTTCCATATTATTTGGAAAAATTATTAGTTTCATCTAAGTCGTGATTACGACAATTTATCGGGTACGACCAAAAGCACCGTCTAACGACAATATCAGGTAAAATTCCACCGGGCCATAAACTCAGCCCCTATATAAGGGATTGAGTGACATCATTTTGAAGCTTTTTTCTCTCTCTCTAAACATTTTCTCTCACTACTCTCTCTCTAGAATTCGAAATTGATCCAAAAACCCCATTTCAAGCCTCAATTTGGTAAGTATTCCATCCTAGCTTGTTGTTTAACTTGTTTGGCATGTAAATTCATGTTTGAAACTCCCAAAAACACCCATGAACATGTGTTTACGATTTGGGGACCCTCCCAAAACCGTGAACACCCCTTAAGAGGGTTTTGAAGCCCAAAATCCCCTCCAAACCCCTACTAGTGCTTAGATATGGCTTAGAAACTTGCATGCATGAGCTTAGGACCCCAAATTCGTGCCGTTTGAGTACTGGACATGAGTTTACGGTCCAAGAACATGCTTGGACCGTGAACCCACATTCATGGACCATAAACTCCTTTTAAAGTGTCGAAATGCCCCTAAACACCTCCAAATGCTTCCACGAGAGTGTAGAACCTTATAATCCTTCATGTGATGCACCAAAACATATGTAAATGGGTCAAACTTGAGTTTACGGCCCAAGAATATTCTTGGACTGTAAACACATCTTCTTAGACCATAAACACCCCCAAAGGGTGTTAAAGTGCCCTTAACACCTTGAATGGCTTGTATGTTGGACTAGAATCACATGTGATTAACCTACAACCACTAAAACGCATGATTCATGGACAAATATGAGTTTAAGGTAGTAAACTCATGTGTTTAAGGTAGTAAACTTCCCAAGAACATCTTCATAAACCGTAAACTCCTTTTCCAAGGCCATTTCAAGTCCCGATCACTTCCTAAGCCATGGAATCAACCCTAGAACCTTCCCTTGTGCATTATAAGACCATTTAGCATCCAAGAACACACCACCCATGAGTTTACAGCCATAAACTCATGGGAATATGGTCATAGGACCGTAAACTCCCCTAAGGACTTACTCTTGAAGAGTAAACTCCTTATCTAGGCCCTACACACCCTTAGATACTACCCGAACCACTCCTAACACTTGAATTAAAGTGTTTTCTCGTCTTGGAGCGTATAAGCATATCTAATTAGTGATTTAAAGTCTAATTAGATACATTTTTGTATCATTTCATATTACATAGCAACCTCGCACGTTTTCAAGCCCCGAACCGACGTTTAGCATCCAAACCGACACAATCCTCGTCCGGTGAGTTCATACCCCTACCCTTTTTCAATGTTTTTCAATGTTTTCAGGGGGGAGAATACAAGCAAAAGTACAAGAATATCTTGTGCTTAAACTTATTATTTCAATTGAATTGTTTCATATTTCACTTGCTTTTAACAATTGAAACCGTATTAACCAACTGTTTGATTTGCAAAATCAGTTTACAAACCGATTTCATATAATATTATATAATTTTATATTATATATATATATATATATATATATTTCACAAATGAATTGTTCCATATTATTATTGTTAAAAACATTAGATTAGTACAATTGTTTTGTCCTCGGTAACACTCCACAGAGATACGCGAGTGGAGGATCGTCTTTGTAAATAGAATTTAAACATGATTTTTCCACATTATTACTTGTAGATTTTTTATTCCTATAAATTGGAGACACGTCCTCGGAGAACACTCCACAGAGATACGCGAGTGGAGGACCGCCTCTGTAACCAGAATCTCTTTGTGAGGGAGCGTGACTTGAGCGTATAGATCTATACGGGGCTGACTACCCCACACCTGGCTGCTAGCTACAGCCGAACTGAAAGGTTCAAGGGTGACAAAAGTCATAAATGATACTGGCTTTCCTTTGCCATATCTAGTCTTTAGAATGGTTATAGAACTCGCAATTTGGATAATAGAGATTTACTTGTTAGTAATAATGAATATAGTAAATTAATAACCTTTGAAATTAGTTTACTATGTTGATAGTTTTATATACGTGTTAAAACTAACATACATTTCAAGAATAACCAGACTTTCAGGAAACTTCACACAAACATTTTAAGTATGGTAGATACTTGTACATTACATTCAGACTCGGTAACTAATCACAAACTTTTTAGGAAAATATAGGATTTTCCTGGGATAACAACTGTTCATGACTAGAATTGTGTAACGAAACAGATAACTAAACATTACTTTTAAGAAAATATGGGATTTTCTTGGATAACAACTTTTTCAAAAAGCTAAAGGAATCTTGTTCATTTTCAGAAAACAAATCACTTATGAACTCACCAGCTTTATGCTGATTTTTAAACTGCTTGTATTCTCAGGTTCTTCTTAGACAGGTATCCCGCGTTCTTTTGTAGAAGACGGAGCGTATGGAGTCACGTCTTTCTTTTGTTTAAACTTATGTACTTACAAAACTTGTATTACTTTACTTTCAAACAAATGTAATGAATCTATGTAATGTATTGCTTTGTGTTTACTATGCTTACTATGTACATTGGTTGCGATATTTATGACGTCCTCCGCCCTGAAACGTTTCTGCCTTCGGTTTCGGGGGTGTGACAAATATGACTAAACAAATTAGACTGTTTTGAGTTTCTCTAACACCTATTATAATGATGTTATAACAAATAAACAACAATAAACAATCAAGTAATAAATATTTAGACCATTTTAGTTTTAACTGAAAAGTTGAGATAGATTAGAAGAAATAATTAACTAAATTCATCAATTCTTAGAACCAAAAACACAACCTACAGGTCTGATGATTGTCCAAACAAATGAAAAATAATCCAAAGTTGTTATCAATTTACCAAGTTTTCTGCAAAACACTTATATTTTGATTTCAAAATTCGTAATTTCAGAACCAAAGATGCATGCTTGTAGAGTGAACTAGACTCACACGAAATTTACTCTTTTACCCTTGACATGAAGATTAAATTAGGCATCAGACCTGAATATGCGCCAAAGAGGAATCTTCTGACCTCTGTAATCAATAGTTGTACCACCTTGAGAAGCCTGGTTATTTTGAGTAAATCAGAATTAGTAATTTTCCAAAAATTCTTACACGTGTTATCATTGGTATTTAATTTTTGAGCATACAACATGCCAAATATCAGTAATTAAAATATTTTGCTATTATGTAGGAGTGGCTAAGAGCATATGCTTACTTTGTTCTTTAAATACTTTGAATTTGTTGATAAAGATTAAGTAAAGAGCATTTTAGTTCTGTTTGGAGAAGAACGCATAATAATCAAGAGTTGGTTTCAAGAAAATTAAACACATCAAAGTCTTTATCTTAAAAAGAGTCAAAATATTAAGGATTAAAATAAAGTTTATAAGAAAATTTATATTAGAATAAACAAACTACCTGCATATATATGTAATTGCTTCTAAAACAAAATGTAGCGTATTAAGGAACTTCCATCGACTTTCATTCCACAAATCCACTAATTCCCTCCCATATATCTCACTTTCATATGCACAAAATTAACAACCAAAACAAAGGTAAATCTATGTAACTTATGTAGTTATTTTTTTAACAATAAGTGAGATAATAATGTCAAATACCACACCTTATAGCTTGGGTGGATATCAGTTTTGTAACCGAGTCACATTTCTCTTTATCTATGGTAGGTCCTATAATAACCTATTAGAATACAAATGAAGATAATATGATCTCTAGTAACATGCGAAACTTAGCTTGCAGAGTGAAAAAGATTACCATGTCAGGGTAAAAAACTAGTCCATCAACAGGAAAACTAACTATCTTTAAACTCTCCATACAATAGTCATAAGCTCGTCCTTCCCAATCCTTTATGTTCATTATTTAAGTCATTTGCAAAACACAAGTAAGGTCAAATCTTAATGACCATAGGGTGAAATGTTAAACAAGTAAGATTTACTGCAATTATGAAATTGAAGAGCTACAATACAATAAAACCGAATATATAATCAAATACTATTGAAATCTATGACAATTTCTTCATATAAGATAAATATTGTGTTTGATAATTATACACTATTTGATAATTTAGTTTAAGCATGATTGTTGCAACGATCGAAGTCTATATGCAAATTATTGGTAGAAGCAATAGATTCATGCACCTGAAGCAACTTATGAGTCTCCATGGGCTTAGATATTGGTGATTCGACGTGTTTCCCTCTTCAAGTATTTTGCCACTCTTTATTCCTTATCATCTATAAAAAAAATCCTCAAAAAAATACGTATAATCAGTTTTACACTTACGAGAAATAAACAAATATTTCCTGACCTTCAAAAGAGTAGGTTCGGAGAGGAATTCATCGGATCAAGACCGTATTGTTTGAGCAAATCCCTATCTCTTCTGTGGAATAGAAACTTATGTGGGTTCTAGAAGATGTTATCGTTTTAGGGCTCAAAATTTCCGGCCTTCCATTTAAGAAAGCAAATTAGGGCTCGAAACAAAAGAAAGAAGAGGCGCAAAGAAATCTCTGGCCTTCGATTAATTTATGAAAGCAAATCAGTTCACAGAATTAAAAAAAAAATTGTAATGGAAACTTAGTTTGATACTAGTAGATGTTGCAGGAGGGTAGGAGATGGCGACCATGACGAAGGGGCCGACAGTGAGTTGGTGGCGACAAGGATTGGCAGTGAGTCGGCAACGACGGACGAAGGATGGCGGAGAATGATTGACGGCGAGTGACGATGACCAGGGAGTTTAGTACAGATGGACCACAGGGTGGACGAGGAATGAAGTGACAAAGAGATTATAAAATTTCCCCTTTAAAACTTTGCCCACATTTTGCCAAGAGATTATGGAATTTTCAGGCATGACTTCTTTAAAAAATTGGGACGAAAAAGCGGTAGAATAGATGGTAACCTGAAAATGATATGTTAAAATATGTAGAGGCATAAAAAATGTGTTATTAAAAACATAACATACATTGGCACAGAAGAAATATGCCATTAAACTAAAACTATATGTCACTAAATGTAATTTTATTTGTAGTGATCTAAAACGGAAAATATATGTAGCTATCAAGTGTTCGAAGGCAGTGGCGGAACTTCATTGGGGCCAAAGGGGGCCATGGCCCCTTTGCTTTTTTATATACGTATACCTAATATATATATATATATATATATATATATATATTTATAAATGTTCTTTTATTTTGTTCATAATTTCTAGCCCCTTCACTCTCCATATTATAATATATCTACATATATACAGTTCGAAAAAATTGTTTTATTTAGTATTTAACTTCAAAAAAAAAAAACAGAAAATCTATCATTATCTTGTTAGATATTAGGATAATAGTAAGGTAAATAAAGAAGTAGTTAGCAAGAACTCTAAAAATGACCGAAATATAAAAAAAATCCTAGTAAAAATAGGACACAAATTTATTAAGGAAACCAAAACTCTATAAAAAACCTAACAAATATTCAAATGTAGAACTTGTCATCTGGAAAAAAAATCGTTGGAGTGTACACCACTACCGGACTTTTCATCAGATAATATGATCACCGTCTTCGGAGTGCACTATTTGTCTCTCTTCTTCGCTGTTTGCCACATTGCAACACCACCACTGATCTCCATGGTCAGTGCGCTTTTTTACATCTCCTCTCCTTCGTTTACAGATCTACAACAACAACTAGCATCTTCTGTGTCTTGTGAGCTCTTCGTCCCTCATCTCCAATGTATTTGTAAATTGTTTCTTTTTTTCTCTTTCTAACTTTTACTCTCACTTCTTTCTCTCAGTATAACAATAATATAATATATTTGATATGATATAAGGGTTGTGCTATAAGTACCCCCTTAACCATTTTTACCCCCCTAAAATCAATCAAATAAAAAATTTGACATTTGATTCGACATTATTTTTTTTTCTTTTTTTGTCTTTTTGTTTTTTTTTGTTTTCCAAATTTGTATTTTTTGTTATTTTTACTTTTTTTAAATTTATATTATTATTATTATTATTATTGTTGTTATAAATTTCGTACAAAATTTAAACATCCGGACGACAATATAAATTCAAACGGCTATATAAATCGGTTTTTTAAATATATTTTTTTATATTTTAATAATAATAATATTAAAATATAATAACAATAATAATAATAATAATAATAAAAATAAATTAAAAAAGAATTAAAAACAACAAAAAAACAAAATAGGAAAAAAAACAATAAAAGACAAAAAATCAAATCAGGAGTGGAATTGGAAAAAAGGAGGGTACTTTTAGAAAACCCCATGATATAATGACAGAAATTGAAAATACCTTATGAGCTGTTAAAAGTACTTAAAAGACTGCAAAAAATGCTTTTTGCTATTTATTAGTTTTTATTTAGCTAAACAAGACAATCCTATAACAATCTCATAAAAAATTATGTTTGTTAAAAATAGGGCTAATGTCATAAAAACCCTCAAGTTTTCAGGGTTTTGTTGGTTTTGCCCAAAGTTGAATTTTATGTCTGTTTTTACCCTAACATTTTCCAAAAAATGTTCGGTTTTACCCTTTTACCGGTGATAAGAGGTTACCATTATATTAACTTCGTAAAAAAACCCTTAAGTTTACAGTTTTTTTTTTTTTTTTTTTTTTTTTTTTTTTTTTTACGTTTTTACCCTTAAGTTTATAATTTTTTTTTACACTTTTACCATAAATATGTATTTTTTTTTTTTCATATTATACGTATTCAAGTAGAAAAATCATATGAATATGTATATTATGAAAAAATATACTTAGCGTAAAAGTGTAAAAAAATTATAAACTGAAGGGTAAAAACGTAAAAAAATGGTACACTTAAGGGTTTTTTTTTTTTTTTTTTTTTTTTTTTTTTTTTTTTTTTTTTTTTTGCGAATTTAATATAATGGTAACCTGGAAAACCTGTTATCAACGGTAAAAGGGTAAAACCGAACATTTTTTCGAAATGTTTGGGTAAAAACGGACATAAAGTTCAACTTAAGGCAAAACCGACAAAACCCTGAAAACTTGATGGTTTTTATGACATTAACCCTTAAAAATATATAATCATCAAAATTCCAATGATACACTACATAGATCCTTGTGTACACTTTTCTTCAAAATCTGATATTGAATAGAAAACTTACAAAAATTCAAGTGGATAGGTAGAATAACTTTGTTTGTTTCAAATAATTTTTTTTATCTTTATTATTAGTGATTAATTTTGTTATATGGTAAAGTTTTAGTTTTGGCCCCTCCGATAATATTGTTCATGTTCCATCCCTGTCCGAAGGTTATTAGCGATGGCTTATCCGTCACTATATTTGATTACCACTACGTAATATGTGATCCGTGTGTGTGAAGCTAGTGGGGGCGAGCAACAAGGCCAAGTGTCCTACTTATTAAGAGGACCAAGAAGAGAAAGAAATAAACCTACGCATCCACGTAAGATATTTTTGGAAAATCATAAATGTTTAGCTATAAATGTAAAATAGCTTGTTAACTAGTTACACCGATTTCCAAACAATGTATCTTTTGTTGTTTTTGCTCTGATTATAAAATTATTTTTAACTGATAAAAACTTGTATAATATTCATGTTCATGAGACCAGAATAGTAGGTTATTTGGATGTTATAGACTTAACAATAATGACATAGTTATTATGAAATTTTTCTAGTTGAGTTTTTTTTTTAGAATGTTCTATTATTTTCTTATTATTTTGGTGTTACTTTCAAGATTACTTCTCTGGTTCTCAATCCACCACAGTGGTTTAACATCGGAGTGTTTCCTCAAGGCACTCCTACCTTTTTTCTTTGTCATGGAAGATAATGATGAAGATTAGATTTCAGCGAAGTTACTTGCAGCGCGTCAAGAAACCATTGCCGATATTATAGGTGGTGGTTTTTTTGGCATTTTCACAATCCATACTATATTAAGTGGTTCTTCATGGTCAAATTTTCGCTGTTATCATTCCATTTATGTAACGTAGAAAAAACCGAAGATATTCACCAAGGAACAAAATTGTTCCTGTTGAAGTGGGGCTAGGGTCAAAAGGTATTATGATCAATCAACATCAAGAAAACAAAGGGAATCAAGCAAATCTTGCTGAAGATGAGGCCAGATCTTCCCGTCCCTTTTAACATATGGCTTGAAAAAGATCGAAAGCTGCAGCTCTTAATTGACCCATGATCAAATCTATGCATTCATAGTAATATTGTTCAATCCACCACTCAAAAGAAAGCATTTTTAGTTAGGTTTTACAAGCTAAAACCTAAAAGAATGATGATCTTTAATGGTGGGATACATACACTATTCACCTCCCCATGATGAACAATTACCCGAGGTTAATAAAGTAGTAAATACTGTTCATAGCACCATATGTCTCTTTCAAAATCGTCTAGTTTGGTCCCAAATAGTTTCATTCTGTCAAAATATCGATATCTCTCTATCTTAAATTCGTGTTACTTTGGATATTTACAAGTTTTTCTTGGAAAAGGCTTATATGTATTATGAAGTTTACAAAGAAGGTGAAAAACGGAGTAGTTCTTTGCAAGTAATAAATTCTGAATTCTAGTTATTGTTTCTAGAATGCTTACATATATGTGATATAATGTATATATACATTTACATTAATGACAAATGATGAATCAATTAACAATGGTAACATTTAGATTCAATCATTCATTACAAAAGAATTCCTCAAATCGATCTTTACGTTTACATCTCCATCTTCATATTGCTTCCTTCGTATAAACCTGAAAAACATTTAAATATTCTTGATTTAAAACGGAAAATTTATGGTGCTAAAAGTACATTATCTCTCAACTTGGCTTTTCTTTTTAAAGGGTTATTGAGAACCTTGGAATTTTCATCATTTTTGGTGGATGACAGTGATAAAGAAAGATACCCAACAAGCAACTTTCTTGGTCCAAAAATGGGAGCTTGGACCCATTGATCATTTAGTTTTTGTGGGTCTCTTTATTTGATGTGTATAATAATTAAATAAATAATCTCTTTTCTTTACCTGTAATTTTTTGTGATTGATATGGTATTGTTGATGAACCTTGTTGAAATTCCATTCTGTATAGATTCTGTAGATCACTATCCCATGCCACATTCGGATGGATTTGCTGCGAGTAAAAAGATTGAATCATTATAAGCAAAACTCGTTTGTTTCCATAGTTTCAAAGAAGTTATTTCAAACTTAAAGAAAGAAAAACGAATTACATTAAAACATGATGAAACCACGAATGTTTCAGGGATCGAAACCGGAGCACCACCACTAATGCTTCTTCTTAACACCATGTCAATTGGGTTAATCCCCATTTCAAGCAACGAGTTCAATTGAAAATATGGGGAATTAGCCATTTCTGAGGTATATCCAGCTGTTGAAACTTCAAACATCTGATGATATATGTATATATACACAACATTAGTTAGATAATAGTTGAATACACAAATAAAAATACATTCAAATAGTGCTACATTTAACATTTTAAGAATCTTGTTGACTACCTCTTTCATGATTAAGCTATCAACGTCTAAGTCTAGTCTTGGATGAACTGTAGAAAGCTTCATGGACAAGAACTGTTGCAATCCACATAAAAAAAAAGATGAGTTTCTTAATTTAGAAAGATTAAATTAATGGAAATGGATTGATTGTTGATGAACGGATTTCATTACTTCTACTTGTTTTTGAAGAGATTGAACATAATTGATGATTTCATCAAGCATTCCAGCTTTTCCAGTGATCTTGTTGCATCCAGGTACTAAATCTTGCAAATACTTCATTCTTTCACTGATTTTCTCCCTTCTTACCTATGAACAAATATGAATCAAAATCAGTTGGGAGTGTATTTCGTTAATCCATATAATTGCATCCTCGAAATGTACGTAGTATCAAAATGACATGATCTAAAGGAATAACGTACTCTTTCGGCTAAACTATGGCTATCAGTAGCTTGCCCTCGACGAGCTCGAACATGAATATAATCTTGTTTTTGAGCTTCTGTAGGCTTTGATTTTTCC